>NC_091706.1:20968653-21286538 GCF_041296265.1 Equus caballus | reverse complement strand
GGCTCAGTGTCCCATGTTTGCACATTTGTATGACTAGAGGGTCTCCTATTAGAACCAGCCTGTCTATAACCTGACCGTTTGATAAAGCCCAACTGAAAGCAGTGTGTGAACACAGGGGCTGGTTTTCCCAACTAAAGCTCAGCAGAAAATCGTGTCCTTTACCCAACATTTCAGGGAAAGCGCATCTCTAGTCGGCCTCAGTTACCCAATCTTCCCTGGGCGGCGTCTATGTGGAACTGGACGATGTTAGACCATTTATAGGGAGTAAAATACACACACTCTCCTTGCTCAAGAACCTTCACTTCAGTCACCAGGTAGCTCTGATTGCTGGCACAAAATACAGATATTTCTTAAAGAATTTCTCCTTAGCTTGTCAAAGGGGGAGTTGGGGGGCACTTGTACAAGGTGCAGCCCAGGAAACATGCAGAGCTGATTATTCACCTTTTAACACCAAGAGGCCATCAGGCAGAAAAGGCTGGCCAACCTAGTGGCACTGAAGGAGCCAAAGTTGAAAAATAATCAATCACCTCAGAAGGCAGAGGCAGCAGATGTTGGAAACGCGTTCTATTTAAGGCTTTTTGGCTGCCAGTTGGAGCTAGCTGATAGTTAGGTTCTTGATGCCAGAGATATTTAACCTAATTTTCCCCATGTAAACACTGTGTGAACTCATTAATCCAGAGAGCCCATTTCCTGGGAATAATAATAATAATGAGATTATCAGGTACACGAATGTTCCAGTGCCTTCCTTACTCAATTATTCTGCTGCAGTCTTCCAGAGACAGCTGATGCTATTTTTGAAATGGAAGCAAGAGGCAGAGATCATTGCCCATCACATAGGCAGCTGGCTCCTGGTCCTTCAAGTATTCACTGGGCCCCACCATACCAGGTCATCACATACAGATACGAAAGGGCCTCAGGTTAGAGATTTTCTATTGATTTCTGTGTCACTTCGGATGACTGAAAGCACATGCTAGCTGTTGTTCACCCAGAGGGCGAGTGTAAGGAAGCTGATGTCAGGGGTGGAGCTGGCCACTCTCGGTTCAGGGCGCCTCTTCTTCTTGGAGCCTCCCTGCTGGCCACAGGCTCCCACTGAGACACAGTTGTCCCTGCAGAGACACCGCCCAAGCCCCATGTCAAACTCGACTGTCCCCAGTCCCAATCCTTTCACGTCTGGCTAGTGAATGGTGGGTCAACCTAGCACATTAGTCAGTGATAGGCAAGTAATGGGTGACAATGACCCATGTGTTGTCCCTCCAAATGAACATAATATGCATTTAACTAATGTTTAAGCCTTAATCTGACTTTTGCTAATGATGGGGGTTTTAGGCAATATAGCAGGTATTTTTGGAAAGGAGTTGGGGAAAAGGTCTCATTTCACAACAAATAAGCCACTAGTTATTCTGCTGACATGTTGAGTCAGCTCTGCACATGCCATCTGTGAGAGGAACAGAGGCTCTTAAGTGGGGCGCTAAAGAATTCTTTACACTAAAGAGTCCAACTATCCCAAACTATGGAAATGGCCATGTATTCATTCTCTGGAAACTTGTACAGCTACTGACATTGCAGTTATGAAGATTATGTAGAAGTATGCCAACAAACATTTTAAATTATCCCAAGTGAAAAAAATAAAAATAGTATCTGTACTACAATTGTATCTATTTTTAAAACACATGTAAATGTGGATACTACTTGACACAGTATTAGGAAATGTAAACAGCCCATATGAGTAAGGGGTAGGATTATAGAGCCAGTTCTTTTTTCCTGAAGTTGTCCAGATAAACTTCTTCTCTGGGGAAGAAAATAGTCTAAGGGAAGAGAGGATATTATCACAGACATTCTAGCCTGAATGTTCCAGAGACTCTGAAGGCAGATCAAGGAGGTAAGTGGGCTCAGGTACTGGACTGCGCTGAGTAAAACAAGTAGATACTTAATGCCATTGTTTAAACTCATGCTATCATTTTAATGAAGCACATTTCTCTCAGATGGGCTGGGAAACTTCAGTGACATTAGAAGAGATCTCTCTCCTCTTGCAGATGGATGCTTTTGGATAAATGGCCTTTCCCCCAAACCGAAAGGCCATTCATCCACAGGCACCCACCTGTCCTAGAGCTGAGGTGAGAGTGTGCTGCCCGTGGAAAGGTGCACAGTCCAGTGCCCAGCATGAGCTCGGAAGGCTGCATTGTTTCCTTCCTCTGTCCTGCTATTAGCCTCAAATCCAGGAAGTGAAGGAAGCAGCCATTTGACTGCTGCTGTTTCCATATCCAATTTGCTAAATTTGGCTGCCAGATTTTCTGACCTGTTCGTCTGAGAGTGAAATCACTTGAGAATTTTCATGGAAGTTTTATTTCAGTTTTTTTTGTGTGTATGTTGAATCAAAAGCATTTCTGCACAGAAGCTAAAATTCTCTAGAAGATTGATTTCTGGAAACTCCAAAGTTTAAGGGTGGATACAGAACTCCTGGTTTTTTTTTTTTCAAGTTTTCACCAGATTGTTAGTTTGAGATTTTGTCCAACAAAGTGATTCATGCTAACTCCCAGCTCCTCCACCTACCTCCATCACTCCTGCAACAGTGGACACATGGTTACTAAATATCTGCTATTTGTCAGGGACTCCTCAAAGCACTGAGGCTACAGTATGAAAACAGATAAAGGCGTCTGCTCATCATACAGTGAGAAATAATAATAAATGAACAAGAAAAGTAGTAAAATAGGTAGTGATGCATTCTTTGGGAGGAAATAAGCAAGGAAAGGAAGTGGAGGTGTTGAGAGTACAGGTGGATATTACAATTCATTAGCTAGAACTATATGAAATGGCCATTTTGGAGGTCAGTCATGGTTGATCACTGGAAATTTCATATCATTCAATCTGCATGGGTTTTCTGTAGGTGCATAAGAAATTACCACAAACTCAGTGTTCCTGCAAAAATGAAGTGACTGCAAAGATCCTGAGGCATTTGTCTACCTGGATTAAGGTTGGTGTAGCTGGAATGGACTGAGTTAGTATGAGAACAATAGAATCCCAAGTCAGAAGGCACTGTGGGGTGAGTAGGTCATGTAGGGGCTTCTAGGTAATTGAGAGGATTTTGACTCTTACTCTGAGAGAGCTGGGAAGTCAACAAAGGATTTGGAGCAGAGAGGGGACATGATCTAACTTACAAACTAATAAGATCACTTGCTAATCTGTTGAGAACAGACTGAGAACATCAAAGGAAGGAGCAGGGAGACCAATTAGGAATCTGTTTCTGGAATCTAGAGGAGAAATAATGGTGGTTTGGACCTGAGCAGTAGCAATGGAGGTGGTGAGAAGTGATTGGTTCTGGATGTATTTTGAAAGTAGAGCTGAATTTTGCTAATGGACTAGATGTGAGATAAGAGAAAAAGAAAAGTTAAAGATGACTCCAAAGTTTTTGACCTGAGCAACCAAAAGGATGAAACTGCCATTTACGAAAACAAGGAAGGCTGTAGGAAGAGCAAGTTTGTTGGGGAGGTATCAGGAGCTTAGTTTTGGTCAAGCTGAATTTTAACCGCCTGTTGGCATCCACGTTGAAATCCCAAGTAGACAACTGTATATACAGTTCTGGGCTCAGGGGAGAGGACTGGCTAAGATAGAAATTTCAGAGTCTTCAGATAGTATTGAAAGCCATGAAACTGGATGAGGTCACCAGGGAGGGATTTGTAGACAGAAAAGAGAAAAAGTCCAAGCACTGAGCCCTGGGACACTCCAATGTTTAGAGGTCAGAGAGATGAGAAGGAATCAGCAAAGGAGACTCAGAACAATTACCCAGTGAGATAAAAATAAAACCAGGGCCTATGGTATCCTGGACTAAGGAACATATTTTCTTTTAGCACTTCGTTATTTCTAGTACTGCACTATACTCCAACTCATCTTGTATTTTCCCCATCCCAGCCCTAAAATCAGCCATTTCTTCAAGGAACCCTGGTCCCATTTGTAGAAGAACGGTATTAGAAACCAAAATTAAGAACTTGAGTATGCTCATTGCTACCATGGTGTCATTGTTCCCAGCTCCTTTCAGCAGACAGAGCTAGATAATATGTGCATGTATGCTCATGCATGTATACACATATATCTCCATTTTTCTGTCTCTATATATCTGTATGTATGTATACTTATATTAAACTAAACGTAAGTTCATATCATGTGTCTAACTCTACTCCAGTACTACAGGGTTCATTCTAGCTTCCTGGCCTTGCTGATCTGTAACTTTCCTCTCTTACAATGAGAAATGTGGCTCCCACCAAAAGGGGTCATTCTTGATCCTGACAGAGCAGTTTCTGTGGAATGTAGGAACCTGAAGCTTGGCTGGAATGTGGTTAAGAGAGAATTAGGGGCTGGCCCCGTGGCCGAGTGGTTACGTTCGCGCGCTCCGCTGCAGGCGGCCCAGTGTTTCGTTGGTTCGAATCCTGGGCGCGGACATGGCACTGCTCATCAAACCACGCTGAGGCAGCGTCCCACATGCCACAGCTAGAGGAACCCACAACGAAGAATACACAACTATGTACCGGGGGGCTTTGGGGAGAAAAAGGAAAAAATAAAATCTTTAAAAAAAAAAAAAAAAAGAGAGAATGAAATGAGAGAAATTGGAGTCAGCAACTGTAGGCTAGAGTGGTTCTCAATATTTAGCATGCATCAGAGTCACCTGGAAGCTTGTTAAAGCACAGATTGCTGGGCCACACCCCAAGAATTTTTGATTCAGTACATCTGGAGTCGAGCCTGAGAATTTGCATTTCTAACAAGCTCCCAGGAATTGCTGATGCTAATACTCCATCTCAAAGCGCATTTTGAGAACCATGGGATTCAAGGAATTCTGCTCGAAAAGGAAGGTAAGAAATGGAGCAGTAACTGGAGGGTGCAGTGGGTCATGAGAAGTTTTTTGGGTGTGCACACGCATGAGTGTGTGTGTGCGTGCACATGCACGTATATGTGTATTCAGGAAAGAAGTAATGACACATTTTTAGTCTAATGAGAAGAGTCCAGTAAAGAAAATAATAGTGATGCAAGAGATGGGGGTGGTGGGGTGAAGGGCATAGCTGGAGAAAAATCCTTGAGGTGGTGAGAGAGGACAAAATCAGCACCAAGAATGAGCTGGTCTTAAAGAGGAGCATGTTCAGTTCACTCGTAGTAACAGGAGCACAGGCAGAGTGTATCAGAAAAAATGGAGGAAGCTAAGGAGAGGTGGTCTTGTAAATTTTCTTGGGATTGCCTCTCATTTCTCAGTGAAAGAAAGCACAAGTTCATTGGCTCAGATAGAGGCTGAGGGGATGATGTTAGAGGTTGGAGGCGAAATGCTAAATAATCCCCTAGGAGAATGGGAGCATGAGTAGACTGGGGAAGTGTAGAATGATTGCCTCACAGCATCATGGTCTCTCTGGGTGTTAGTGATCAGGAATGAAAGTGAGACCGGTCAGCGTGGTGGTGGGTTTTTTCCAGCCCCATTCAGAAGTGCAGGGGCAGGTGTGGTGTAGGAGAAGACCTGGATTTGCGCAGGATGTGGTTCTGCAAGGGAAGACAGTGCAGCAGGAGAGGAGAGAATTTGCCTTGTTGACTGTGATGAAAGCACTTCCAATTTCTGTTTCCCTTATGAAATATTCAGTATAAACGTTTTCTAAATTTATCTCTCCCATTAGTGAAGTAATAATAATAGCAATTTTGAAGGCTGTGAACATCATGGAAACGTGCTTACAATACATTGTTATTGGAAAAAAGTGGAATACAAAACTGAGTCTGTCCTGGGATTACACTGAAATAAAAACGATGAAAGATCTGGTCAAATCTGGGTCCAGGGAGAAATGCAATGGTTTGATTGACTCAGCAGTGGGATTTGGTAGAATTTCTTTTTTTACTTTTTTTTTATTTATGTTCAGTCAGGTCATTAAACATTAATTGAGCATCTATTGATGTGGGGAACTGTGCTAGGCTCCACAAGCACACAAAAGGAGGAGAATGCAAAAAAGACAGAAGAGGAGGAGGAGAAATTATAGTTATTTCACTTAAGAAGCTTATAGGCTAATAAAGATATTGCCATGTTTTTGTTTGCATGACAAATCATTATATTAAACTTATTATCATAAATGTAGCAAATTGGATGTTAGTTTCTTTACTGCACCACATTAGTTAATATTCTTTTGGTTGTAAGTAGCAGAAACCTACTAAAATCAACTAAAGCAAAAAGGGAGATCTGATTTAAAGACTGGATCACAGCACCCCAGGGCCGGACACTAGGACCTCAGAAGCACATTAAAGCAGGGATCTGAACACAACTAGTCTCTTTGACTCTCATCTTATCTCTGCTCTGAATGTTGCCTTTATTCTTCTCTCTTCCTTCCTCATCTCCACAGTCCACATGGTGGAAAATTATGGTCTGGAATAGCTTTATTTGTTACTCGGCCAGTCATGGGAAAAAGAATGATCTCTCTCTCTCTCTCTCTAAATCTCTCATCTAACACGCAACATTTCCTTTTTGTTTGAGACAGCCATCACTGAACTGATGAAATAGCAGAGTCTAAGAAAGGTATTTTTGCTACATTGGGGTCAGATAGCCACCTCTGAACCGATCAAATGTGGCCAAGGGCTGCATTATAATTTCAAACCATAGCTGCAGAGAGTCCCACCACTGTAAGCATGTGGATGGAAGCAACAGGCCATTCTCAAAAATATCAGGGCTATCATCCAAGTAGGTATCAGTCACATTCCTTCTCTTTTCTACCTAACACATACACACACTCTTCCACTACACATAAAAAAACAAAAGTGGCCTTTCCTAAGACAATAACAACTATCTTCTCCCCAATGGCTACTGCACCAAGAGGAGATTTCACAGACCCACTGTTCTTCATTCAGGATCTTTAGGTAGTGTTTATTATTTCTTTAGTGTGATTTCAATCCGGTCCAGATATAGCTCTTCCTGATTTTGCAACTGGTGAGAAAATGATAAGTGTACCTTTACCCAATATACAATGGTGGAGAAAAAACAAGATAACTACAAAAAACAAACAAAACACCTCCAGTTGGACACTGGCCCCAAATATATATCTCATCATTTTTTGTTGGACTGTAAGGCACATGAAATTATTGGTGTATTTCATGGATTACTAATAATTTCCATTTGGGGGTACTCCACTGACAATACTCCATGAGACAAATCTTTTCATTACCTTTAAAGCTCTAGGTCTGCTAAGTGGTACTTCGAGAATAGGCCCATGTCCATACAGCTTCTGTTTCTTAGCACAAACACTGAGGAATCAGCTCATCCCTTTTGTATCCATTTAAGGACCTTGGTCTTGGGCCACACATGCAAAATTGTAATATGGGGTATGATAGCAAGGTGGCTCTCCTCGTAAGCTACATTGGAATATTGTCCCTGAACCTCAGGCTTTATCCTGTTCCTGGAAGCTACATCTCTTGGTCTAATGCAGGACCTAGAAGAAGGTGCTTTGGGGGGGGACCTAGGTCCTCCAAGACTTCTCTTTTCTCATTGTCAGATTCTCCATCTTCCTAATGAGAACCTCAATCTTAGTCTTAGAAATGGGGTATAACAGAGAATGCAGCTATTATTATTCACCCAGATGAGTAATTTTATGATCCTATGTTGCCTCAGTTCACTAGCTACTAATAGGAAGGATGTGCCTGGCTGAGTTATATCCCTGTTCTGTCACTCTCTGACTGAGGCTCACCACAGACTGTGACACCACCCTGAGAACACAGAATACAGCCTCGCCTGCCTCCAGTTACAATGCTCCCTTCCCAAGAACAAGTTCTCTACTAGTCAAGATTCTATCACTTGTATTTGAAAGATGTATTCTCAAAGGACTTAAGAAACAAATGTTGTGAGAGTGAGGAATCACTGGCAGAGATGCAACTCAATTTCGATAATATGAACTAAAACTGGGGATTTAATCCTAATCAAACCTCTGCCTCCCCTGTTTACTCCTTGAGTTGGCTTCACTGATGCCTCTCACTACAGTGGTTTTCTCTGTTTTTCTGGCAATGGGCTGGCAAATGTGGCTGCCAAGTGCTTCTGAGCTTACATGTTACTGGTCTATGTGACTGGAGGGAAAAGAGCTATTTTTCAACCCCCAGTGGTCAGATGAACCAATCAAGGGTACCTGAGCAACCTGGCTCACATCTTATAAATGTGGGTAAGGAACTCTACCACTGTAACCACAGAGAATGGGGGTGGACAGCTCCCTGATAAAGAGGGGATACAGTTGGTCAACAAACACATAAAACTGTATGTCAACAAGTTTAGATAACTTAGATGAAACAAATTCCTAGAAAGACACAAACTATCAAAACTGACTCAAGATGAAAGAGAAAATCTGCATAAACCCATAACAAGTAAAGAATTCAAGTAGTAAAAATACAAAACTTCCCACAAAGAGAAGTCCAGGCCTAGATGGCTTCACTCATGAGTTCTTCCAAGTATTTAAGGAAGAAAGTGCCAATTATTCACAAACTCTTCCAAGAAAAAGAAAAAGAGGAAATACATTCCAACTCATTTTATGTGACCTGATTCCAAAGCCAAAGACATTATAAGAAAAGAAAATTACAGACCACTATCTCTTACGAATATAGACACAAAAATTCTGAACAAAATATTAGCAAACCAAAGCCAGCAATATATAAAAAATTAATCAACATGACCAAGTAGCATTTATCTCAGGAATACAAACTTAGTTTAACAGCTCCAAGACAATTAATATAATACATGATATCAATAGAATAAAGGACAATACCACATGATAATCTCAGTAGATGCAGAAAAAGCATTTGACAAACTTTAACACCTTGTCATGATAAAAACACTCAGCAAACCAGGAATAAAAGGGAACTTCGTCTGTTTGATGAAAGGTATCTACCAAACAACCCACGGCAAACATCCTACTTAATAGTGAAAGACTGAATGCCCTCCCCCCAAAATCAAGAAGACATCTATTCTTACCACTTCTATTCAACGTTGTATAAGAGATCATACCAAAGGCAATTAGGCAAGAAAAATAAATAAAAGGCATCCAGATTGGAAAGGAGGAAAAAAAACTGTCTCTATTTTTTTGTGTGTGTGTGTGTGTGAGAAATAATGGCCCTATACTAACATCGGTGGCCAAACTTCCTCCTTTTGCTTGAGAAAGATTGTCCCTGAGCTAACATCTGTGCCAATCTTCCTCTATTTTGTATATGGGATGCCACCACAGCACAGCTTGATGAGTGGTGTGTAGGTCCACATCCAGGATCCAAACCCATGAACCCCAGGCCGCCAAAGTGGAGTGAGCAAAATTAACAACTACACCACTGGGCCAACCCCTAAAACTACTTCTATTTTGACATGACCGCATACAGAAAAGTCTGATGAACCCACTAAAAAGCTATTAGAATAAGTTCAACAAAGTTGCAGGACACAAGAGCAATATACAAAAATGAATTGTATTTCTATATACAAGCAATGAACATCTGAAATTTTAATAAAATAATTCCATTTACAAATGCATCAAAAATTAAATACTTAGGAATAAATTTTTAAAGGAGTACAAACTCTAAAAGACTACAAAACATTGTTGAAATACATTAAAGACCTACGTGAAAGACATCCCATCCCAGGTCAATGGATAGGAAGAACAGTAAGTTGGCAGTATTGCCCAAATTGATTTACACATTTAGCGCAATCCTCAACAAAAGCCCAACTGGCTTTATTTTTTCACAGAAATTGACAACCTTATCCTAAAATTCATACAGAAATATAAAGGGTCCTGAAGAACCAAAATCATCTTGAGAATAAAGGTAAAAGATTCACAAATTCCAATTTTGAAACTTACTACAAAGAACAATAATCAAGACACTGTTGTCACAAAAGGATGACATTTGGGTCAATGGAACAGAATCAGAGGCACACATCAACCTTTACATTTATGGTCAATTGATTTTCAACAAGGATGTAAAAACAATTCAATGAGGAAAAGAAGAGCCTTTTCAACAAATGGTGCTGGGACAATTGAATATCTATATACAAAAGAATGAAATTCGACCTATTCCTCACCCTGTGCACACAATGGATCATAGACCTAAATGAGAAGGCTAAAACTATAAACCTCTTAGAGGAAAGCATAGGTATACATCTTTGTGACTTTCAGTTAGGTAAAGTTTTCTTAGATAAGACAGCCAAAGCACTGGCAACAATGGGAAAAATAGATAAATTCACATGATCAAACTTAAAAATTTTTATGCTTGAGTGGATACCATCAAAAACATGAAAAGATAACCCATAGAATGGGAGAAAATATTTGGAAATTATATATCTGATAAGAGAATTATATAGAGAACGTATAAAGAAATCTTACAATTCTTAATAAAAGACAAGCCAATTAAAAAATTGGCAAAGATCTGAATAAATAGTTAAATAAAGATATACAGCTGGCCAATAAACACATGAAAAGATGCCCAACATCACTAATGAAATCAAAACCACAGTGGTGTACTACTTCACACCCACAATGACTATAATGAAACAGACAGATAATAACAAGTGTTGACGATGATGTGGAGTAATTGGAACCCCATACACTGCTAATGGCAATGCAAAATGATGCAACCACTTTGGAAAACAGTGTGGCAGTTCCTTTAAAAGATTGAACATAAAGTTATCATATGATTCAGCAATTCCACTCCTAGGTATATACATTTTGTATACAACATAAATGAAGACATATATCCACACAAAAACTTGTACACAAATATTCATAGAAACATTATTGAAAATAGCCAAAAAGTGGAAATAATCCAAATGCTGATACATGCTATAGCATGGATGAACCTTGAAAATGTTATGCCAAGTGAAAGAAACCAATCACAAAAGACTACATATAATATGAATCCATTTATATGAAATGTCCAGAATGGGTGGGGTGCTTGGGGAGAAATGGGCAGGACTGCTAATGGGTGCAAGGCTTCCTTCTGGGGCAGTGAAAGTTCTAAACTTGATTTTGCTAATGGTTGCACAACTCTGTGACTATACTACACAATACTTTTAATTGTATGGTATGTGAATTATATCTCAGTAAAGCTGTTATAAAAAATAAAAGGCAATATCTTAATCAAGTGTTGAGATAAGACTCAGGTCATGAAATGTTGAGAGTGAAGCATTCCAGGTTAGGGAAAACATATCCAATGGATCTTCAAGAAAACTTGCAACTCTTTTTTTTGGAAGATTAGCCCTGAGCTCACTACTGCCAATCCTCCTCTTTTTGCTGAAGAAGACAGGACCTGAGCTAACATCCATGCCCATCTTCCTCTATTTTATACATGAGGCGCCTACCACGGCAAGGCTTTTTGCCAAGTGATGCCATGTCTGAACCGGGGATCCAAACCAGCGACCCCCTCCAAACCAGCGACCCCCTCCAAACCAGCGACCCCCTCCGAAGCGGAATGTGCGAACTTAACTGCTGTGCCACTGGGCTGGCCCACTTGCAACTCTTAAATTCAGCTAAAGTGATATCACAGTTTATTGTCTCTTAAACGTGCTTCATTAGGGAACACAACATTTGTTTAAGCTTGGATATTTCAATAAAGAGTTGTCTTTTTATTTTAAAATTCCAGGAGAGAAAAAGATGTTAACTCCTCTTATGCTGGTACACCCCCAAATCACCAACTTCCCCAAGATGGTGCTCTAGTGACAATCTTGGATGAGGTTTAAAACTCTCCGAAGTGGAAGTTGTTAACTAAACAAACAAAAACACAACAAAGTTACTCACATTATACATCCTTGATAATGACATTAAGGTGAATTAATAGTAGAAGGAAATACTGGTGAGACGCTCCCTTTCAATTTCACGACCCTGGAATTGGTAGCTTTTGGAGCGGTTCCAAAGTTTATTTCAGCATGTCAGTGAGTCAGGTCTCAAACTTAAGATCCTTCCATGAGCTAGAATTGAGATCAAGTACAATTAGTGAAGCAGCTGAGAAAATTTCTCAAACAGATCCTGAAATCAATCTCAAATTATAAGATAAATTGCAATTGAGGTAGATACGCCGGCAGCATCTTTGTGCACAAAGGTTTTGAACGCAGGACACATCTCACTCATAATGAAGCAATGCGTTCTAAGAATTGACATTATTCTACTAAACTCTAAGTCCTTTTCAGGTGATATTTAGAATCCTCACTGGCCATGACTTGGGACTCACCGCCAGACACAAATAACTTCCATCCCAAATAATTCTGTTACTTTCAAATCTCCTCTATTTTTGAGAATTCATTTAAGTGAAACTATATTTTCCTATTTTTACTGCCTTTTCTGCACACAAACTTATCATTATAAAAATTTAGTTTGCTCATATTATTCTTCTCCAAAACAAAGAAGATGCTGGATAAATTTCACTTTGAAAAACTTCAACCTTAAATACTTAACCCTACATTACCCTGCTGACACTGGTTCCCCTAAACACAGAAACAGCCATGTCCCATCCCAGCCACCAGAGGGAGGAGTAGAGGCCCTTTCAAGCAATACTATCAGCAATTTTGAAATGCAAAAGCTTTCTCTTTTTCTCCCCCTCAATTTTCCCATAGTACTGAGCACGTTTCTGTTACATATATATTTTTTTACAAAGGGAAAGTACATTTCATCATTTTTTCAAATAATAATTGAAATTGTGTGACCAAAACCACTGAACACACACTCAATCCCCATCTTTTTTTTTTTTTTTTTTAAGGACTGGCACCTGGGCTAACAACTGTTGCCAACCTTTTTTTTTTTTTTTTTTCTGCTTTATTTCCCAACCTCCCCCCGTGCATAGTTGTATATCTTAGTTGCAGGTCCTTCCAGTTGTGGGATGTGGGACGCCGCCTCAACGTGGCCTGACGAGCGGTGCCATGTCCGCGCCCAGGATCCGAACCCTGGGCCGCAGCAGCGGAGCGCGCGAACTCAACCACTTGGCCACAGAGCCGGTCCCCCTCAATCCCCATCTTGCTCTCAGTTGCATTAGAAGGTTAGCAGCTCCTTGAAGCTTTTCTCTTCTTCTCCCACCTCTCTGGCCATGCCTCTTCAGTCTCCTTTGATGATGACTCCTCTTCTACCTGATTTCTAACTGTTGGGACTCCACAGACTCTGTCCAAAAAGGAGCTCTTGACCTCCCCCATGATCCTCCTCCTCCTCCACTCCTCCTTGTCTCAGAAATAGCATCTTCACCCACCCCATTTCTTAAAACAGAAACCTGGGAGTCATTCTTAACTCCTCTCTTTCCCTTACCATCTCCACATCCAACCAATCACCAAGTTCTATCAACCTACCAGCTAAATGCATCTTCAATCATTCCCTTCTTTCCACCTACCCTGCCACCACCCTGCTCAAAATCGTCAGTCTCCCAGAACACCCCATCACTAATCCCTCCCTCCTTCAGACTGTCTCCTACTTCTCTTTCAGGTACCACATTCTCAAGAAGATCTTAAACTTTGAGTTCCCAAACTTTTTTAGTTTACTTCTCTTTTACCCCAATTTCTAATTATTTATTAATATGGGTACTTTCTCTTATTTTTTTGATGATGATTGCCTCTTCCTCTACACCAGTGCTATCCAATAGAACCAGAATATGAGCCACACGTGCACTTTAAATTTTTCTAGTAGCCACAGGTGAAATTAATTGTATACCTTTTATTTAACTCGGTATATTTAAAATACCATTTTAACATGTAATCAATATGAAAATTATTAATGGAATATTGAACATTCTCTTTTTTGTACTAAGTCTTCACAATCGTTTGTGCATTTTCCACTTACAGCACATCTCCATTTGGATTGGACAAATTTAAGTACTCAAATAGCCACATGTGACTAGTAGCCACCATACTGGACACTTCTATAACCTCCCTGAGGGCAAAGACCAGGTCAGCTTTGCTCACCATCGCAGAGCCAGCACTTAGTAAGTACCTGAGTATAGTAATTAGGCAATAAATGCTTATTAAATGAATGAACAAAAAATCTCCATGCTCTTCTCCACAGGATTGCTTTCAGTCAAGTGCATGCTAATGGTAAGTCTTCAGCTTTCACCACAATCATTCCCAGAAGTAACTGTGTTTATCCCTTCTCCATGCATTAAACTGCTGTCAAAGATACTGTTCATCATCATGTCAGTGCTTCTTGCATGGAAAAAAAAAAGTCTATTAAATTTTCCCAGAACTCTCTTTTAACAATTGCTATCATTCATCCTTTCTGAGAACAAGAACATATAACCTCTTTCCTTCTACCAGGAGCTTCAAGAAAGGAGGCCAGCCCCATCAAATATATTATCTCTTTTGCCAGTATGTTTTCTTCTTCTTCTTTTTTACTTTTTGAAGAAGATTGGCCCTGAGCTAACATCTGTGCTCATCTTCCTCCATTTTATCTGTGGGACACCTGCCACAGCATGGTTTGATAAGCAGTGCGTAGGTCTGCACCTGGGATCCAAACCGGTGAACACTGGGCTGCAGGAACAGAACTTGCGAACTTAACCACTGTGCCACCAGGCTGGCCCCTGTTCTTCATTTTAATGATCTTGGTTTTTCTGTTTTACCCACCTTATTTTTTAGATATATTCTTTATTGTATGCCATCTCAAATATCTCTTTAAAAAGAGCTTAGGTAGAAAATTTTGAAATAAACAATTATGAAAATTAGGATATGCTATAGTTTGCCTGATTTTCTCAGCATCCATTCTACCTTCTGATGGTAATTGCACCTGATCTCCTTTGGGGTACGAGCCTCTCCCCTATTGGTTACACTCTGGGGAGAGGTTCATGAGGGTACCATGTCCAACCAGAGCCAGAAGAAGGGCACTGGACCAACTACGCATCCAGACACCGTGTCATTGGAATCAGACCCTGAGCAGAGGGACAAGACTAACAGGGTTGGATCCATTTTCTCTGGTCACTGCCCAAATTGTCCAGTGCTTCCTGCCTCCAGAGTTTCCTGGTTCCTCTCTGTTTCTCAGCCTATCCTCCAACTGCCTGTGGATACTATGGGCTCCCAGCTACCCTTCCCGGTTTCCTTTGACTTGAGTTTGTTCACAAAGAACTCCAACTTAAAACGTGTCCTGCAGTATGAAAACTGGAAGGCAGGGGGTTGGGTGGGGTGTGGAGGGTGGTCTCAGGCAGAAGCTGTTTTCCAATGCTTACAGAAGCATTTCAATATTTCAGTACCTGGTACAGCCCTACAGTTGGGAACCAGCTAGGTACCACCCTGAATATGAGCTCAGATATAGGTCCAAGAGGAAACATATTAGACCTTTAGCTTTGGATGCCTTGGGCAGAGAAGAGGAGGATGTTCACTCATGCTTTACACAAGCCCATACCACCTGAAATTTTTACAACCAACACGTTCTTGCTTTGCGTGATCTTTTTTAGACCCAGCGAAAATGGCAAAGATTTGCTGCTCTCTATTACCTTCTGGAAGACCCTCCCAAGATCCCAGGAAATTACTACCTGACATTGTTGTATATAATATGAGATCCTACACTTTTATTGCTGCAGACCATGGTACTAATGATGGATAAACAAGAGGAAGGACAGTTTGGGGACAGCTAGTTAAGCATCCAATCCCAGTAACTTAAGTCAAGCAGCAAGATGTTGAAAAAGACCATTGAAAGTTCTCAGCCTGGCACCTTTTCCTCCCTTCCCCTCCAACAGAGGGAGGCACAAAGGTGAAGTAGAACGTGCACAAGTTGGGCAACACTCAGAGTATTGCTTGGTCTCCTTGGGATGCCTGTGTGGCTGGAGACAACAGGCACAGCTGGCTCAACGCCCGCCCCTGGCCACAGTGGGAAGCTCAGTGCAGGTGAGGCCCTCCAGCCTGGGGACTATGGCAGCTCCCCTCAGAGCAGGGATGCCCCAAGTGTGGGCCCTGGAGCAGCAGCGGCAGCACCTGGAGCTGCTAGGAAAGCAAATTCTCAGGCTCCACAGCAGCTGAATCAAAGAGCCTGAGGGTGGGGCCCAGCAATCTGTGTTTTAAGGAGCCCTCCAGAGGAGTCTGAGGTGCATAAAGTGTAAGAGTCTTTGCCTTAGGACATCTGTTCCTTTAAGGGAATCCATTGCTGGAGGCCACTTGAAGGGAGGAGCCCTGTGGGAGGCAGGGGGCTCTGTACTCTGCAGGAGAAGAGCTTCCTCCTGGAACCTGGGGGAGACAGGGTACCTTCAGGCTGCTGTTCGTGTATACCATAACCTGGATCACAGGGCTTTGAAGCTTCTAACACTATTATATGAATATAATGAGATATATAGATAATAACATAATGAAACAATAAGGAAAAATACAGTTTTTTTTTTTTTTTAATTCGAGGAAAACATAGATAGAGAAGGGCAAGTTGAGAGGGAAAGTTGGACCTGGGATGATTTAAGAAGGGACTTGCTTCTGAAGAAACACATCCTGCCTGCACAGCCTCCTTGGAACCTGGAGTTCCACCACCAGATACTGCTCCTGGGCGTGGCAGCCTGTAGATTGTCAGCTGGCACCTCAGTGGGATGAGAGCATCTGAGAGCCCAGAGCAAGGGAGGGGCGGCTGGGCTACTGAAACAGAAGGGGAGAGATGAGAAGATAATTGAAGCACCCCCTTCGCTGTTCTTCCTAACTCTAAACCCTGGTGGGCATGAAGGACTGAACACTTGGAAGGTGGCAAGAAAGTGATGTTTCTTGAAACTGGCATCTTGGGGATTTCAAGCAAGTTTCACTTTGCTTTCAGACTTGTGGCATAACTCTTCCAGTTTCCCTTAAGAGGCAATATGAGGGAGGGCCAGTGCTCCTCTCAGGACACAGCTCAGGACCCTGCCTCTTACTGTCTCCCTGACCTCAGGAATTTACTTAAGCTCTCTGTGCATCAGCTGTCTGGTCTGTGAAATGGGGTTATAATAGTACAAGTAAGATGCCTGGCATGCAGTAAGTGTTAGCCGTTATCATTATTCAAGACTCCTATTATTGGATTAAGTGAATGAAGATTTCATAGTAAGACACTGAAAGACAGGGGCTACCTGGGAGCAAGAATGAAGCATTTCAATTCATCTCATGTTTAGGTCTTAGGTTTCTTAAACTAGAACCACATCAAAGTCCTAGAAATGTCTGCTTTTCTCATTTGGAGCCCCTCAGGGGGACTGTCAACATCCTGGGTCCTCCTCTGTTTTGGTTGTAAACTTTGGGGGGGTGGGAGATGTCCTGCTGACCCCCATAGGTAGCATTGTCACTGGCAGGTGAAGAGGGGATGTGAGTGACTCAGGAAACCCACAGGGCAGCCACAGGGCAGCCTCATTCTGTACAAATTAGAGACCTCTCCCAACCAGGGTGGTTGGGAGGAGTGGGGTGGTTCCTTTAAAAGAGTAGACCAGCGGCCCAGGATGGCAGCCTGAGGGCCAAAAGAACCCTACAAGAAAGGGGCAGTCTTGGAAGAAATACTACATATAACACAGTAACAGAAAGTGTTACATATATACCCATAAATAAAGATTACAGTTCCCAGGATCCTTTGAGGTTGGGTGTGGCTATGCATCTAAATTTTGACTAATGGAATGTAAGCAGAAGTGAGCTTATGCTTTTCTGTCTTCTTCCTCTCTGCTGCCCGGAATGCAGACATGATGGCTGGAGCTCCAAGCAGCCATCTTGGACCTTGAGGTGACCTTGAACCTGGAAGCCTGTCTTAACATAGAGAGATAAGAGCCTGAGTCCCTGATGGTTTTGTGAAACTGCCATCCAGTCCTGAATGGCCTACTTCCAGATTTCTTTTATACAAGAGAGAAATAAACTTCCAATTTATTTAATCCACTGTTATTTTTGGCTTTTCTGATACATACAGACAAATGCAATCCCAACTGATGCAGAAATTTGACAGAAGTAAGTTATCTAATAAGATTTTTAAAATTTATATGTATACAACCTAATCAGAGAAACTAGATATTTGATCCTGGTTCCTGTAGAAATGAATAGTGAATATACCAAATGGCAAATGAGGGATAAAGAGGGAACTTTCATATTAAGAAAATACTAATTCCAATAAAAAGATTTTTTTAATCTTAAATTTGTATGCAGTTAATATCTCAGCTTCAAATTATGTAAAGCAAAAAGTGACAGACTACTGGGAGAGATAAATCCTCAAAGTTGGAGATTTTAACTATCACTCTTAGCAACTGATAGAACAAGCCAACAAACAAACAAAAGGAGTCTAATTCCCTCCTGGGTATATCTCAAAGAAATGAGATCTTATGTCCACCAAGAAATGTTCAAGAATATTCACAGCAGCTTTACTTACAATAGCCAAAAACTAGACACAACCATTATGTTATCAATAGCAGAATGGATAAATGAATTGTGTTATGTTCATCAACGGAGTATTACACAGCAACTAAAAAGTGGACTCCAATACATTTCATTCATTAACCACATAGACGTGATGTCGAATGAAAGAAATCAGTTACAGAGTACATATTCTATGATTCCAGGTACATGACATTCAAATATAAATAAAACTGAACTATGAAGATACAAGTCAAAATTGTGTTCGACCCTTAAGGGTTATGAGCTAGAAGAAGGGCAAAAGGGAAACTCTTGAGGTACCGCAATGTTCCATATCTCTACTTGGGAGGTGATTACAGGGTTGTGTGTATGTGTACATGCAACATTCATCACATCTACCTTTACATTTTATTGAATATGTTATACATCAATAAGTGAAATAAATTGAAGAAGCATTATTTGGAAGTTTCATCCAAATTAATAATTTCATATCTTCCCAAATATCTAGCATTTTATTTTCTTGTTATAATTATTTAAAGGAAAAGCAATTATTTTTTTCACTAGACACCATGCATACACCCCAATTCCCTCCAGTTAACACTTGGGTGTAATAAAATGTTTCATTTTCTCTATGTCCCTTGACGTGAAAAGGCTTGAAACACCTGCTCTAGGTCACAAGAAGCCAGGTAGGTTGTTTGGGCAGAGCCAGGGGCAGTGGGGTCAGAGATAGAGTATACTGGGAATGGACTTGGCAAGGACTAGGCTGAGTGAGATGTGATGGTCAACTTTGTGTGTCAACTTGATGGGATCACAGGATGCCCAGATATGTGCTTACACATCATTTCTGGGTGTGTCTGTGAGGGTGTTGCCAGAGGAGATTAGCACTGGAATCGGTGGACTCACTAGAGCAGATCGTCCTCCCCAGTGTGAGTGGGCATCATCCAACCTGCTGGGGGTCAGAATAGAACAAAAAGACAGAGAAAGGCTGAATTCTCTCTCTGCTTGACTGGTTGAGCTGAGACATCGATCTTCTCTTGTGCGTGGACTAAAATTCACACCATCGGCTCTCCTGGTTCTCAGGCCTTAGGACTCAAACTAGAATTAACACCACTGGCTTATCTGGGTCTCCAGCATGCAGATGGCAGCTCGTGGGACTTCTTAGCATCCATAATTGCATGAGCCAATCCCTTATAATATACCTCATTATATATATAAACACAGACATATATGAAACAGAAGTGTATATACATATATGAGACACATTTATATATATACACACATAAATGTATATGTGTGTGTGTGTGTGTATACCTTACTGGTTCTGATTCTCTGGAGAACCCTGACTAATACAGGAGACCATCCAGGTTTGTCCTTGGACCCAGGGATGGGGAGATGAGTCCCAGGAGAAGGAAGCAGCAGCTGGCATGGAAATGGGGAGAAGGGATGAGTGAGAGAGAGGCCTGAGGAAGAAGACTCAGGGTCAAAGGGAAGAAGGAATAGCATCATTTCTGAGCACTAAATGCCTGAGAGAGTGACACCTTCTGAACAGAGGAAGAGAAGCCATAGGGGTCGGCCATTTGGGGAATTACAGTGGTTGATTTGACTTTGCCGGTGCTGGCAGACAGCTTATACCTGTGCTGAGCCGTGCTTTGTGTGCGTGGCCTCATGGTAGGTGTTGTGTTGGCACACGTGTGTGCAGATTCTTCTCGGGAAACTCCACATCCTGTCAGCCTCACTTCCGACTGGGTGCTGCTTCAGTCACCAGTCCCGTGCAGGCCCTGACCAGCTTTGTGCAGGTGTACCTGAGGGTCCCTCACCTCCCTAGAGCCAGGAGCCTCTCACTCCTCACCCAAGGCTTTGCTGCTGATGCTATAGGATGAAGTGCCCACCAGGCCCAGCTGGGTACTCACATGTGCAGCCCCGAAGTGTGGAGGAGCTGACAGACTAGGGACAGCCCTTGACCAGTGGGGGACAGGAGCCAATGCCAAGTGTGCATCCCCTAAGGACAGTTCTGGGACATCTTGCATTGGCTTCAGCCAGTGGTGGTGATGGACTTGATAAGGCATCTTGTGTTGGCACTTGCTCCTTCCCTGCTTCACTCCTGCCCTTCACCCATGCTCCAGAGATCACACCCCCAAATCGACTGCTCACACTCAAGCCCAGGCCTAAGGCTCTGCCTTTACAGGAACCCAGGAACCTTGGCCAGGACAGAAAGGACCTGCAAATCTTTCTTATTTTCTGTAAGAAGATATTGGACTCATTCTCATCTCTGTATCTGCTTTTTCTTTTTTAATTTATTTTTAGTGAGGAAGACTGGCCTTCAGCTAAGGTCTGTTGCCAATCTTCCTCTTTTCTGATTCTTTTTCCTCCCCAAAGCCCCAGACACAGCTGCATATCCTAGTTGTAAGTCATTCTAGTTCTTCAATGTGGGATGCCTCCACAGCATGGCTTAATGAGTGGTGTGTAGGTCCATGCCCAGGATCTGAACCAGAGAACCCTGGGCTGCTGAAACTGAGCAAAGGAACTTAACCACTCAGCCATGGGGCCAGCCCCATGTATCTGCACTTAACATCTCAGCAAAGGTGTTTGCTTGAGGACATAACTTTGAAGGCTGAGGCTGGAATCTCATCAGCACCTAATACAAGATTTTGTCTTCATGGAGGTCCTGTAGTCTGTCCATTCCTACATGTGCAACTTGACCTTCTGGTGAAACTAGACCACATCGTGTTTGCCGCTGTGTAGATTTTTAGTGAACTCCCCATGGGCCTCCTGCCACTGCCTGGTATGGAGGGATGTTTAGGAAAGAGCCATGTGAAAACTGCTAAAGAAAAGTCTGTGATGAAGGAATAGAGGATGTTGTCTTCAACATTTCTCAGTGTCCGCTATATAAAGACTCATTGGGAAAACCTCTCTCAGGTTGAACAGACAGGAAAAGCTGCGTTCTGAGAAGGATATCCAACCAGAAAGGGTAAGAAGAAATTCAATCACCTGGCTTGGATGTCAATAAATATTTGGAACTGGAACAAAGAAGCCTTTCACTTGCGTAATTCTTCTCAGGTTTCCTTTTTCCTAAGTAAGATTGCCACAACATTTTAACTGCACTCTTGAATCAGAATGTTTCTACTTCCAGAAGCTTCCCCCTCAACATTTACCCCGTTGTTCTTATGTGCTTATGACAACGTACCTCCCACACACAACTAAAGAAGCAACAATTGAAATGAACTGTTTCATATTAAGGATCCAGGTCATTTAACATAGCACACTCACAACTCAGCAGGCTAATGGTGTCAGCAGACAAGAAGAAGGTCAGTGAGTCAACACTTGTCTAGTTCCCCTGAGGTGGAGCCGTCTGTCAGATGATTCCTGTTCACTCACTCTTGTTCACTCATGGTCTCTTTACTCTTCCTTTCACTCTCAACCTCAGACCATGCTAATGGGGGGTTTCCATTCCACCGTTTTTTTGAAGTTTTGTATGAGGTTAAAACATGATAAGTTGGACTCGGATGTCTAGTTTCAGTGTCATATGGTAAAAGCCACAGTTAAATCAAAAAACAAGACAGTAAGAATGTATACAATAAAGTGAACTTTTTGTGAATTTACAAATGAAAAACTGTTCATTCCCCCGACACACATCATCCCATACCCAAGTATAAAAATCAAGTTAAATTTAGATGGTAATTATGCTTGCTTTGTGACCTTGGGAAAATCTTTGACTTTCATCTCATTTTTTCCACCCATAGAATGATCATTAACAATATATACTGCCAATTCAAGACATCCAACCCTGCTTAAAGGAGAGAGGATGAACCAGGGGTTACCAGAAGCATTGGAGTTGCCATATGATAGACTGGCAGGCTGGGAAGAGCCTTGTTACCCAGTTGACAATCATGGCAGTCAGGAGGCCTTTCCAGTGTATGCCCATGGTGGGGACAGATCCCAGTCCATTGATATGGGGCTCTCTTCCTCCAAATATGGTCCACAAACATTGGTGGTTCACAAAGTTCTATCAGACGGTCTTTTGATAGTTTGGCCACTTCAGAGGAAAATGTGATCAAATAATTTTGTTTACATAGACTTCAGAAATTTGAAATGTAATGGTAAATCACAATTTTCACAGACATCCTATTACATTCTTAATAGTCATTATATATATTTTTTTAATTTGTACATATGTTTCAAGGACTTTGTTGTTTAATTAATCTTGGAGTATTTTCACCTCACCAGCATGTTACCCCTGATGTAAAGTAGTATTATCTAATATGGTAGCTAAGATAGGAATAGACTTAACAATTGAACAATTTTCTTCTAAACTGATATGAACTAATATATGCCACCAGCATTGCTATAGCATTTTGCAGTTTACAAATGCTTTCAGCTTCATTTCAACAACACTATGAAGTACATAGAACAAGTATTCGCCCCTCATTTAGAAGAAACTAAGCCCCCCAAATTTAAGTGGTTTGCCCAAGGTTGCGATAGCTTCTGATCCATTAATGTAGCTCCACCAAAATTTGAAATATAATGCAAGGCAACAGAGAAACCATCACTCTTTTTACAAAGATGCATGATTTACAGAATTTGTTTTTTGGTTTTCTTCCAGATCACTTTGTACTGACTATGAGGGGCATTTGAACTGCCATCAAAAAATACTTTTTTTTGTTTCATTATACTCTTTATGAACTATCTCAGGCATAATACTTTTCAAAAACAAGGATTTCTTTATGATACCAATAATGCAAAGTAACGATGGATTTTCATTATTTCAATTGGCCTACTTAATAGTTCTCAAGTGAGTTGTCTTACCTATTCCTTCAGGGCCAAAATATCTCAGGTTTTACTGTGGAAAAAAAAAAGCTTATCAAGATATCTTAAGAATAATGGACGATTGCACAAACAAGTGACTGTGGAGTTTGGCTTTTTCCCAATAGTTGATGTTTCTTCATTTGTTCAATAATAAAATCAATGGCACGTTGTTGGACTTATTTTTATGCCATATGCATATTCTTGTAACAGAACATGAAGACTGACCTTCCAGGTCTGAATGAAGCCACACTGGAGTAGGAATCCTCCTCCATGACAACATATGTGCGACATGCTGGTTGGGTTAGCATCTGAATGCAGTCACTAAGGAGCTCTGACCATCATTTTCCTACAATCCAACACCATCTGACAGAGCCCCCAGCACATGCTGTCATCCTGATGACTTATCAATGTGAATTTGTATTCTCTAAATTCACAGAAGTAAAGTCTAAACAAAAAAACCAACAAGCTATTGAACTTCACCTATAACTTAAGCTTTTCATCAAGTCTTATATAGATGCCTCATGAGAGAGATCAGTGTTATCCCTCTCATCAATATGAAACTATTATCATTTTTATCATCAACTTTTTGAGATTCATCCCAAATTTTATTATTTAAAAATCTGTAGGGTCAGCCCCAGTGGCCTAGTGGTTAAGTTTAGCGTGCTCTGCTTCAGCAGTCCAGATTTGTTTCCTGGGAATGGACCTACATCACTTGTGGTCACTCTAGGGTGGCGACGCACATACAAAATAGAGGATGACTGGCAACAGATATTAGCTCAAGGCGAATTTTCCTCAGGAAAACAAAAAACAATTTTGTGACAAATATATTTTTAAATTAACTGAAAATTTTTGGTTCACATGCTACTTGAATATACTTTACAGGCCCTACAGAGAGAAAGAAGTTCATAATTATGACATTGGTATTTGCAAACTGTGTTCACAAAGAACATTTTTCCATGAGATGCACCAATTAAAATCATACAATGGCAATTCACATTTTACCAATCCACAGAATTAAAGTAAGTTTATGGACAGAATTTTCTCAAGATTATGTTTTTCTCCCAAATATTTTCTTACATTTTTGGATACATGCTGATCTTGTCTATAGATGAGCATCACCAGTAAATGATTAAAATGATAAACTGATAAAAATATTTACTGAATCTTTTCATTATGTATTTTTTTCTGATATGCATAAGACATTTTTTTGCTGATAAAAGGATTTCTAGTTGACATGACAGAAATAAATATCAAAAAATTTCAGTGTATTATATAAAAAGTGCCATGACTTCTAGTTTCACTTGAAAAAAGTTATTTCAGAAATTATGTTAGATAAACATCTTAAACTTCTCCAGGGCAAAAAGAAAATTCCATGAATAAAGTAATAAAAGACAAATTGGAAAAAAAATATTACAAACAAATACACAAAGAGGCTTTTACAACACAGTAAGAAAAAGAAAGATGACCCATAGAAAATGGAGAGAGGACGTGCATTGGCCTTCCTCAGATGAGGAGCTACAATCACAGGTCTCCTGCAGGTCTGCGGTGATTCCTGAGACAGGAAACTGAACATGCACAGTAAGGACCGTGGCTCCTTAGATCCTTCTGGGCTTGTGGTAAATGTCATTCAATACTTTTTCACTCTGAATCCATGCCCCCCAAGCAATCTTCTGATTAATCATTTGTTTTCTCAGGTTTTTGGAACCTCAAAGGGATGAGTTGAGTTGTAAATCACAAATGCATAAATAAGTTCTGGGGCCTATACATGAGTCTCATGGAAAGAAACTAACCCGTGAGGGAACTGGGAGATGTTAGGGGTACAAACTTGCAACTAGTAGATAAATAAGTCCTAGAGATCTAATGCACAGTACAGTGATTACAGACAATACTGTGTTATAAATTTCATAGTTGCTCAGAGACTAGATCTTAATTGTTCCCACAACGAAAAAGAAATGATAATTACGTGACATGATAGAAGTGTTAGCTAGCACTATGGGGGTAATCATATCACAATAGAAAAATGCACATCTTAAACATACACAACGTTATCTGTCAATTATATCTCAAGAAAAAAGAAACTAACACTCTGTAACAGAAGTTTATAGACAACAAAATACCTTATCATTTGTTACACAACCTTGGTTAGAAAAAGTAATTAGAACAGAAGCTAAGGTCCTTAGTCAGCAGTTAATGAACAACTCTTAAAATGACAGTTCTCAAAGTGAGATCCACAGAGCACTGGGGTCCTTTGGGAGCTTGACATCTTCCCAAGACTTAAAGAGTTCTCTAATGAGATCAATTTTGATATTACGGAATGCAATTTTTTTATCTATTGTATGACGAAGTGTGTCAACATCTGGATAAATTTGCATCAGTGAACCAATATTTACCAAATGATCAACACATGACGTTACAAAATCATGGCATGGGTAAAAGATCTATTCAAAGTGCAAGATAGATGAAGGGATTTTAATGTAATAATACAAAATGCTCATTTGTACGGCTTCAGATTCAGATTTGATATAATACCAAAGGAGAATATAGAGAACTCTCTTAAAAGGCTTTTAAAATAGCCCCACCCACCCCCCTGCTTCCAGCACATGTCCATGTGAGGCCACATTTTCTTCATATACTTCAAACAAGAGCAACACATTGATTGAATGCAGAAGCAAGTATAACAGTCCTCCAATCTTCTATTAAGCCGGACAGGAAAGAGGTTTGCAAAAATCTAAAATAATGTCACTCTTCTTCTTGATAACTTTTGTTGTAGAAAATATAGACATTTTTCCTAAAATACGTTATTTATGTTAGCATGTAAAGGGTTTATTATTTTGATTTTCAAACAAATTAAGAAATATTTTAAAATTTCTCAGTGCTAATTTTTAATACAGTAAATATCAATAGATATAATCCCTATACAAAAGCTCTTTGGAGTCCTCAATAAATTTTAAGAGTCCTAAGACCGAAAACTTTCAGAACTACCATCTTTAAAGAATGATGGGAGGAAGCTGACATTTCTTTTGTATTGGCCACTGGGAAAGTGAGTAAGTCATCTGTGGAGAGTGCAGGAGGCTGTGGGTGGAGGGTAAGCTGAGATTTGAGAAAAGGTGAGAAAGGCTGAGATGGTTACTCTGGAAACCAGAGGGCACTGGGAATAAAACAGGATGGTGCTCTTGGGGTTCCTCGTAGGTGCTTCCTCTTGGACATCCTTTCTGATGCCAGTGGCTGTGTGAGCAGGGGCTTTCGAGCCTGGAGAGCTGTTTCCAGATGACCCAGTGCTGCTGGGCCTCATGCTGTCCTCACTGTCCCAGAGCCATACTGAGATCAAGCAGAGGCGGGCTGAGTGTTTCACATGGTTCAGTTCACCACCGTCCCGGGGGTTCAGGCCCAGTCCCAGAGACTCAGCATGGTCAGACTCCATCTGCTCCCTGCCTTCTTTCTCCATTACCTGAGGCGCCCTGCAGACCACCTCTCCTTGTAGAGCCTCTCCCTTCACATTTATATCCACTCAGGCAAATGGCAACCTTGAGAGAGGGTTCACCATCCAGCAGTTCAGCAGACAATAACCAGATTCTAAACTTAATTTTGGCTTAACATGGATGCGCATCCCCCCCGCCAAGTCACGGTCAAAGAATGTTCTCCCTTGTTGTACTATGACTTCTTCTCCTTGGTGTGCCCTCTCAGACCTCTTTATGCTCTCAGAATCCTCCCTTTTTAGTTTCTTGTTAGAACTTAGAAGGGAAAAGTAATCCTCATGTGTCAGGCAGTCATTCGACTGTGTTGATGAGTCATTCATTAACTTAACAGTTATTTACCCAGTACCCATCACATGCCAGGCACTGCACTAGTGATGGGGATACAATTGGAAGGAAAACAGTCATGATCAAGACCCTCACAGAGCTAACAGTTGAGTAGGGGACAGACATTAGACAATTAAAATAAATGTCTAAGTATAAATTATGATGAGTGCTATGAGGGAAAAGAGTGCGTTCTATAATCGGGAGAGACTTGCTGAGGGGCAGTCAGGGAAATCACCTCTGAGGAAATGGAAGTGAAGGAAGCCCATGTGAGCTGGGACCAGAGGAGAACACAGGAGCTAAGAGGAATGAGGAGGGAAGGGATGCAATGGGACGTTCCAGTCAGAGGAAGCAGCACATGCAAAGGCTCAGGAGGGAATGCACTTGATCAGTTACAGGGATTTAACTAAGGCCAATGCAGGGTGACAAAGAAGGGGGGCAGCCCAAGGTGAGAGTTGGGCAAGGGCCAGATGACATGGGACT
Organism: Equus caballus; assembly: GCF_041296265.1. NCBI lineage: Eukaryota > Metazoa > Chordata > Mammalia > Perissodactyla > Equidae > Equus > Equus caballus. The sequence continues at coordinate 21,259,208 of NC_091706.1, read as the reverse complement.
TTGTCGGCAACGTTAAAGTGCTTGGATTTCATTCTAAGTGCAATGATTCTCCATTGAAGGCTCTTGAGCACAAGAGGGATGGTCCAATTCTAAAAGATCCTCAGACTGCCAGGTGTGCAATGGATTTTAGGGGTGGGGAGGCTCAGGGCATCTCAGGAGTGGAAGCCAGATAAGCAATAGCAGGCGATTACAGCAATTCAGGGAGAGACCAGGCAGCTTGGACTAGAGGGCTGGCATGTAGACAGGCAAGGGGGGGACACCTGGAATCTGTGACTGTATGTATATAAAGGCATGGCACTGGAGGAGGGGCAGAAAGAGAGAGAACACGGCCCAACACAGAGTCCTGAGGAGCCCCAACATTTAGAGACAAGGGTCAGGCTGTCATCGGGCGAAGTTGGTATGAATGACCATAGTCTCTAACAATTATTGAGCACTTACCATGTGCCAAACTGTGGGGTGAACTTTACATGTGTTACACATTTATTATTACATGATCCCTATGGTGGAGCCCCGGCATCTGATGACCATGGGAACTTCCACACCAGCCTGCACTGGTGACTTGCAAATGTCTTCTGCATGAGCAGATAGAAACCTATGCCTTATATAAGCCACTATTTTTTCCACTCTGTTACAAGCAGCTGAACCTAATATAAACCAATAGGGAAAGACACTGGGATAGCTCATAGAATCGATGGAAGAGACGAACCTTCAGGCTTTGAGATGGGCCAGCACCAGGACAACTCAAGCATCCTCGACAGGAGGCTTTCTGCTCTAGAAAATTGCCATTCACCCAACTGGCCTGGGTATCTCCCAGGTTCAGTTCCAGATTCTAAGTTTCCGGGAGAGAAAATATGATTGGCTCAGCATCGATCATTGGTCCACCCCAGACCAAATGGCTATGGTCTGGGGAACAGGGTCATATAGCAAAAACCTTGCTACCAGGCTTCTGCACCACAAGTCCTGAAGATCCACTGCTAGACTAGCTGGTAGCAAATTCAGTTCAGGGTGACCACAGTCAAGGGGGCAGCAGTGGGACTCTGCATGTGCCCCTATGGCCTCTCTCTAGGATCTTCTTCCTCTTCGCCTAGATAAATCCACTTACCCTTAAGATCTTGCTAAAAATGTCCCTTTTTAGGGAAACCTTTCCTACTCCACCCCAATCCAAACTAGGTCCCTCTGCTATAGCACCCCATTGTCTTCCTTCGTGTGAAAGAAAATACTTACAGTGTGTGTGGAATGATTTGCATAAGGCCTGCCTTCTCCACCTGTCTGTACAATCCTTGAGGGCAAGAACCACATTCATTTCATTCCCCACTTTGTTGACTGAGTGAGCCAGACCAAACATTTCGCCTTTTCAACATTCCCAATTATCTGGAGTCAGCTTTCTCAGGATATAGCCTGATTCCTTCAACCTCTGGCCCAATGGGCCCGTTCTCACTTTCTAGGATGACTTAAATTTGTATCAGGGAAGAACCTGCTATCGTAGGAATAGCTCTGGACACAGCAGTAGGAGACAGGGCTCAGGTCTCAACTCTCCCATCAACTCAAGTCACTTCACAGAGCTGAGACTGAGTTTCCTAGTTCATAAATGAGGTTTGTGATGAGATGATTCCCAGGGCTGTTCTAGTGCAAATGTCTCTGATTGTACTTACCTATAGCAATTCAATGGTCTGTGTATGGTTGGAATTTCCCTAAATATATGAAAAGAGAGAGATGTAAAGTATACATGGAGAGAATGAATATATGTTCTCAACAAAATTCAGAATGGGCTAGCTGTTCTTTAGTGTCAGTCATCATGGGCAGAAAGTGAGGAAAATGCAATAAAAAGTACAGAGTTGAAGACAATGAGAAAAACTGCACAAGAAAGGAAAAACGTAGGTCTTTCTGGTAACACAGAATGAATAGCATAGGCATCTGAGTCCCTGGTGCACAGATAGCTTTATCTTGTAGAGGGATGGAAAGGAAAGGTCTGCCCCCACCCTAACCTCCCACCTCACCTGTCAGCTCAACCATGATGAAACCTCTTTAACGAGTTCTGATGTCTTCTTACTTAGATACAATTGACATAATGTTGTATAACTTTAAAGTGTACAACATGTTGATTTGATATATTTATATACTGAAATATGATTACTCCTGTGGTTTTAGCTCACACCTCTATCACATCATACAATTATCATTTCTTTTTTTGTGGTGTGAACATTTAAGATCTAGTCTCTTAGTAATTTTGAAAAATGTAATACAGTATTGCTGATTATAATCAGTCTGTCATGCATTAGATCTCCAGAACTTATTTATCTTCTAGTTGCCAGATTGTATATACCCTTTGATAACATCTCACTAATTCCTCTACCCCCAGCTCCTGGTAACCACCATTCTACTCTCTGTTTCTGTAAGTTCAGCTTTTTTAGATTCTACATACAAGTGACATTATACAGTATTTTTCTTTCTCTGTCTGACCTACTTCTCTTAGCATAATGTCCTTTCTCCATTATATGTTCTTGGCTCCTTTGTTGGAGATTAGCTGTCCATGGATAGATGGTTTTATTTCTGGGCTCTCAATTCTGTTCCATTGATGTGTGTCTGTTTTTCTGCCAGTAACATGCTGTTTTGATTACTATAGCTTTGCAGTGTATTTTGAAGTCAGGGATTGTGATGCCTCCAGCTGTGTTCTTTTTTTCTCAGGATTGCTTTGGCTATTTGGGGTCTTTTGTTGTTCCATATAAATTTTAGGATTCTTTGTTCTATTTCCGTGAAGAATGTCATTGGGATTCTGATTGGGATTGCACTCAATCTGTAGATTGCTTTAGATAATATGGACATTTTAACTATGTTTATTCTTCCAATCCATAAGCATGGAATATCTTTCCATTTCTTTGTGTCTTCGATTTCTTTCAGTAATGTCATAGAGTTTTCAGTATATATGTCTTTCACCTCCTTGTTTAAATGTATTTATTTTAATCCTTTTGTTGTGATCATAAGTGGGATTGTATTCTTGACTTCTCTTTTTGCTAGTTCATTATTAGTGTATAGAAATGCAACTGATTTTTGTTTGTTGATTTTGTACCCTGTAACATTGCTGTAGTTATTATTTGCAATAGTTTTCTGGTGGATTCTTTAGGGTTTTCTATGTATAGAATGATGTCATTTCAAAGAGTGAGAGTTTGATTTCTTTCCAATTTGGACCCTGTTATTTCTTTTCCTTGCCTTATTTTTCTGGCTAAAATTTCCAATACTGTGTTGAATAAGAGTGGTGAAAGTAGGCACCCCTTGTCTTGTTCCTGTCCTTAGAGGAATGGCTTTCAGTTTTTCACTGTTAAGTAGGATTTTGCTGTGGGTTTGTCATATATGGCCTTTATTATGTTGAGGTACTTTCCTTCCATACCAATTTTATTGAGAGTTTTATCATAAATGGATGTTGGATCTTGTCAAATGCGTTCTCTGTAACTACTGAGATGATTGTGTGATTTTTATTCCTCATTTTGTTAATGTGGTGTATCACATTGATTGATTTGTGGATGTTGAGCCATCCCTGCATCCCTGGTATAAATCCCACTTGATCATGGTGTATGATCCTTTTAGTGTATTGTTGTATTTGATTTGCTAATATTTTGTTGAGGATTTTTGCATTGATGTTCATCAACAAATCAGCCTATAATTTTCCTTTTTTGTATTTTCCTTATATGGCTTTGGTATCAAGGTAATGTTGGCCTCATAAGATGAGTTAGGAAATGTCCCATCCTCTTCAATTTTTTGGAGTAACTTGAGAAGGATAGGAATTCAATCTTCTTTCAATTTTTGGTAGAATTCACTAGAGATACCATCTGGTCCTGGACTCTTGTTTCTTGCGAGGTTTTTGATTACTGTTTCAATCTCTTTGCTTGTGATTGGTCTAATCAGATTCTCTATTTCTTCTTGGCTCAGTTTTGGGAGGCTGTAGCATTCTAAGAACTTATCCATTTCTTCTAGGTTATCAAGTTTGTTGGTGTATAGCTTTTCAAAGTATTTTCTTACAATCTTTTGTATTCCTGTGGTGTCTGTTGCAATTTCTCTTCTTTCAATTCTGATTTTATTTATTTGAGTCCTCCCTCTTTTTTTCTTAGTGAATCTGGCTAAGTGTTTGTCAATTTTCTGTTCCTTCTCAGAGAACCAGCTCATAGTTTCATTGATCCTTTCTATTGTTTTCTTAGTTTCTATTTCATTATTTTTGCTCTGATTTTAATTATTTCCTGACCTCTGCTAACTTTGGGCTTTGTTTGTTCTTCCTCCTCTAGTTCTTTTTGGTATACTGTAAGCTTATTTATTTGAGATTTTTCTTGTTCTTTGAGGTAGGCCTGTATTGCTATAAATTTCTGTCTTAGTACCATTTTTGCTGCATCTTGTAAGTTTTGGTATGTTGCATTTTCATTTTCATTCATCTCCAGGTATTTTTTCTTTTTTTTGCTGAGTAAGATTTGCCCTGAGCTAACATCTGTTGCCACTCTTCCTCTTTGTGCTTGTGGAAGATTCACCCTGAGCTAACATCTGTGACCAATTTTCCTCTATTTTATATATGGGTTGCTGCCACAGCATGGCTGATGAGTGATGTAGGTCTGCACCGAGGAAGTGAACCCAGGCCGCCAAAGTGGGGCGCACTGAACTTAACTATTAGGCCACTGTGCTGGCCCCTCCATGTATTTTTTGATATCTCCTTTGATTTCTTCATTAATCCAATGGTTGTTCAGTAGCATGTTGTTTAGTCTCCACATATTGGTGCCTTTCATAGCTTTTTTCTTTTACTTGATTTCAAGTTTCATAGCATTGAGGTCTGAAACAATGCTTGATATGATTTTAATCTTGTTAAATTTGAGGCTTGCCTTGTTTCCCAACATACAGTCTATCTTTAAAAATGTTCCATGTGCACTTGAGAAGAACGTGTATTCTGCTGTTTTTGGATGGAATGTTCTATATATATCTATTAAATCCATCTGTCTAGTGTTTCATTTAAGGTCACTGTTTCCTCATTGACTTTCTGTCTGGATGTTCTGTCCATTGACATAAGTGGGGTGTTAAGGTCCCCTACTGTTATTGTTTTGCTGTCAATTTCTACCTTTAGTTCTGCTATTGTTGCTTTATAGACTTTGGTACTCCTGCTTTAGGTGCATATATATTAGTAAGTGTTATGTCCTCTTGGTGCAAAGTCCCTTTTATCATTATATAATTCCCATCCTTGTCTCTCATTATCTTTTTTATCTTTAAGTCTGTTTTGTCAATATAAGTATGGCTACACCCACTTTCTTTTGCTTGCCATTTGCTTAGAGTATCATCTTCTATTCCTTCACTCTGAGTTTGTCTTTAGAGCTGAGATATGTTTCCTTGAAGCAGCATATTATTGGGTCTTGTTTTTAAATCCATTCAGCCATTCTGTGCCTTTTGATTGGTGAGTTCAATCTGTTTACATTTAGAGTGATAATTGATACAGGAGGTCTTAATACTGCCATTTTATGTTTTGCTTTCTTGTTGTTCAGTATTTCCATTGTTTCTTTTTCTTTGTTCTTATGTCTGCCATTTCAGTTTGGTGGTTTTCTGTGATGGTTTTCTCAGTTTTCTGTTGATTTATCATTTGTGATTCTACTCTAATTTTTTTTTTTGTTTTGTGGTTACCATGAGGTTTGTATAAAAGATCTCATAGATGAGATAGTCCTTTTTCTGATAGCCTCTTATGTCCATTAGCCTATGCAGGTTCCATCCCTTTCCTCTTCTGTTTTGGTAGTCAAAAATGATTCTTTTTTGTGTTCTGACTTTGTGACCAAATTGAAGTGTTTATAGCTATTTTTGATGCATTATTTTCCTGTATCCTTCATGTTATAATTGTTTGCTAACTTATTCTGATAGAGAGGTGCAATTTTATGATTTTTTCATTCCCTTTATCTCCTGTTCAAAGATTTTAAAATCTTTGCCTTTTTGTATCAGGCAGGAGGGTTCCTTTAAACATTTATTGTAAGGCAGGTCTAGTGGTGATGAACTCCTTCAGCTTTTGTTTCTCTGGGAAAACTTTTATTTCTCCATCATATCTCAATGACGATTGCACTGTATACAGTATTCTTAGGTGATAGTTTTTGTCCTTCAGTATTTTGACTATATCATTCCACTCTCTCCTAGCCTGTAAGGTTTCTGCTGAGAAATTTGCTGAAAACCTGATGGGGATTCCTTTGCAGGTTATTTTCTTCTGTCTTGCCGCCCTTAGTATTTTTTCTTTGTCATTGACTTTCAACAATTATAATTTTGTATGCCTTGGAGAAGGTCTTTTTGGATTGATGTAATTGGGAGTTCTATTAGCGTCATGTACTTGCATGTCCAGTTCCTTCCCCAGGTTTGGGAAATTCTCAGCTATTATTTCTTTGAACAAGCTCTATGCTCCTTTCTCTGTCTCTTCTCCCTCTGGGATATCTATAATCCTTATGTTACTTTTCCTAATGAGTTGGAATTTTCTCAAAGAATTTCCTCATTTTTAAAAAATCTTAGTTCTCTCTACTCTACACCTAAATCATTTCTGTTTCTATCTTCTAGCTCACTAGTTCTTTCCTCCATAGAATCTACTCTATTTTTTATGCTTTCTACATTTTTTTTAAAACCTCATTAATTGTGTTCTTCATATCCAGAATTTCTGCTTGGGTTTTTTTAGAGCTTCAATCTCTTTGGTGAAGTATTCCTTCTGTTCACTAATTTTACTACTGAACTCATTGAACTGTCTTTCTGATGGTTTTTGTAATTCGTTGAGTTCCTTATGAGAGCTATTTTGAATTCTCTGTCAGTTAGACTGTAATTTTCTGTGACTTGAGATTTGATTTCTGGAGAGTTACCATTTCCTTCTGTTCTGCTCTGTTACTGTAGTTCTTCATGGTCTTTGATGAATTGATCCTCTGCTGGTGCATTTGTGGTTGTAACCACTTTTCTTATTTCTGTATGGCTTTGGTAACTTTGGTTCTGGTTACCTGGGTCTCCTGTTCCTCCACTGGCTGTCTGCGGGCACAGGTGCTATTGTCCCATGCACCACATGCATTGATGTTCTCTGTTGTCTGGGTGTGCTCCTTGCACTACTGTCAGGTGTGCTGGGTTCACTAGTGTTGCTGTCACTGGCAGGGGCCTGGGAACCCAGGGACTTGTATGCAACCCCTGCTCCTCATGAAGTTGGTGTCGGGGGTGCTGCCACTGGGGACTAGGTGCTCCTACCTGGTCTGCTTGCAGTTGTGTAGGTCAGGCCACTGCCACTGCTGCCACTCCACTGACTGTTGCTGGGAGGGGCTGCCACCACTCCTTGGGTGTTCACACTGGTAGGGGCTACTGCTAGCTGCCTCTGCTGCCCCACAGGGATTCACAAATGCCTGGAGCTGCTGCCTTCCCACAGGTCTTTAGGTGCACAGGGCCAGGCCACCATTGCCTCTACTCACTATCACACAGGCCGCTGGGTGAGGATCCACACCCTTGGATTACTGCCACCAGTGGAGAGAGATGAGGCTGTTCCCCTAGTTTCACTGCTTCCTGAAGGCCCAGTTCCCCCACCTCAGATGTATAGCTGCCTGGATCTCTTAGTCATCCTGTTGTGCTGTGTAGAGAATCCTCTGTTGGTCAATGGATGTCTGGTTGTAATTTAGAGGGGAGAGGCAAAGGGACTCTACGTGGAGTCTGCCATGATGCTGATGTCACTCTCATAATCTGGCATAATTTGTAACATGGCAACAGATAACTAATATCCTACGTGATGATCATTGATATTTGCAAAGATGATCCAGGGCACTGAAATATCCTGATGCATTTTCTTAATCTTCAATAAGAAGTGGTAATTGAAAACAGCCTACTGATATTGTTGAAGGCTTAGTATACTCAAATTCCCTGGGTGACATTAATCGCAACCCTCACTCAACAAGGAGGGCTGATTAAGCTGAAATGCATATCCCCCTAACCTTCAGGGTTTCTAAGAGTTTACTATAGAGAAGAACTGAGAAACAGTAAGAGAGAGGAGCCAAATAACGAGCAACTCAGAAATTTTCACTCAATTAGAGGAACACACTCTTAAAGAAAATTTGGAAAGTGTATACCACATGAGCAAAAGTTTTGAAAGGCTGGCATACTTCGAATTAAACTAAGAATAGTCAACTAACTTTTCTTCAAGAGGTTAAAGAAGAGGTTATTTTTATAAGAATTATGTAATATAACTGTATCTTCCATTCAAAGAGAATTTGGAGGAGAAGCTTAGGTTATCTAGTGGATTTCTACTTGTAAAAACTATCATCATACTTGTATTGACCAAAAGGTAAGAGAAAATGTACCTGGAGTGCATGAAAATGAAAATAAATAAAATAAGTAATGCAGGTCATCATTTTAAGTGTTTCCTGAATCAACTGGCCACTGGTAGAGGAGATAGAAGAGATGATAAAGATAAGGTAAAGGGCATATTTGTTTTGTTTTATCTTAAAGTGCAAATATTTTTTTAACTAAAGTGTAATTCTTATTTAGTGGCAAGCATTCACAAACCAATACCTATGAAGGAGCATTGTGCAATATCATTGGTGTCAGAGACAGTTACACTCAGGTGCAATGTCAGCAGAAACACTAGCAGCAGGTTAAGGAATAAATCAAACTGGAGGAGATGAAAGTCAAGATCAATTTAGATTCTTAGCATATCAGACATTCCTCATTCCTGCTTTGCTAGCTCACTTTCCTGAGTCCCTCACTGCTGCTGGGACTTGTATATTAAGCAGATAAGATCCCAATTGCATGTGTGCATGATATATCCTACATACAGAAGTATATACAATGTATTTGTACAGTTTAAAGTGAAAAAATAAAACAACACCCTTGTATCTGTATTAGTAAGAGTTCTCCAGAGAAACAGAACCAATAGGATATATAGAGATATACAGAAGGAAATTTATTACGAGGAATTGGCTCACATGATTATAGAGGCTGAGAAGTCCCACAATATGCTGTCTGTAAGCTGGAGGCCCAGGAAAGCCAGTGATATAGTTCCAGTCCAAGCATGTAGTCCTGAGAACCAGGAGCACCAAAGTCCAAGGGCAGGAGAAGATAGATGTCCCAGCTCAAGCAGAGAGAAGGAATTGCCCTTCCTCTGCCTTTCCATTACAGTAATCACACCTTATCCATGGGGATACATTCCAAGACCCCCAGTGGATGCCTGAAACCATGGATAGTATCAAACTTTATATGTATACTATGTTTTTTCCTATACATACATATTTGAGGTGAGACAGCAAAACTAGCATTTCTTTTTCCTTCTTCACAATTTCTTGGATAGAAGATTCATTCATAATGAAGATCTTGGCTACCTTGGCATATAGCTTTTTTCTCTCCTTATGAAGTCTAGAACTTGCATCTTTTCACTTAAAGGAAGCACTTTATGGCTTCTCTTTGGCATATCCGAATAGCCAGCATCACTAGTCTTGTGCTTTGGGGTCATTATTAGGTAAAATAAGGGTTACTTGAATGCAAGCACTGAACCAGGATGGCTACTAAGTGACTAATAGGCAGGTAGTGTATACAGTGTGGATATGCTGGGCAAAGGGATGATTCACATCTCTGGCAGGATGGAGTGGGACTGTGTGAGATTTCATCACACTACTCAGAATGGCATGCAATTTAAAACTTATGAATTGTTTATTTCTGGTTTTTTTCATTTAATATTTTCAGACCTCGGTTGGCCTCAGGTTACCAAAACCTGAGAAAGCAAAACCACAGAAAAGGGGGACTACCATACATGTGGGCACTCAAAGGATTGGATGACGTCCACTCTCATTGTGGAGGGCCATCTTCTTTACACAGTCTATCAATTAAAATGCTATCTCTTCTGAAATCATCCCCACAAATACACCCCTTAGTTCTGTCAAGTGACACATCAAATTAACCATCACACTATCCAATATCTAGGTTAAGAAACAGAATATTGCCAGTTCACCAGAAGACGTCTTGTGCTCCTTCTGACACCCTTCAACTTTAATTTTAGGTTAATCATTCTCTTGCTTTTCTGCATAGTTTTATTATTATTTTAAAATTATATCACTTTCTTTTGGTGAGGAAGATTGGCCCTGAGCTAACATCTGTTGCCAATCTTCCTCTTTTTTTTTCTCCCCAAAGTCCCCCAGTATATAACTGTATATCCTAGTTGTAGGTTCTCCTAGTTCTTCTATGTGGGATGCTGCCTCAGCATGGCTTGATGAGTGCTGCTAGGTTCATGCCCAGGATGTGAACCAGCAAACCCTGGGCTGTCGAAGCAGAGCATGGGAACTTCACCACTGGGCCACAGGGTCAGTTCCATGCATATTTTTATTATATGTGTATATATCCTTATACTATAAATGTATTGCTTAATTTTCTTGTTTTTAAACTTTCTGTAAATGGGAGTTATGTAGATTTAATTCTTTTAATCAGAATTATAGTTTTGATATGCTTTTTTAGCCGTAGTTTATTCATATTATTGGTTATACAGTGTTCCACTGTTTGAATATGTCACGATTTACTAAACCAGCTCATCACTAATGCATATGCACGTTTTTTTTCAGTTTGGGGCTATTATGAATGTGACTTCTTGCTCATTTGTGTACATATTCCCTGGTGTATAAACCGAGGAACAGAATTGCAGAATTGAAGGGTTTGTGCATATTCAGTTTTACTATCATGCCAAACTGTCTTTCCAAAGTGGTGATACCAACTTACATTTCTTTCAGCAGAGGATGAATGTTCTCAATTCTTCATATCCCATACATACATCTTCAGAGTACAAGTTTTGTACTTCTTTTATTAATTTTTTCCTAATTATTTTGTTCTTCTTGATGCTGTTGTAAATGGGATTTTCCTTCTTAATTTCATTTTCAGATTGTTTATTGCTAGTGTATAGAAACATAATTGCTTTTTGCACATTGACCTGTAGCCTCAAACCTTGCTGAACTCATTTATTAGCTCTAATAGGGTCCTTGTAGATTCCTTAGGATTTTCTATATACAAGATCATGTCATCTGGAAATATAGATTTACTTATTCCATTCCAATCTGGGTGTCTTTATTTCTTTTTCTTGTCCGGTTGCCTTGGGTAGAACCACCAGGTAGAATGTGGAATGGAAGTGGTGACAGCAGACATCCTTGCTTGTTCCTGATCATGGGGGAAACACGCAGACTTTCACCATTAAGTATGATGTGCACTGTGGGGTTCCATGGATGCTCTTTATCAAGTTGAGGATTTTGTATTCCTAGTTTGATGAGTATTTTGATCAGGAAGAGATTTTGATTTTGTCAAATGTTTTTTCTGCATCTATTGAGGTAGCAGAAATCATTGTGCCTTTGTGCAAACCTTGTTCTGGGCCCTTCAAGTGGCCCTTTTTAGTTATGAAGATGTGAAGCTAGTACAGTCATTACTTCCAGAAGAATGTGTAACAGGCTACTTTGGGGCTTGGCTAAGATCTTGGATTTGGTCTGTGGAGCTTTCTCATGCATCCATTTGACTTCTTAAAGTTAAACCAAGATGAAGGACTCTTCTGGAAGAGAAGTGATACAGACATAACCTCTTCTTAATGAGACATGTCAGATCTGTGAGGCACCTTTTATGGGAATATCTGCCCCACCCAGTCATCATGGTAGTTGATTTACTTCCCAGGAAGAGCTTCTGTGCATTAAGAGAAGGTGTTAGCCACTATGCCCCAATTAACCCTTATGGAATGGGTAGCTGTACACAGGAGCCTTTCCACAGCCACCATTACTGGGCGAGACTTACAGTGCAGGCTATCCTCAACCTGAGGGTGATCGGGCCTTGGGTTACTATAGTGTCTCATGCAGGAAGCAGTGCCTCACTGAGCATCTCTTCAGGTTTACAGGGTACCATGTGCCTCAGGTAGCATAGCAGTTCCTGCAACAGACAGACACGACCTAATACCAGACCCATGTTCAGTCTCTGATTGACCATTAGTAACAACTAAGAACCCCTGAGACAACTAGAACTAGCGGGTGGCTCTCTCTGGAAGCCAAAAAAATGTGAAAGTCAGCTCTTGGGTACCTCTGAGTTCTGCTGTCCTGGAAGAAAGCACAGGAGGGTTATTCCACTGGCTCTTGAGAGCAAAAGTGCTGGAAATCTTTTGTTTGTCTCACCAGATACACTCTTTGCCCTTCTCTCCCAAGCTCTGTGCACAGGAGATTGGCATGAATGGGCCAGCTCAACAGACTACCTAACTCTCTCCCTCCCATTTGGTTTTGGTCAGTGGGGTTTGATCTTTAGCAGGAGATCAGAGGGCAAAAGAAGGCGAGGATAGGTCATTTATTCTCCTGATCCCCTCCCTGCTGGCTCAACAAATGGTGTCTGTCTCTCTTCCTAAGGCTACATTTCATGACAGACATCTCTATCCATACAGCTCTCTCTCTCTCCCTCTTTCTGTCTCCCCACCCCCATAAAGACTCTCTCCCATCACCCTGTAACACCTACCCTCAGTTAATAGGACAAGGACACTGCCCCTTGTTGCTTTTACTAACCCAACCTGCATCTCTGTAAATACTCCCTTTGTTAAACCTTTTTCAAATGACCGACCTTGAGCGTGCTTTTTTCTGCCACCACTCTGACTAGTATAGGTAAGCGTCACTTAATGATGGGGATACATTCTAAGAAATGCATCATGTGATTTTGTCATTGTGTGATCATCATAGAGAGTGCTTACACAAACCCAGATGGTTCAGCTTCCTACACACCTAGGCTCTACGGTACTAATCTTATGGAACCAGCATATATGCAGTTGGTTCTTGACCAAAATGCCGTTACATGACACATGACTCTATAAAATACACATAAATAATTAAAACCTTCAAATGATCTTGGGGGTAAGTCTGTAGCACTTATTTTTCTGAAGTTAGTGAAGTTTAAACTGCAAAGGACTTTTGGCACAGGCTATACACACACATACACACACATACTCACCCAACCATTGACAAACTAACCTGGTATTTTCAAATCGAAGAATAAAGAGTTTTGTCCTTTTACTTCAATCTTTCATTTTTTATTTTGATTCTACTTTTTCTTATTCTACCTAAAATACAGACAGTCCTTGCCCTCTATATCAATTTCCTAACAGGTGTACAAATCCCTGTCTTAGTCAGTCCAGGCTGCTATTACAAGAATATCATAGATTGGCGGAGTGACGTAGCATCATGGCAGAGTAAACTCTTCCCTTGGACTCTCCCCTCTAAGATACAAATAAAAGGACATTCATACACCAACAGAGGACATATACACATCACAAAAGACATTTGGGAGACCCACGCAGCCATATGCCTGAAGGTGGTAGTGGGGCTGGATCCTCTGGAAAGTGGAAGCTGATCCGAAGGAGCTCGGTGGAGAGAGACTGGTTGTGGCAGCGGGAAGTGTGCAGGAGAAAAGGGCACCCTGTCTCCACCCATACTCCATCCCCAGAATCATCCGTAGCATGTTGTGTTGAGTGGGATTGTGGCAGTGGGGAAAGGGTGCAGGCACTCCAGCCCCAGGTTTACCTGGAGCAAAGTGCAGAGAGCTTGGCGGCAGTGGCAGGAAAAGTATGCAACCCCAGAGTCATCTGGAGACCAGTGCAGAGACTGTGGGAGCTGTGGAGGGGATGTTGCACAGCCAGGAGAGGCATCCTGGTCTCCACCTGGTGGTCTAGCCCCAGAATCATCCAAAGCATGTTGTGGAGTGTGTGGCAGCTGCAGAGGGAAAAGTGTGCAACAAAGAGAGGCATGCTAGACCCTGCCCAGTACTCCAGCGCCAGAATTGTCTGGAGAACAGTGCAGAGAGCTTGGCAGTGGTGGTGGAGAAAGGGAAAGTGCACAGTCCTGCAATTGCCCAGAGTTCCACACAGAGGAACAAGCAGGGGCTATGAGAAGTGCTGGGGAAGGAGAGTACCCCATCCCCTGCCTGGTGCTCCGGATCTGCCATCGATCAGTCACTCAGAGAGGAAAGCAGTCAGTGGCTGGAGCTGGGGGGCCCCTGTTTGTGCCGGGCAAGAATACACAGCGCCTGATCCCCATCCTATGGCAGTATGTGGCCACAGCAACCTGACAAGCTCACCATAAGGAAGCAAAAATCTACCCCATCAAGCACTATGAGTAGGTATCTTAAAGATCCAGACCAAAAGGAAAGTGACAAGTACACAGAAACCAACCCTGAAGGAACAGAAGTCCATAAATTAAACAACAAAGAATTCAAAACAGCTATCATAGAAAAACTCAACAAGTTACAAGAAAACACAGAAAGACAAAATAACAAATTCAGGAGCTTCTTCACAAAGGAGATTGAAACCATGAAGAAGAACCAATCAGAATTGTTAGAGATGAAAACCACAATGGATGAAATAACGAAAAATCGGGATTCCTTAAACAACAGAGCTGACAGTATGGAGGACAGAATAAGCCAGTTAGAGGACAGTACTATAGAAATGCTTCAGAGGGAGGAGAAGAGAGAACTAACACTGAAAAGAAATGAGGAAGCTCTCACAGAAATATCTGACTCAATCAGGAAAGGCAACATAAGGATTATAGGTCTTCCAGAGGGGGAAGAGAAGGAGAATGGAGTAGAAGGTTTGTTCAAAGAAATATTAGCTGAGAACATCCAAAACCTGGGTAGGAAGCTGGAAATCCATGTGAAAGAAGCCTCCAGATCTCCTAACTTTGTCAATGTAAAAAGAGCCACTCCAAGGCATACAGGAGTGAAACTGGCAGAGGTCAAGGACAAAGAAGATATAATAAGGGCAGCAAGGTAGAAGAAAATAACTTACAAAGGAACCCCTAACAGGTTATCCGTGGATTTCTCAGCAGAAAACTTACAGGCTAGGAGAGAATGGAACGATATATCTAAAATCCTGAAAGACAAAAACTTTCAGCAAAGAATACTCTGTCCAATGAAAATCTCCTTCAGATATGATGGAGAAATAAAAGCTTTCCCAGATAAAAGCTAAGGGAGTTCATTTCCACAAGACCCCCCACTATAAGAAGTCCTCAAGTAGGCGTTCATACCTGAAAACAAAAATAGGAAAGGGGCTACAAAGCCCTGAGCAAGGAGATGAATGGTAGGCAACAATCAGAAAATGGCAGCTCTCTATCAGATCAGGTTAGTAAACGATTAACTTCAACATCAAGGGTAAATAAAAGGAAAACACCAAAACAAAAATGATCTCATCTTTTTAACCACAAACTCACAACACAAGATGGAAAGAGATATGACAAAAAATAAGTTAGACAGGGAAGAGGAAAGGGATGGAATCAGTATAGTCTAAGGAAATAGGAGGCAATCATAAAATGGACTATCTCAGCTATGAGATTTTTTATGCAAACCTAAGGGTAACCACTAAACAAATAATTAGAACAGAGACACTTGTGATAAACAAGGAGAAAACAAAGAAAACCAACAGAGAAAACTACCTAATCAAATTGGTAGTCCGAAATACTTGGGATGAGAAACAAAGGAAAGGCAGAAGAACCTTGAAATGTCTGATGAGGGCAGTATTAAGCCCTCATATATCAATAATCACTCTAAATGTAAATGGACTGAATTCTCCAATCAAAAGACACAGAGTGGCAGGATGGATCAAAGAACAAGACCTAACAATATACTGCCTCCAGGAAACACATCTCAACTCTAGAGACAAACATAGGTATTAGATCTGTGAATTTAAAACCAAAGATGACTTCCTAAGTTTAAAATACTTTTAAGAAATCATGAAGCAAAAGACCAACTGCTCTGATTACATAAAATTTAAAACTTTTATTTGTTAAAAAAAAAAAAGTAGGATAAGCAATTTCTTAAAAAATAGCATATTTGGGAAATTACATTCAGAAAATAGGGCAAAAAGCATCTTTAGAAAATACATTATTTTTATCACCATAATGAGAAAACATTTTCACATTTATTATTTGCTGATGAATTTTTTCTGTCTGTGGCCTTTGTACAGGGCAGCAAAATTAGTCTTCCTAAAACCCTGTTTCCTTATGACATTTCCTTGTTACAGGAGTACAGTGCGGAAATTAATAAGCAGAAAGCTTATTAAAATGGAGTTGGGAGGCCGATAAGGGGAGCTCTCACAGATGACATCATAGTAGAGCCCAACAGGAGAAGAAAGACTTCCTCTTCTTGACAAGTAAGAAGTTCAATCAATGAGAGACTGTCACAACTCGGCCAATGAAAAGCCACTACACTTCGAGCTCTCAATTCCTCCAGTGGACTCATTGTTTACAACAGCGCTCCAGCTTCCTCTCTCCCTCTATCAAAGAGTCTCTCTTCTCTTTGTTGCTAGGGACTTGTACCTGGCTTGCCATGGCCACAGATCCTGAATTGCAATTCTTTGCTGATCCCAAATAAATCCATTTTTGCCGGGGACATAACTGGCTGTCATTTGTTCAAGGTCAATAATAGCAATTCTCTGTCACTTGCCATTCTCTAATCTTGGTCATTTCAGTTTGATCTTCATATACTTACTATATCCATATACCATCTGTGCCTAATATTTATTTACTATAAATTTATCTTTGTTCTAACCAATATTTCTGTGAAGTCAAAAGTTTTTTGTAAATGAAATTAAAATATTTAATACAAATTTGAAAATATGAATGTCTCCCACTGAAAATCACCTATGCTGACTGTGGTGGTTAATTTTAATGTGTCAACTTGGCTAGGCTATGTTGCCCCGTTGTTTGGTCAAATACCAGTCAATGTTGCAGTTCTGGTGTTTTCTGTATGGGATCAGCATTTATATCAGTAAACTGTGAGTAAAGCAGATGGCCCTCCACAATGTGTGTGGGCCTCATCCAATCAGTTGAAGGACTCGCGAGAAAAGACTGAGGTCCCCTGAAGAGGAAGAAACTCTGCCTCCAGACGGCCTTCAGATCGAAGACTGCAGCCTCGACTCCTGCCAGAATTTCTAGCCTGCTGGCCTGATGGCAGATTTTGAACTTGCCAGGTTCCACAATCACATGAGCCAATTCCTTAAAATAAATCACCACCACTCCACTGTCTATCTCTGTCTCACTTTCTACGTGTGTGTGTGTGTGTGTGTATACATATCCTCTCCTATTGGTTCTGTTTCTCTGGAGAACCCTGACATGCTTACCAGCCTTTAGGAACACTGACTTTCCAAATCACATTCAAATGTCTTGGCCTGGATCCAATGCCCACATTAACCTGGCTCCTCCCTCCTATTCCAGGTCGCCTGCATGTGACTTTCCAGTGCACACTCTGCTTCACTACATCTGGTCACCTCACACCTTGTCTGTGCTCTGCACTCTGATGAGAATGCCTTGGTTTGCCAGGCATCCCCAGTTCCTGCCTTCAGGCCTGGATCAATTACCACATGAAGAGCTATGGAAAAACTAAAGGATGGAATAAGATTCTCACATTTAGAAATATGCAAAACTAGCTTCGGAAAATAAGGTTTCATCTCATGTGCCAATTCTGACTAACTGCTGATGGCTGCTTGGAACATGTTAAGAAGGATTCTGAGGCTTTTTCTGAATGAACACAGTGATCTACTAGTGATGTCTGACAGCAGAAGTGCAATAAGTGGTCAGAGTGGTAATAAACTTAGTACAAATTTGCCACATCTGGCTTGGTTATTAAGGAAACAAGCCAAGAGTATTTGCCTGAGGCCTTTCCAATGCCTACTCAAACAAAGTATTAGATCCAAGAACCTTTAAAAAATGAATTTACATTCCAGTCATTTCCCAGATTTACACATGTAGGGAAAGTCAACCAAGAGCATCCAAACCAAGGCAGAAGCAGAACAGAGGAGAGGCTCCATGTGCTTCCCCAGAACCCTCTTCATGTATTATCAAATGTCAAACAGACTCTGCCTGCTGGGATGAGTGAGTGGGGAACACAGATGTCCCCAGCATGCCGCTGAGCCAGTCCTCTGCCAAGCTGCCCAGCACCTGACACGGCGACGTCCTTACAAAGACTTGTGGGAAATCACAGGTATGAAGATGCTCTTGGGGCAGAAAGGCTGCGTGGGTCCTTCCCTCACATCCCTGCCTTCCCACCCCTGGATTGCTGGACCGAGAACAGAAGCAACCGGTTGCCGCCACCAAGGTCAGTTTGCCCTATTGATACAGATTTTCCTGAAAATCAAAACCAAATTGTCCTGATAGGAAATCACCCTATCCCTGGTTTTCAGTGGTTCTTTCCCATAGTCTCTAAGGTAGCGGATGAGGGGAGTATGATTATTTATACAGACAGATTAGGTTACTTTCATTCTTTCTGAACTTGGGCATTTCTTTCCAATAAGACAGTATGATGGGCAACGAAGACACAAGGAGAAATCCTATTTGGTCTGTGCTTTCAAGGAGCTCGGAGCTTAACTGATAGTCAAAGAATATTTAGAAACATATTGTAATGCAGGGTTGGCAAACTTTTTCCATGAAAGGCCAGATAGTAAAAGTCTTCTGCTCTGCAGGCCGTTTGCTCTCTGTTGCGACTGCTCCACTGCACTGTCATAGCACAAACGCAGCAGGGACAGTGCTGATGTTGATGGGGGGGCCGTGTCCCATAGGGATTATTTACAGAAAAAGGCTGCTGGCCAGATTTGGTCTAGAGTTTCCTGATCCCTGTTTTAGACCCTATTGGAAAAATTAAGACCTGTGATGAGCATCTCTCAGAGGAAGAGGGAAAAAAACCAGTGGATCAGTCTTTGGTTAGTGTGGTCACTTGAATAATCAGAAGCTTATTCCTTGTTGGTGATTTTTTAAGTTTATGAGAACTTCAAGTAAGATCTATGGTATCTCTTGTGAATATGTGAAGAAAGAAAGTAGTTAACTTTAATAATAGAATGCCTTTATTCATTTAAAATTATTTTTAATACAAGAATTTGGCATAGTCGTAATTCATTCAGTGAGGAACAATTGCCAAATATGAAAACAACGTTGTAGAAATCCACAGGGCAGAGTGCAGAAAGCCCTAGAGGGAAATAAGAAAAGTCTCATAGAATGTGTACAGAGCAACTGTGACCCTGTCATGCACAGAGTTCTTAATTTTCAAATCATCATGGAATATTCTGGAAAACCACCCTCACCACAAAACTTCAACAAAGGCTCTTGTTCTCGTTCATGTACCCTCTAGCAACTAAAAATTTATTGAGCATTGGGGCAAATAAAGAGTCTAGAAAATGTGATAGAAGATCAGAAAGCACCATTTTACTATTAGATACACTGATGTTCTAATGAAATCCTGGTCTTACAAAAAGAACTTGTTTCTGGAAAGTTGATTAGAGAAGTCCATTTAAATACAAAGGCTTTGGGGCGAGAATGCTACTGGCTCAGCTTGTATGACAGAGCAACTTGTCTCCCAAAGGTCACTGCACTGTCCCTCATGATGGCATTAAACTTCAACGTCCTAGAGGTTAGGGAGAAAAGTACTCTCTGTTTTATTGTGAAACCAAAGTCCAAACAGATTCAGCTACAGTCCATAGCACAACCATTGCCATTATTTTCAAAATGACTTTAATTTCTAGAGGAGGCAACAGAAGCAAAACTGAGGAACTAGCCACCTGGGAAACTTCACTTGCACATCACCAATGCTCCTGCTCTGTCGCCCATATAGTCATGTGCCTCATAACCATATTTTGGTCAACAACAGACCACATACACCATGGTGGTCCCATAAGACTAATACCATAGAGCCTAGGTGTATAGTAGGCTACAGCATCTAGGTTTGTGTAAGTACACTCTATGATGTTCACACAACAATCAAATTGCCTAATGGCATTTCTCAAAACATATCCCCATTGTTAAGCGACATACATCTGTACTGATTTTAGTTTTGCAAATGTTGAATAAGGAATTACTCATTTTAATTATTTGAGTCAGCCTCTCTGATTGACGATGATAAAGGTTAACTGAAGCAAAAAACTAAAATTTGCTATTGAATATTCACAAAGCTAAATAAGCGTAGAACTTTAAGTTCTATATCTGGATTCATGTAAGGCAAAAACATTCTATAGGGAAGATGAATTTGAGGCCATATATGATCCTGAGTGTAAATGTCTCGGGACAGGCAAAAATTCCAGGCAGCATTTCAGACTTTCAAGGCAGTAGAATTGGTGAGACCCAAGTCAAGTTCTCCAAAGAGTAAAGGAGGACCCAGGTGATATCTGGGGTACAGATGAAAGAAGCAGAAAATTTCACTGAAGTAAATATATGATATGATGAAAGGGTGGAGCTGGAAAACAGGATGACAGGCAAGGTATAGAAGGACAGAGAGGGCCCAGGAGGGGTAGAGAGATCTGCCAGTCTGGGGGGTGGGGAAGGGCTGTGGGTACCCCTCTTCATGCTGTCCCCTCCCCCACACTCTAAAACTCTTTGTGACACTTCAATGCTCTGTAATGCAGGCCTGGGACTATAGTCAAATGACTGCACCCTCAGAGCCCAGTTCCCACAGGTAGCCTTGTGATTCAGACAATGGAGTTCAGACAAGGGACTTTTCTCTCATTTCTGAATAGCCCTATTGAGTCATGTCTGAGCTTTGGGTCAACATTCCTGGATACTCATTCCAACCTCACCTTCCTATGTGGGTTGGGGTTGCTCCTTCCGTTCCTGGGCTACCTGGTGGGGATTCCAACTTTACCAACCTTCTGGAAAACCAAAGACTTCCAAAAGGTAAGGAACTCTCAGCAAGCCCCCAACAGGGACTCTTTATTGTTGTTTCTATCTCTATCCTCATATTTTAAAATGAGTTTAGTTGGCTCAGAGAGACACCTAAGATGGAAAGTCTGAGTAGAGGATAGAATAGCATCCTTCTAGGGGAATAGGCTGGGCAGGGCTAGGGGTTCAGCCTGGAATGTTTCCCTAGGAAGTTCACAGTCCACCGAGAGGGGTGAAGGATTCCAGGATAAGATCCCAAACTCAGTGATTCTGCACTCCTGGATCGGGTTATTTAGAGTTTGGGATCTGTGCAGGAGAAAAGAGTTCCCAGCACTTGATCATGAGTCACATTCCCATTTCAGGTATCACTTGACGAAGGCTTCCTGTGTGTTGGGCAGATCAAGAGAGCAGGGCTGAGTCTCTGAGCAGCGACTGGAGTCTGAGCTCTGTCCCAGGATACAGGCTCCTCTCAGAGAGCACAGGCGTGACTGTTGGCCTCAGAGTCGATACCCTCCTTGAGGAGAGGACTTCTGACTCAGAATATCAAGTGTGGACCTCATAGAAAAAAATCCTCCTTTGAGCTTTCCAATGAAAGAAAAAGTGAAAATATTTTATCACCTTTAAAAATTAACTAAAGGAAGGAACACAAAATTCTATTAATTAAAATAGAGAGTCATATTATTCTTGGATAATGGATATCTGAGTTTCCTAGAAAGAGAAGGGAGACAAATGAGCCCAGCACCCTATTCTTTTCTTTTTGTTCTCAGCGTAAGGGCAGAGCCAAGAGGAGAAGGAAAAGTGGAACATAGAGAGGTAAGATCCTGCTTATTCCACCTGAGCTCTCCAAGGGTGACTCTTCCCATCCTTTCCATGAGGTCCCAGGTCCATGATCTCTGAGGATGTCAGTTGCTAGATACAGTCCCTCTCAGGAAACACAGTCCTCAGAGGAGAGGCTCAAAGGAAAGCAGTCAGAACAAGAAACACTTCTCAGATTCGAGCTCTGCCCATCCCTGGGCATGAAGCAGTGATGGACCTGGGCAACGGGTGTTGACCAACAGGTGGCCTTGTGAGATGTCGAGAGTCAGAACTTCTGTCTCCTGACCTTGTGAAAGTACTTTGACTTCCTGGATGATCAGATTCCTCTTTGAGGTAACCACTGACCTATGTTCCTCACAGGGTGGTTTTGAGCACCTCTTGGCATTATATATACACACACACATACATACACATACATGAAAACCCTTTGTGAACAGTAAAGCAACATACATATGTGAGCTTTGTTATTATCATTAACTATGTGATCTTGAATCCTAATTCTTGGGGATCTCCAAGTCCAATCTACCAAGGGTACCATAAAGGACATTCTACTCTGCCTCCTAAAAGAGATCTTTGCTTCTATCTTCATCCTCCTCCTGGTTTCCCAGGTTGGAGAGATTGCCAGAGCAAAGCAGAGGAGGCAAGGAAGGTGCTTTCTCTTCTGCAAAGGTGACTAAACATTACCCTTCTTTCCCACATCCCTCTTTTTAGTAAAGTCTATGAATTTCTAGGACCTCAGTGAAGCCTGGGATTGCCATGGGAGGGAAAATCCTGAGTCAGAATGTGAAAGCCTTGGGTAGAGGGAAGCAAGTTACATTGCGAGATCAAGGAAGTGAGGAAGTGTGAAAGGACAGTATACACTGGGCGCCCCACCTCTGCCAGACCTGCCAGGTCCCATACATTTGTTCTGGTTCTGGCTGCAGCTTTGTACCTCCTGTCTCCTGCAGTCCCCTGGGCCAGCATCATGATATCTTCTGCCTTCATCAACTGTTATGTCCAGACTCATTCCGTGAGTTGCGTAATACTGCAACTGATGAGTCAATTGGCTGAAGTGCCTGGAGGCCCTGGAAGATACTCCTCCCTCTATGTCCCCTTTGGCTTCCACAGCTTCTGTGACTGAGTCGTTTTTCACTCCGTCCTCTGCCTTCTCAGCAGTCCCTCTAGGAGACCTAATACTAGCCCCTCTACCTGAGCCTTCCTCACCCACCTGCATTCTCTAACCTAACCTAATGACACCCTTAGCTGACTTTCTTTCACCCTCACCATCAGGTCTCTCTATGCCACCAGAGCCTTTTCCTCCCTTAGATTCCAAATTCCCAGACTATTTCCCAGCCCAGCCCCTGCCTTTCCTCCTCTCCAACCACATGACACTTAGACAGTGGATCCTGTTCTCCAATTAAAGGCCACTTTATCTCTGTACTCCATCTTTTCTCTTGATCACACCCTTTCCCGAGATATCAACCCTTTACCAGATTTGTCCCAGACAAGGAATCCCACTGACTGATTGGCCTGTCATCACACACCACCAATCCTGTTTCACAACCACCACACTGCCCATTACCTGTAACTCAATCTAAATTGATTTCCATCCTATTGAGGCCTGTTCCAGAGAAGTCACCTCCAGATAGCCCTGGTAAGTTGTCCGCTTGTCCCAACAATCAGATGTCCTGACCATTCAAGCCTGTCAATTTCAGAATCCAGTTGCTGGCAGACTCATGTTAAGAATATGTTGTTTCCCATGTTATCACACTGAATGTCCCTCACCAAAAATATCAGTTCCCCAAGATTCTAAATGATCATACCTTAAAATACAGCTCCTAAGTGAGTTAAAGTTTCAACTGGAAAGTGAGAAGCATAGCCAGGCTCAAGACATGTCCTCTATTTCAGATAGCTTGCTTTCTAAGTCCTCCCTGACTCAGTCCCAGAGCATTTCCAGTGGGGACATGGGAGTTTTCCAGGTGGGGCACATCCATTTGGAGAACACCGGGATCAGCATGGAGCAGCAGCAGGAGCCCTGGGTTTCTAAGTGTGTGTCATGGAAGTTCCAAGACAAGAATTTCCCATCAGCTGCAAACAGAGTGAGGCCTCTGAAAGCTCCAAAGCAGAATGTGGAAGTGAGGACTCTCAGGAGTAGGGACATCTAAAGCTAGAAAGAAGAGCCACTCTATCGAGGACAGAGAATTAGAGGGCACTTCCCCATCTCTGTCACAGAATGAACAGTTTCTTCCTGAGAGTTACTTCAGAAAAAAGAGGAGGCAATTTTTTTTTCAATGGATGAATTCCAAGGGAAAAATCATAGGGCAGCAAAGTCCCCAGCAAAAACCCAAGTTCATGTCAAGCTTTGCACAACATGAACGCCCCACTGAAAGTACAGCTCTCTTTGTGAGTTGTTGGCCTCCTGAAGCTCATGAGCTCATGGCAACCATCGGGAAGATACTAGAAGAGAAACTGGCATGTGGGTACAAACCTGAGGCGATGGAGTTAAGTCAGCAGAAGGACAAACTGCAGGCCCAGTAGAGCCTGACAAGGGACATCCCGCCAACTACGGAGCTCTCTCTGACTCCCAGCCAGGGGAATGGGCAAGGACCATGTCTTGCAGCCAAGACCCTGGCACTGCTGACCAGAGTTGTTTATAAGTGTTAGCCAGAACAGAGATAGGATCGGACATCCCTGGAAAGTTGTAGCCTTCAAGGATCAGTGTTTATGCCAGAGTCAACCCCCTTCCCTGCCCTCCAGGGAGTCTGTGCCTCATCCGAGCCCCACCTGCATGTCAGCTATGCCAGGTCCCTCCAGCCACCCTCACCCCTGAGGAAGGTACTGGGTTCAGGGATTTGACTCTTCTATTCAAACAGAAAATGCTTCTCCAATACTTCCAGGGAGGAAATATGTCCCCAAAGAAATCAATCAGTCCTTCTTGAGAAAGCATCGCAGTTTTCATGAGAACACATCCTCTGATGAGAACAATGATTAGCCACAACCAAGAAAACTGATCCTCCTCAAATTTTTCTGCTAACAGAGAGGGGTGTTCTCTGTGTAGTGCATTGGGCATGTAGGTTTGGGGTACTCTCAGGCTTATGCTCAGGGAAAGGAAGGAGGGATGTCAGCTCTGATTTCCTCTTTTGGTTTCTAAAAGATGACAAGTCCCTTGTAGGGGACCTGACAGTGGCCATCTCAGTTTTATCCTGGGTCCTTTATTTGACCCGGCTCAGATGTCCTCTATTTAAAACACTTTATTCTTTCATAAAAAGTACAGAAAGTTTACTCTAAAAACTTCAGTCATTTTCAAAGTGGGCAAAACCCTTCAAGTCCAGAACTTGGCTCAACCTGTCTTTCCATCTGCTCCCTCACTATCCTGAACTATACACAGCTGCAGGGTGGGATGCATTCCTCTGGAATAACACAGCCAGAATTCCCCCTTGTGGCTTCAGAAAGTTTTGGAATTGGAAGTGTGGAGGTGTTTAGGCCCTGGCGTGAGTGGTAGGGGGAAATGTTGCTCTTGGATCTCTTGGTGAGGAATAAATGTCACCTGCTCCTCAGAGCCCTTCTCTCCCTCAGGAAGTCTGGAGTGTGGGCCATGTCCCCACCCCTCACCTGACCCTAATGAAAATGGGGAGCAGTTCACCTTTCCCCTTCCTCTACCATTCCCAGAACAGTAGGGAGAACAGAGCTTGCAGCTCTGAAAAGGATCAGAGATACGAATATTTTCCAGAAAACAGTGGCTTATTTTCATTTAGAAAAAGTTGCTGACTCCAGAGACTCTCACAGGTGGGCAGTCAATGGGGGGCTGTGTATGGATGGGTTTTGTGATTGTGGACACTGGAGTGGCCAGGGCAGGGTCTAGGAACTGGGTGGATCCAGCTGAAGAGTCTGTTATACGTAGGGTGTTAATCTGTCTAGAAGGAATATTTTGAGATCTACAAAGAGGTCTCCTTGCTTGTGAAGGATGCTGAAGATTGGGAAGAGCCGCCCCTCAGGTAAATCTCTTCAGGCTGCCTAGCTTGACAGCAGCATTACAAGACCAAGAGATCACCGAGCCATCACTGAAGGAACGGTCATCGGGCAGCCACTCAGGATATGGGAGGGAAAGAAACAGAGAGTAAAGAAAATGTAATGGTGGAGTGAGTGTGAAAGGAAGAAAAAAATGAGAAGGGGAAGAATGACCTCATCATCATTCTTCATGACCCCATCCTGGCCATGCACTCCACCCAACACTACCTAGGCCTTGCTTCCTGGAGACTGATCGGGCTTAGTGGAGCAGAATACTATCACTGCAGCATAAGAGGATGTGGGATAGTCTTTGAGCATGAAGACAGTTTCTCCAGGGAGACTGTCAGAGAGGGTCTCCTCCTATTTGGTGCCCGCCTTCCCAGCCATGCTATATCTTACACCAAGGTTACAGTAATTTAGGGGTGTGTTACCTATTGCTATGTAATGGATACCCCAAAATTTCTTGGCTTAAAAAAAACATATTTATTAACTCACAGTTTTTCCGGGTCAGGAGTCTAGGCAAGGCCTACCTGGGTTCCCTGCTCCAGGGTCTCTCACAAGGCTGCAACTAAGATATCAGCTGGGGCTGGGGTCTCATCTGAACGCTCAAGTGGGGAAGGACATACTTCTGTGCTCACTTATAGAGCTGTTGGCAGGATGCAGCTCCTCAAGGCCTGTTGGACTGAGATCCTCAATTCCTGGTGGCTGTGGGCTGAGTAGGATGGAGGCAACCCTCAGTTCCTTGTCCTGTGGGCCTCTCCAACATGGAAGCTTGCTTCATCAAAGCCAGGAGAGAGTCTGACAGCAAGGCAGAAGTCACAATCTTTTGTAAACTAATAATGGAAATGACATCCCATCACCTTTCCCTTATTCTATTAGTCAGAAGCAAATCACTAAGTCCAGCCTAGTCTCAAGGGGAGGCGTAATTACACAAAGGTGTGAATATCAGGAGGCAGGGATCATTGGAACCTTCTTAGAAGTCTTCCTAACACCAGGGTTTCTTCTTGGACACCCCACTCAGTTCACTGAAGCAAAAGTGGCCAAAGGTGCCAAGTGGATCCTTGTTCTCAACCACATCCATGTCCTCAAGGTCAAAGCTGCTTAAGAGCTAAGTGGAGTGGTGGCTGAAAAACGTCAAAGACGTTGGAGCATCCAAAGAAGGAGACAAAGGTGGCGTGGAGGTAGAGGTGGTGTGGGGTCATCATGAACGGTAAAGTGAAAGGAGCCCTTAGAACCACCTGACTCACCACTGCCAGTATTCAGACTTAGAGGGGAGGAAAAGCTAGGTGCAATATGCTTCACCCTGGCTCCACCTCAGTCTCTCCACTCTGCTCTAGCTCCAAGACAATAAGCCTAAAGAAGCAACCTTCAGCTCCTGCAGAGACAGCCAGGCTTATAGAGGAAGCAAACCCTACAGGTTGCACTTAAACCCTACAGGTTTAATTTCTGCTCTTATTAATATATTTAATATAACATATCCATCATTTCAAATTTGATCCTCACAGTTTGAACATCAGAATGAGTCACACAATCGATGGCAAAGCCAGCACTAGGGAACTCAGAGCATGTCACTCCCATTCTGGGATGTTTTCCACCTACCGATGGCCCGAGGACTTTAACCAAAGGAGAGTTGGTGGCCTAAAGGGGCTGATGTACTGGCTGGGGTCACATAACAAGTCACACCTGGTACCCAGATATTTGCTTCCATTCAGAGAAACACTGGATGAGACAAGGAGACAGAATTTACACACTCAGCACGTCTAGGAAGTGACCTGTCCAAATGAGATGGTAGCACTGTCCACAAGTGATCCCACACTCTTGTTCTGCTTCTAGGACTGTTTTCCTTGTTCCCAGACTCCTGTTCCTATGGGAAAGTAGGACTGTCATCAAAAGAAGGCATGTGTATTAGCTGAACAATGATTACAGAGATAAGGACCAATTTCTCTAGAAAAAGATTTCATGTGCTTGGTTCCCATGTCCAGGTATCACAGTATTGTGCAATTTCAGGGGGTCTCATTCACGTATTTCGTGGTGCCTGAAGAATTATCACTGACATAGAATGCAATGGGAATGGGCTACCTGAATTTTTACAGCCTCAAGCCCACACTCCAAATCTCACGTCAGGACAAACAAAATGCATGAATTGACTGGTACCTTAACATGGCTTGGGCAGGGAACCCCAGATCCCAGGTTCAGGCATCGTGAATTTCTCCTGTGCCAGGTGCCGCCTAAGGGAATCAGCTTCCTTGAGTCAGCCTTCGTGGGGATTAACACTGCGAACTGTGCCCCAATCTGCAGTCACAATGAAGGGGCCCAGGCTATGAGAAGGGGCTCTTCTCTTGAGGGCTTTCTTCTAGAACTTCCACTGGCTCTGGATCACAGCCTTAAATTAGGCTATTTTCCTGGGGTTACAAGGACATGTTCACTTTTCATTAAGGAGGCCAAGTAGCAGCTCAAAGACTTCTAGAGGCTGTCTCCTTATCTCCCAGGAGACTGAGGGTCTCTTCCTTCCTTCTAGGGGCATCAGGGGGCAGGGGGCAGGGAAGGAACTGACTATTATGCAAGTTTAACAATGTTTCACTGTGGGAGGGGGTTGGGCTGACAATGACAAGAGGGGGCAATATTCCTCTACAGTGATTCTTGCCCAGCTTGAGGCAACCTTCATTTGAAACAGGATAATTTACCAAGCTGTTGACTGCTGTTTCTACTCCCTGCCAGAGGGGCTCCAGAAGGAATAAATGTTATCTTTCCCCTTTTGTCTTACAGGAAGTTCTGGGCTTCTGGTCTCAGGGGTTATTAATGGCTTTCATGTTTCCTGACCCTGAACATAAGTTGTGATGCACCTGTTCTACAGTCCTGTCCAGACCATCATGTGGGAGGAGGATAGCTGGGTGTCCCCAGGAAAGAGGAGATAGGGGTTGACACAAGTGTTGGGTGAAAGGAGAGTAGCCTAAAGGTAACAGCAGCTCCAATGTCTTGAGAGTAAAAATGCAAAGACGAGTCCCTTAAGTGGGTGGGTTCTGTGTGGACGTCCTCTAGGAGACACCACAGGTTTTACAGGATCAAGTGATGTTGCTGAGATGACTAATCATCAAGCTCCATCACCCTGAGAGTTGCAACAGACACTGCATCGCTCACACTTAGCACAGAGGCTGTGCGGCCACTGGCGTTTTAATGGGCCAGATGGGCTTAGACAATGAACATCCCAGGGGCAACCCAGGTGGACTCAATATCACAGGCTCTTTCCTACATATTTTTTCACAGTGAATATTAAACTATACAGGCAAAACGCCCCCAGTAATGACTAATAAGAGATATCTTTTTACTCTTTAAAATGGGGCTTTGAGCCAGATTTAATTTAATTTAGATTAAGTACTGCTTGTTGTACTTCAATGTTGCGGAACAAAGTTATGCTTTTTTTTGTGAGGAAGACTGCCCCTGAGCTAACATGTGTGACAATCTTTCTCTATTTTATGTGGGATGCCACCACAGCGTGGCTTGACGAGTGGTGCTAAGTCCACACCTGGGATCCGAACCTGAGAACCCTGGGCCACTGAAGGAGACCACGCAAATTTAACCACTAAGTCACTGGGCCGGCCCAAAGTTATGCTTTTATGTATATTATGCTATTTAATCTTTACAACCCTTTGAAATAGGTTTATTTACCCTCTTTTACAGAAGGG
The DNA here is from genome assembly GCF_041296265.1 of Equus caballus. Classification (NCBI taxonomy): domain Eukaryota; kingdom Metazoa; phylum Chordata; class Mammalia; order Perissodactyla; family Equidae; genus Equus; species Equus caballus. The sequence goes on along the minus strand of NC_091706.1, from coordinate 21,230,098 downwards.
CATGACCTGAACGACAGAGAAGGTAATACATATTTAATGTGCTAGCACAGAAGAGGGAGACAGGGATGGAGAGCCCCCTTATACTGTGAGGGATTCTTTGGATGTAAATGACAGCAAATACGAAGAGGATCTGTTGATTCAGGCACCTGAAAAAGTCTGGGAGTAAGGCTGCCCTCAGGCAGGAGGATTCATGCTGGGGCTCAGTTGATGCCATCAAGATTCAGTTTCTATCCATTTCTTGGCTCTATATTCTGGACTGGCTTCACTGTAAGACTTTCTGTCTGGCAAGTTAGTAGCTACATCTTCCAAGTTAAAGTGCAGCTTAAAATGGGTTGTCTCTCTCACTAGTCCCTTCAAAAGTCCCACTGTGTCTTATTGTCTCTGGTTGGGTCACATGCCCATCCCTGACCAATCACTGTTGCCAAAAGCATGGACCAATCTTTTTGGCCCAGCCTGAGTTAAACACCCACCCTTAAAGTAAGAGTGTTATGACAGACAATTCCATGCGCACTTGGACTGATACTGAGAACTCGGTTAGTCCTCCAAAGGGCAATAGAAGGACTATTTCCAGAAGGTGAGTGAATGCTGGGTATCAAAACAACAAGAACAACAACAAAAACAAAACAGATGTCTACCACACCCCTCTTTCTCACCGCCCCACTTCTGCCTTCTTGTCCAAACTCATGCCATGGACTGAAGCTTACAGCTGCAGGAAATGCCAATTCTGTGGAGACCTTGGAAGAGGAAAGAGGCTCAGGATAAGAACTCAAAGGGGGAGGAACCAGTCAGAGGTCCCAACATCCTTGTGGATAGACCATCCAAAATCTGGCCTGTCACTGAATACCCCTCCTCATCTTAGAGCCCTTTACCTCCATTCCACGTCAGTTATGGCCATATCCTAGACATTACCACCAGGAACGTTTCCACATTCTGAAAGAAGACAGTCTGAAATCCCACCCTTTATTCTCTCAGCTTATGCCCTCGGTATGCCAATTCTTCAACCTATTCAGGAACTATAAGCCACTTTATACTTTCCCCTGTCCACCTGACAACCTTCTGTCTCCATTTCTCCAAGGAAAACCTTATGGTCCATCACTTAACCCCAGGCCTAAACAGCGCTACTCTAAATGGCCTACCCCTTTCTCCTTTCATCTGTCCTGCCTGGCAAAATCCAACTCTGCCTTTCTTAGACCCGCCTTAAAATAAGGGGCTGATTCCTCTTGGATGAAATCACACGAATAAGAGTTTTGGGTCCCCATAAATGTCTGTTCTACAGCTACTGGTCAGCTCCACCACTGCCTGAGAATCTGCAGTCATTCCTCCTGTGTTAACATGTGCCAGGCACTCTTCTTCACCACATGGGACACCCAGTGGAGGCAACAAACAGAGTCCCTGCCTCGGTGGAGTTTCTGCGCTTGTTTTCTAATCAACTCTCTCGCCTAAGTTCTCACGACAATTCCACTTTCCTACAACTTGTCCACAATCCTCACTTGAGCATATATGCTGGACCGCCACAGGGGAATGAGAAATCATCAAATGAAAACTTCTCACGATAAAACCGTGAAAACCACAACAAAACAAAAATGCAGTCCCATTCCCTCTTTCTTCTTCCCTTCCCATTATACTGAAAGGTTTCCCTCAATGCTTTCCTTGATCCTCGCGAGCTGAGATCTGCCCTTGCTTTCCAATTCACAACACTTTTCACATGTATGGAATATGTGGCTTAATTATCTACCTTCCCAGAGGAGCAAGACCATGTTTCCCCGATCACAGCCAGGGACACCTAGCCGAGATCAGAATCCTCTGGATGAACATATAGGAAAAGGGAGGGATTCCTAAGGGGAGGCCCCACCCAGCGTCCTCTAGGGGTGGGGTCAACTCAGTGGCAGGGCCTGAGAGACTGTTTGACCTAGTAGTAGCAGCAAAGGCCAGCTGGATCCTGTTTCCATTGCTTCTGGAAGACAAGAGTTCAGATTTAACTCAAAGACAGGTTCTCACACAGGTTTCCGGATGCCCAAGCGACCTTATCCCCTGCTGTGCCTGAAGGGTCCTTCCCTCCATCTGCCATTTCCATCCTGGCCAGCCAGGCCTTGTGCCTTCTCAGCATGAACCCTGACTCGCTGGCTCAAAAAAAGCCTGGAGGTCTGGAGGCGGGGTTGCATCTGCCAGACACTGGTCCTTTCCACGGGCACTTGAGGGAACTCCACAGAGGTGATCACAGTAATAAATAGAGTAACAATATTGACACGTTAAGACTTCGCCTTGCACTAGCTGCCTGGCCTTGCACAAGTAACCTAAGTCTCAGATCTCATCTACTAAGTACAGAGATACTAATATGTGCTAATAGGGTTGGCCCCGAGAACTGGAATGAGCAAGTAAAGAGCTCTGAAGAGTTAGAACAGTTAAATTTCTAACATTAGAAGTTTAACAGGTGTTACCCATTATTACCATTCACTTAAAATGCTAGACATCCTCTTTATTATTTTAGAAGTATCAATTTTCCACTCATATGTCCTTCCCTTCTTCCTTCCTAACAAATACATTTATTTAGTACCTAATATGTGCCAGAAACTGTGCTAGGCTCTGGAATACAATGAAAAGCAAAAAGAGGTAGAGTTCCTGCCTTCATGGATCTTACAGTGTAGTGAGACCACCAAACAGAAATTAATCACACAAGTTCATGTAAATGTCCGGTATAACATTCTATAAGGGGTTCATGAGCTGGTTGATGGTGCCAAGGGAGTTTAAAACACGGGGATCTGGCTTAACCAGGGAGGAGAGGGTCTTCCTCAAGCATCTCTCAAGAGCTGATAAAGGTTAAGAGGTAAAAGGTGAGTAGGAGACAACTCGGCAAAGCAGGGAGGGAGGAGTGCTCCGGGCAGGGGAATCTGGGTGATGGGAGCAGACAGTGAGGAGGGAGGAATGTGATGCAACAAGAGGGAAAAGCACAGGGGGCACAGATTACGCAGATCTCTCTGGGGCAAATCAACTAGTTAAGCCTTTGGAGCAATGTGGACCCAGGAGAAAATTTAAAGTTAGGATTTATGTGTATGTGTAGGGTATTCCAATTTTAGTAGTATTATTTGAGTTTCCAAAAGATTACTGTGAATGAATTACCATGAATTAATACTGTGAATTAATGAGTTGTTATGATTTAATGTGAAGAATGGTTTAGAGGGGGATAAATAGGATGTGAGAGGCCAGTGAGAAGGTTACTGCAGTGATCTACAAGAGCGATGACATCAGCAGGGAATATGCTGGTGGTGGCCAAAGGGAGTGATGAGGATGGATGTGAGTGGTATTTAACAAAATTCCTAACATTTGGAGATGGATGAGGTTGAGGATGGGGCAGGGAGAGCTGGGTGCCATGGATGACTTCATTAATTCTGAGATGGAACATTCTTCCTTTTGTTTCCCTCCAGTGCCCAGGAGGTCTAGGTTGATACAACATATGGGGTCTTTTATAGAGTTGGAAGAGTCAGCAGACCCGAAACATTTGAGAAAGCCCACTTGGGCTGCTGATTAGCCAAAATTAAAGAGGAAGTTCACCTTCAACCCTTGTCTTTGTTTTTCCCAGCTGCAGAAGTCAATTTCTGTTGCTCTCTGACTCAAGTAAACACCACTCCCTGTCACCTTATCCCTTTGAGGGTCAGTTCCACTTCTATAGTTTCAGTGGGACATGATTCTCACTGACAGTAGGAAGTTCAACACCCAGAGCTGCAGCTGTGAAAATACTTTCTCCTCTCCAGAACTATTAGTACCCCTGGGAAACACATCCTAGTGCCAACCACTCACTGGTCCTGAAGTGACCCTGTTATTGGAGGAGGTAGTAAAGGAAATGGTATTTCCAAAACCCCAGGTTGCACTCTCTAGCATCAAAAGGTGTAAGCAATAAAATGCTCACTAGACTTAAAGACCAGGGAGTAATCAGGGGCTGGATGCTCCCCAGACTGTCTCTGTGTGTCAGCAAAACATATCTGAACTCAGTGAAATAATCCAGGAGCAAGTGTTCTCCTCAGTGGAATAATTAGACGACACAGGTGGTCAATTTAGAAAAGCTAACTATCTTCTTCTGGCCTGCTTCAGAATTTCTGTTATGAACAAAATCCAAGGCAGATTTAAGAGAACAGGACAAAGACTGCTAGATGTTGACCTGGAACGGAACCCATGTTTTATTCATCTTTGTATCCAAGCACATCCACAGTGCTCTTCAGGTGGTAGATGCTCAGTGAATGTTGGTTGGTTCAAGGATTCCTCTATGTTTTCATGGAGTATTTCTATGGTATAGAGAGTTAATCATTTTTCGCCCCACCTGGTACAGGTGGATGCTTCGTGTATTCTGTATTTATTTTAAACAGTATTTAGCTACAAGGATGTAATAAAATGAAATAATAAGCAAACCAGTTCTAGCATGATTTTACATATACAGATAGATATACTTTCTGACTAGGTGCATATATGGATGCTCTCCCTGGAAGATGCCTTTGCCACCTAAATTGCACTAGATTGAAGTTATTGATGTGAGAGAAAGGAAAAGTAAGATAAATCTTACAGCTTAATTTCTAGACGGGATTGCGATTTAAAACATGAATTTCAGATGCTTCTTGTGTACCTGGCACAGGCACTGGTGGTTTCTGATTTGACATGATCCAAAACAATGGTTCTACGGTCCCCTGTCCTTTAAGCAGTTGGTTTGTTCTCTTGATCACTATTCTGTACTTTCCCACCAGCTCCCCATCAGGGCCCCATTCCTTCCGCTCTGTCCTGGTGGAACAGTCCCTTGACCTCCATTCTCATACTACTCTAGTCTCACCTTCTCCTTGTTGCTAGATTACTCTGTTACCAGTTGTCAAGTTGTGGTTCCCAGACCAGCAGCATAAGTATTGCCTGGAAGTCATCAGAAATGGAAATCCTTGGCCCTCACCCTGGACCTACTCAGGAAGGAACTCTGGCTGTGGGGTGGGGCCCAGCAATTTTGCTTCAACAAGCAGGTAACCTCCAAGGCGAGAACCACCGCTGTACATAGAGCTCAGTGCTGAGCATATCACCCCTTTGCCCAACACCCTTGACTGCCTTCCTGCCAACAACCACGTGAGCGTGTGTGCATGTCCTTCTAACCAAGCCCTTCTGCAATTGAGCATGTGTCCCTATCCCTGGAGGTGTGTTCCACACTGTCATCCTCATGGGTTACCTGCTCCTTCCTCTGCTCTCCTGCTTCCTCTGTGTTAATGCTGGGTCCTCTGCTACAACCATCCCTCTCCTCCCTCTCCTTGTAGAAACCTTACTCATTCTTTAAAGCCCACTTAATAACGTAGGTGAGGAAGACATTTCCTCTACCAGCTCTAGGTTCTTCTGGTTGGAGAATGAATTAAATTCACATGAGACAGAATAACAGGAGAAAATTAAACAAAGCTTTATAACATGTATACACGGGAGAGGCTCAGGCAACTTGAGCAAGTAGCCAAAATGGCTGAAGCCACCATCTTAAATATCACCTTCAGCTAAAGACAAAGGAGGATGTTGGGGGTGGGGGGAAGTCCAGCATGGGAGATTACCACACAAGTACAGTAAACAAGAGTCAGGTTATTATGCAGACTTGAGTCCTTGCCTTTCACATTGCTAAGAGTTTCTAGAGATAAGGTCATCCCTCCTTCCAGGTACACAGAGGGAGACACCTTTACAGATGGAGATTTCCTTTACAAAGTAAATGTCTCTTAACAAAGGGTAAGTAAATTCTACTTTTCATCATTTCTTTCCTGTCTGCAGTTTTTAAAAGTAACCAGCCCAAAACAATCCTCATGCCAAAGAGATATATCTTGGGGTGGCCAATTCCAGTCCCCCATAATAATATTTACCTAAGTAATTCATACCCATGCCCTTAAAACCAAATAGTACTGAAAGGTTTATAAAGAGCCACAACACGCCCTCTCTCACCTCACAACCCCAATCCTTCCTATCCCCCCAGTTCCGTTCCCCACAGAAACCACTTTAGCCATTTCTATTGCAGTTCTTCTTGCATTTACCTCTATTTATATAAATAATAGGCGAATACTTCTATTTAAAAGTAATTTAAAAACATTATCTACTAACTTGCCATGGTAGGTAAAACGTGAATAGCTGAAATTCTGGTGGATAAAATTTGGTCGACACACCATTCCCCTCTTGACTCTTCTCAATCTCACCTCAGTTAAATCTTATTCATGCCAAGTTCATCTTGTATCTCTTAATGCATGTCCGACCTCCCTACCCTTGTATTACAGCCACATTTGTATGTGTGTCTCTCCCACCCCCACTGGGTGGTAAGAGCCAGGGAAGTCTAACCTGTCTTTTACTTTCTCTGACTTCTCCCAGGGCAAAGCACAGGGCCCAGAATATAGGTACACAGGGAGTAAATGTGACCAATTTAACCATAAAGTAAAATATTTGCCTGATCTTTGAAGCTTAGTGGTGTGACAACAGTACTAGGAATGAGTCTTCCCTTCCTAATGTGGTTTTCCAACATTATTGTGGGGAATAGTAAACTGGAGTCAGGGGACTTGAGCCAGACCATCTTCTTGCTGACTTCTTCTAAGACCTTGGGAAAGGCACTTAACAGCTTTGCTTCCATTCTTCTACCTATAAAGTGGCACCAATAATATCCATGGGCAGAGTTGTAGGGAGGACCAAATACAACAGCACATGTTATCAAATATAAGGTATTGTACTGATTCCTTATGTTTAAAAAGAAAAGTGTGCAACCTTATTATCTGGTTGCACACAGGGCTCTAAGGAACATTAAAAACAACTTTTAAATAGAAAACTTCATTTTTAGATTATCCAGAGGGTCTTTCTTCCAAAATAAGTCGAAGATTTTTCAGGGGAAATTATATTCTAATCGTCCAAAATTTGAAGCAAGAAAATTCAAATGTTTAGGGCCTTTCATCTATTCTTACTTTAACTTTTGTCTATTCTAACTTCAACCTTTTTTTTACATAATTATTTTACTGATGCCATATTAGTTTATAACATTGTGTAATTTCAGGCGTACATTAGGCTTTGAGGGGCCTTCAAGCTTAATCTTGATTTGATGGTTGAAAAAGAACATCAACCAAAGGCACATTTTCCAAGCCCTTATCTCACCCCATCCATTAGAACAATGTGAGCTACTGTTCTACGAAAACTAATTAAACCTTAAATGTATAACCAGCTCTATATCACCAAGGTTAATGGGACTACATGCATGCATAATTATATCTTACATCTATACAGTGCTTTTAACTTGTTCAATCCACTTTTCACTGTATTGTGTATAAAAAACACGAAATTTTTTGAAATCCACAAATAAAGCAAAAAAGTAACCTTAGAATCCGTAATTTCAACTTTGAATCTTTCCAAAGTTATTAGGACTAGTAAAACTGTCTAATAGGACTTTCATCGCCCTACTCTTTTCTTGACCCCACTTAGCTAAAGGCCAGAAATGACAGAAAGATCTGGAGAAATCTCCAGAGGAGAGGAAGCCAAGGAGGGAAGGAAGCCAAGGACCTGGGCCATCCACAAACTAGATCATTAGCTCCAAGATAACTGAGAATAATTGACTGTGTGAGGCCAGAAAGTCCAGAAAGAGATGAAAAGGCAAAAGAAATGACATGTGAGTAACAGCATTTACAAAGCCTGTCACTGTCACTCCTGCAACAAGTATTACTGAGCACCTACAGTATGCCAGGTACTTTCAACAAAGAGGATGGATACAGCAATGAACAACCCAGGCAAGACTGCTACCCTCATGGAGATGACCTTCCTGAATGGTGTAGACAGACAACAAACAAGAACACAAACAAGATAACTTCAGGTAGCACTAAGCTCTGTGAAGTCCATAAACACAGGAATGTGATAGAGCCTTGGGGAGGGGATGCTGTTGTAGATAAAGCCACCAAGGAAGGCATCTCAGGGTATTTGAGCTGCAACCTAGAAGAGGAGCCCAACTTGTGCAAGTCTGCTAACCAGATGATGGAATGAGTGAACTCGCCAAGTATGCTAGAGGCAGGGGGCTCCAGGCCAGGCAGTTCCGTGGTTATTCACTTTGTGTTCTTTGGAGATGTTGCTAAAACCTCTCTAGGACCCCTAAATTATTGCCTCTACAATGGGGGTTGCTAATAATGATCACCATTACAGGTACTCTGAGGAATAATGGGTTGTTGTGTGGAGCTACATAAATACTCAATAACAATCACAAAAAGAACCTTTCATTAAAGTCAGCACCGTGATAGGCAGATCACACTTAGACACCTCAGCAACTGTGGAAATCAACATGACTGCTCCCTGTGCACACCAGCACAATCCTTTAAAACAGAAAAAATAAATGAGCCCATGGTCCTGATATTCAAAGTGGTTAGTGGTTAACTAACTGGAGAGAAAGCTGTTGTGTGAAGTATAAAATGGGAGAAGGAAGACAATGGCACATCACAGCCCAGCGCAGTCACAGGGTAACTAGTGAATCAACTTGATGCTTGCTGGTACACACGTCCCCTACTACAGAGTGGTAATTTTAATTTCGTCAGGAAGAGGCGCTGCCACCAAAAGCACCAGCAGAGGGAAAGTGGGGTGAGGAGCCGGATCAGCAGCATCTCCGGCAGCAGCCCCCTCTGGCCCTCTTGGCCTTGGTAAGCCTCCCTGGAGGGAGGACTGAGCAGTCAGCACCAAGGGGCCCTACCTTGGAAGGGCACCAAAGAAGTGGGGAGGGAGGAAGGGTATTGTATTTTCTCCTTTCCAGAATGAAATATCCCAATGCTGTGAGAGACTTCAGTTGTCTTCATAACTGAGCCTCCCCAGAAAGATATGAATCCACCTATTAGCAGCTCCTCTTCTGTCTCCCCAAACCTCTCCCCAAACCATAACATTAAGACCACAAAAAATGAATTCTTTTTTGTGGGTTCTACCATCTCTTTGATATAAATATGCATGTGCCTAAACATTCTTTCCACTTTCCCACTGTACATCGGCAATCACATTGTGTAACACACACACACACACACACACACACACACAAGCACACCTCCCCCCCGCCAAGTCCTTTGTTAAGCCCTGGCTCAACTATTATAGAGTGCCTGTAGAGTGTAGGTCACATAGCAGAAAAGTTCAAATTATTGTGCTTTGTCTCTGAAAAGCAGAAAGGAAAAGAAGAATAAAAACAGAAAACATTTATTTTAAGGGTGACTTTGCTCCATGTTGACTGAACAGGTCACTTTCCCACTGTGGGGCGGGGAGAATTGAGATGATCTCTGAGGTGCTATGAACCTGCAGTACAGACTTAACATTTTGAGGCTTGACTAGAAATGAGGGGCGTTAAAAAGAATATAGCAAGATAATCCTAGTCTTCAGGAGATTATGGTTTAAACTGGGTGGGGGAGGATCGAGATCCTCAAAAAAACCTAATCGATTTTAACCAAATGGACTAAAATGTTAAATACACTGGGATATTATATTAAAGCAATCTGGGTGAGCATGCTGCAGGGGACATGGTAAGCACTCAGTCAGTTTCCTGCTGGTAAGTGAGGCATTTCCACCTGCCAGCATCTTAGGGTGCTCACACCTGAACCATTTATTTAAGCAGACCATTTGTTCAAGTATTTTGTTTCCAAAAATAATCAACGGAGGAATCTAGAGAGAACTGTCCTTAAGAGATGTGGTCATCGTCATGGCAAAATCAGTCTGGACTAAGTTGGTTCCTTAGCAGGACTGCCTAAACAGCTTCCAGATCTTGTCTGGTTAAGTGTTTTTAATGCCTTGGTTAATAGTGGACTATCAGTTAGGTGGGAAATAAAGTCATAAGGAGGGAATGTACCTGCTCAGAGCCTGTGCTTTTAAATTAAGTAACCCATACTCAACAAAATCCAGTATCGAACCCCAAGGAATGTTCCCAATCATTGTCTTGGGCCCTTCATTTCATTTTGTGCTTTGTTTTTATTCAAGTCTCTATTTCTGTTTTTACCTGGCATTGACTTTCTTGACTCCCTTTCTCCTCCCAGCTTCTGGCTCTGTGCTCCCCCTTTGGTCTTGATGAGTATTTTGGCTTTCCTGCTTTTCACCTTTGGCACTCCTTGGAAAATGGGTTTGGTTTATCTTCTGGCTCTTTCTACTTCTGGCTGATCAGAAATTTTCACTCTACTCAGCCAGTTCTTGATCCCAGGACCTTCCCCTGGCTTTGACCCAACTCACTGGCATCCATGCTGGGCTTGACTCCTCCAGGTGGGTTCATGGGCAAGAGGAAGGATCTAACAAGAAAACAGGAAGAATACGTGACTCAACTTAAACTGTACAGGGCACTGAGGCCTTGCTGGCTGTCCAGTCTCTGCCTCCTTCTTCCTCTGCTGCTTTTATCCCTCCTGTCTTTGACTCTTTCCATTTTTATTAAGTCTCCACCTTCTAACTGGTCAATCCTCTTCTAGAATCCCTTTCTAAGACTTCAATGAGAGTGAGAGTGATATCCACTAGCCAAAATAAATCTGATAGCCAGGAGAAACTGCTGAATCTCTAGTGTCTATATAGCACTTATAAACTATCATTTAACTATATTAGTTGGCAAACTGCTCTAGTTTTCCAAGGATTCAAGTGGTAGGTAAGTCAATAAATATCTGTCAAATGAATGCATGAATACACACTAGTTTTGTAGCACTGCATCAGGTACTTTAAATAACACAAAGTATAAGACTTGATCCTCGGCAGAAGAAGGACCTCTTCTCATGTCCATTCATAGGACTGTTTTGAAATATCACCGAGGGCCAGACCACGCTCACTATTTCTTCTATAACAAGAAGTCATCTCTTTTTGGTTTTGGGGAGGAAGATTTGCCATGAGCTAACATCTGTTACCAATCTTCCCCCTTTTCTCCTTCTATCTGAGCTGCCACCATAGCATGGCCACTGCTGAGTGATGTAGGTCTGTGCCCCGGAACCCTGGCCGCCAAAGCAGAGTACACTGAACTTAACCACTAGGCCACTTGGGCTGGCCCCAAGAAGTCATCTCTTAATGTACAACCACTTCATATGGGCAAAAGGGAACGTGAGCAAAGCCCGGATTATGGCAGTAATTGACACCCGTGGGCTAATAAAGTCTTGAAGGTGAACGGGGCACTACTATCAGTGGGTTTTCTACATAACTGCTTCATGAACAGTAAAATGCATAAAAAATAAGCAAGGAAAATGAACTACCACCCGTGTCAAGTCACAAAACACTGATAGTGCCCCAGAAGCCTCCACTCTCCTGTTCTGATAACCTACTTTTTGTTATAATTTTATCACCTTTGTAAACTGCTCCAAAAAGTTTAGTTTTACCAGTTTTAAATGAAAATAGATTAAACAATAAAAACAACTGCATGCACATTCAACATTGGACGTGAAAACGAAAATTAGTTTTTTCAATAAGATATTTTGAAGTGTACAATTTCTATGGGTGATCAGAACATTCACTCATTAGTCCACTTTTATGTTTGCTAACTGCCAGTCACTCTACTCTTTAATACCCTTCAAAAGCATTCGTCGCAAAGCTGCCTTTGGTCTTATACTAATGCTTTCCTGGAATCAATGGAACTACAAAGGAGACAGCTCCTCATAATAAAATGGATGTTGGCATTTCATAATCATCAATGTAATTATTCCTGATTTATACTATGCTTCAAAAACTCTCTTCCCTCGCTCCCTAAAGTCTGTACTTTCAAAATGGTATCTACAGCTTTAATTATACCTGAAAATAAACTTCTCTTATCACAAGATCTCTTTGATCATGGACTGCACCCATCATCTTCAAACACCCTATTTTTTAAAAAGCCCACTTATAGCATGCTCCCAGAGTTATATTAGCAATGGTGTTTTTTAACTGTTTCTTTAATTACTGTTCATAATTATTGCAAATCAAAGTTGTACAAATGATTGGATGCTAGTTGAATTATCTATCAAACTGGGGTGAAACGGTCCTTTAAACTACTGTATACTCAACAAATTTAGAGAGTAAAAACTGAAATGGAACTTTAGTGTTTAGGTCTCCATAGAGAAGCCAATCAGATGCTGTAGTGTTAACAAGGTACTTCAGATCCAGAATAATCCTGCTAATCACACTTCTTCCAGATTAATCAACTACCATCAGTTTCCATGAAGAGGAGGACTTCTTGTGGGTTCTGGTGAGACAGGATTTGCTAAGGCAGACAGCAGCAGGGAAAACTCCTGGTGATAGGATCTGTTAGAGCAAAGGACAGAAGACAAAAAGAAGGCTGTATGCCTAAGAAGTGATCTGGACCACAAGTGCTGTAATTATAAGCTTACAATGTTGCCACACTGCTTTGTGAAACAGATTTTTGCTGTTTATTAATTATTTTTCCTTGTTTCAGGTTTGATATTTTTCATGATGTAATAAACAGTGGGATCTAGGCTCATTTTTCTGTGTATTTGGATTCAGTGAGTAGAGCGTCCTGGTTGAGTCAATAGTTTCATGTAAGGAAGACTTAAGAAACAATGGCAAGGAAGGTTAGGTCAGATTATGAAAATCATTCAAATGCTTATATTGGATTTCATTCTTCAGCAGTCATTTAGTGTTTCTTTTTTTTCTTTTTGTTTAAATTGGGAGCACGATGAGGAAAACGGTGCTTTTGATGGTTTCTAAGAGGATAAAGACCGTAGGCAGGGAGAGTAGGTAAGATGACACAGCAATAATTCAGGCATTAAGAAACAAGGTTAGACTCGGCTAGCGACGGGTGGCAATGGACTGGAAAGGAAGGCAGGATGGACACAGTATTATAAGGGGAGAATCTGGCTTCTTTCCTTTTGTTTTTTCAGCCTTTTGGGTTTAATATCATTCAAGCTTCCTGATTTGTTTCACTTCCCATTTATATTTTCCTTCCTCCTTTGGTAACCTACTTTTTCTTTCCTGTTTTTCCCTCTCGTTCCTTTGCCTGCATTTAAAGAAATTATCTTATTACCTTCCTATATAGAATGATGATTGAATCAGTCAGGCAGATATCAAATGGTAGATTTGGGTAGAAATTAACCATAAGTTTAATTAACTGATTAGAGTACGTTGCTTCTTTTAAACAAAAATGTTTTTACACCCTTTATCTTCAGTTAGAAAGAAGGATAGAAAACAGAAGAGAGGCAACGAGGGAACAAAAGAGTAGAATGGGAAGGGGAGGACCAGAGACTTTCATTTATTCATTCATTTAAGAAGGGCTGTGCTTCCAGAGAAAGAGACAGTGCCAAAAAAATAGGAAAATACCACACAATAATTTGTGTTATTGTAGTTGTAGCATATATTTCCCCTTCTAACTCAGTTGCGTAAAGTAGAGATGCCAGGATGGGAGGCTAAAGACTAAGGTGAGATAGGCAGTCTCCCTCCCTCCCTTATTGCCTGCTGCTTCTCATATCAAAAGGCAGAGTCTACGTCCCTCTGCCTAGGCCTCAGTGACTGGCTCAACCAACAGAGTGCTGTGGAAGAGAGTTTCTGGGACTTTTGAAGCTAAGCCATAAGAAGCCTAGGTCTTTTGGAACATTTCTTCTGGGATGCTTTCTTTTGGAACCCAGCCATCACTTTGAGAGAAGCCCAAGTCACATAAAGAGGCCACATGTAGGCCCTCAAGTTGGCAGCCCCAAGTAAGAAAGCCAGCATCCCCTGCCATCCTAGAAGTGAACCATCTTGAAGTCCAGCCCAGTTGAGCCTATAGATGATCGCAGTCCCAGCTGACAGCTGACTGCACTTCCTAAGAGACCCCAGGAGAGAACTGTCAGGCCAACCACAGCCAACCCACAGAACAATAAGAGACAATAAAAAGTTCCTGTTTTAAGCTACTATACTTTGGTGTGGTTTGTTACACAACAATAGATAACTTCTTTCATCCTTACATGAGACATGAAGAACACTTCATCAAATGTTTGAGAGATTCATATGCCACTCAGAATGCATGCATATTTATAATCTATTTTCTTTATTTTAAAGATCACTTTATCATTCATTAGCCTTGAAACTGAAATCTGAATTCACCTTGATCAGAAATCCTAGGAAATGCTTAAGCAAATATTTTAAGCATTATCATATCTGGAGTACTGCTTCAGGATAAAATGATTATCAACGTGAAAAAAAATTGATGTGTAATTAGAAGATCAAGTTTAAATTCTAGCTCTGTCATTTATCACTGTGTGACCTAGGACAAGTTACTTAACATCTCTGATTCCCAGTTTCCAATGCTATAATGTATTTGAAAGATTTAGTGATGCCTGACAAAACATACTCAATAAATTTCTACTTCTTTCTTTCCTATGAAAGTTCTGTGCTCATAAGTGCAACCATGTTGAAGCTCATCATACTCCTTCCTAAAACTGAGTATTTTTATTATTTATCAAACATTTCCCTTGATAAATATTTCATAAGCTTCCACAGTTTTGCCTTTACTAGTGTGATCTACCGTACTTTCCCTGTGGAATAGCTTAACAGATTTTAGGGACTCACTCTGTTGCTAGATTCTCACAAGGGGGCTTTTCTGACGACGTTCTTTGGTTTTCAAGGACATGACCCTGTTTTAAGTTTTAAGTCTTGAATGTGGTTCCCTACTCTAGTGCAAATGTTAACAAGTGCATATCAAATAAGAGTTTTAAATCAGTTCATATGTTTACGTATTTAAGATATAATTGATAATATTACCCATTTGCTTTGATTTGAGATGACAAGTGATTAAAAAAATTTTAAAATTGAAATACATAGAAGCAAATTACCTTGCTTATTTGAATTTACCATTTTTGCATAAATAGGATGAACTAATTTAAGTTGCAGTTATCCTTTTAAATGACTTAACTGATGTCTGCTGAGATACTCAAGGCCACATGATTAGTGGAGTCATGCTGAACATCACTCTGTCTCATGGGGTTGAAAGTACAAGTGCACCTTGCAAAGCCTGGAGATATGATGCTGCAAGCTTGATCTTTTCTCTGTTAGTTTTTTTTTTCTGTTTTGTCTCCCTCACCTCACTCTAGGCTGCTTTATGTTTTCCAGAGGGACACACATTGCATTTGGAGATGTTCCTCCTTTTTCAACTCTATTCTTATTTTACGTCCTGTGCACTTGCTCTTGAACTTACATCACAATTCTGCAAAGGAAAAGCTGCTTATTCATCTGGAAACTTATGGTAGGAATCCCAAAGACAGTGCTGTAATGGAGACTGAAGTTCCTTTAGCAAATCCTGCTTTTTGATGAGCCTTTTAAAAATCTGGACAAGAGACTACCAGCTAGAGTACGTGGAATCCATAATTTCAGAAGAGTGTTTTTCAAACTGCACGTCCTGACCTATATGATTAGATTATGACAAGCACTTAATAAACAATGAAACAAAATGGAGTAGATAATATTAGAGGGTATCACATGTAATAAGGGGAAGTAAAGTTTCATAAAACTTTTGTATTAGTTTTGTGTGTGTGTGTCTGTATAGTGGTTTATATAAAAATTATTTCATTTTTTTTTTTCTAAGTTGCTGTCAAAGGAGTTTGAAAGCCACTGCCTTGGATTTAAAGCTATCTGAAACAGTTTTACAGTATACCAATTTGAAATGAAGCCCCAACAATATATTTAAAATATAAAAGTGTAGATAGCTTTTAGTTACATATTTTAAGGGGACTGGCAAGTTACTTTTCCTTAGAAGTCTAGCCTTGGGATGTCTGGGCATTTTCCAAAGGGCCAGGAACAAGTTATCCCAAGAAATGGTAGGAGCCCAAACTCTCTCTCCTTGGGAGGTCCTGAGGTAACAGGATCCTCATCTCATCTGTGATGCTGCTGTTGCCCTGTGGCAGTGGCTGTTGGAAGTACTGTGTCTTCCCTAACCAGATCAGAAGGACCTAGTTTTCTCAAGGTCTCAGGCTGCCAGCAAGATGGCATCGCACTTCTCCCTCATTCGTGGGACCTACACCCAGCCTGGAGAGCTGGAAAACTCCACCCTTAGCTCTGCTTTTTGCTAGAGAACCTCCCTTTTCCTTCCCACTGGGTCCTGGGAAGATGGGAGGCAGCAGTAACCATCACTTGTGTTTTATCCACACCAAGTGCGTCTGTTTTTGCGTGAAACCTGACTCAAGCAGAGGAGAGTTCCATCCCTGGAATTAGAAAATTAATTCTTAATGAGAGTAATGACCAATCTGCTAATGAGCTTTGGGGAGAGACGGCACATGTTCCTGCAGCTGATGGATGCCCCTTTTAGAGCATATATGATATCCTCCCCAGGTCTTCACTCAGCTGGGCTAAAGCACTTCAGAACCAAAAGAATCCTCAGGACAGGAAGGGACCCCCCTGACTTTTCTGGCTCTTGCCTCCTTGACATTTTCCAATTTCTCACTTTGCATTCTACTCTCTCTGCCATTAAAATGGCTGTCTATTAAACTGATTAGTGGAATCTGCCATATCATATCACAACTTTTTCCATCTGCTTATGGTTTTTAATTTTTTTTCATAGAAAGCCCTGACCTAAATCCTTTACTCTTCTTTTATAATGCTTTTATTCTCACCTTACTTCTGCTGAAAATCAGCCAAACTCCTTCATCACTGCCCCTCCCCCCAATCTTCATCAACATTCTCCTGTTATCCAGGTTTTTTAATATACTCTCAAGAGGGAGTTAACAAAGATGGACTAAATTTTTACATAGGACCTTTTTGTTTCATGTGACATTTTCAGTAGGAGCTTGCAGACAAATTAACAAAGCAAGGTAAAATTGTTACCAACATTAGAATCTGATTTTAAAATATTTTCTAGAGTTTAAAACGTGGCATAAAGCAGATTCCTATTTAAGAAAAAGGGCCTCATTATAAATTGTCATGAAGACCCTGAGACTGTCCTACAAAGCAGTGCTATGGGAGGATATGAGGCACAATCTGAGTCACCCCAAGAGTTAATTTAAATAGAGAAAGTGCAGGGCTGGCCCCAGGGCTGAGTAGTTAAGTTTGCATGCTCCCAGAAGGAGGGGGGGGGAGGAAGGGATTAAGGAAGGAAGGATAAATAAATGCATGAATAAATAAATAAATGGAGAAAGTGAGATCATCTCCCAAAGCACTAGAATTGATTTTGCCCTGAGCCTCTCCTTAGCTTTAAATTCTTATAATCACAGAATATAGAGAAAGAAGATACTTGGTGTTCATTCTAATTGCCCCATTTTACAAACCAAGATATCAAGGCTCAGAAGCATAAGGTCATTAAGATAATTCAGTTATTTGGTTGGTTATTAGGACTAGGGTGGTTTCAGAAAGGATGCAGAAAAGTGAAACTATTTGAGAGCTATTTAGAGACTGTCATAATCAGCACTGACTGACTGGCTGATGGTGGGATGAGACATTGGATACTAAGGGAGAGGGAAGATTCAAAGATGTTGCTTGAGTCTTTAGCTTTAGCATCTATGCAAATTGGAGGCATTCATTTTGAAGGAGGACATAGGAGAAAAAGTATCTGCAGAGAAAGACTGCAAGTTTAGTTGAGGAGTGCTGAGTTTTGGGCACCTTTGTAAAATCTAAAACAATGTACTACAATTGAATATGCACGGGAGAAAAACCAGAAGACTACTGAGTTCTCAAAGTTTAGCAAAGAGAGTGTCTCCAAGAGGACATTATCATCATCCACAGCCGCTGTAAGGTCAAGTGAGACAAAGATGGAAAGATGTCTATTAGGTTTAGCTGTAAGGAAGTCATTGTTGACCTTGGCAACTCCTAAAAGAAAACAGAGGGAAAAAGCTCCTTGATATCAGACTTGGTAATGGTTTTTGGATATAACACCAAAAGCACAGGCAATGAAAACAAAAATAAACAAGTGAGATTGCATCAAATTAAAATGCTTCTGTACAGCAAAGAAAACAATCAACAAAGTGAAAAGGCAACTTATAGACGGGGAGAAAATACGTGCAAATTATAATAATAATTATAAGGCGTAAATATCCAAAATACATAAGGAAATCATACAATTCAATAGCTAAAAAGCAAATAACCAGATTAAAAAAATAGGCAAAAGATCTAGGCTGACATTTCTCAAAAGCTATACAAATGGCCAACAAGTTTATGAAAATGTGCTCAACATCACTAATCCTCAGAGAAATGCAAATCAAAACCACAGTGAGATATCACCTCACACCTGTTAGAGAATGGTGATTACCAAAAGACAAAAGACAAGTATTGGTGAAGATGTGGAGAAAACGGAACCCTTGTACACTGTTGATGAGAATCTGAATTGGTAGAGCCATCTGAAGACAGTATGAAGGTTCCTCAAAAAACTAAAAATAAAACTACCCTATGATCCACCAATTCCACTTCTGGGTATATATCCAAAGGAAAAGAAATCAAGATCTCAAAGAGATATCTGCACTCCCACGTTCACTGCAGCATTATTCACAACAGCCAAGATGTGGAAATAATCTAAATGTCTGCTGATGGATGAATGAGTAAAGAAGATGTGGTATATATACACACAATGGAATATTATTCAGCCAAACAGAAAAGACAGAAATCCTGACATTTGCACCACATGGATAAAACTTGAGGGCATTACACTAAGGGAAATAAGCCAGTCACAGAAAGACAAATACTGTGGGATCTCAGTGCAATCTAAAACAGTCAAACTCATAGAAACAGAAAGTAGAATGGTGGTTTCCAGGGGCTGCAGTGATGGGAAATGGGGCACAAAGTTCAGTTATGCAAGACGAGTAAGTTATGGAGATCTAATGTACAGCAATGTGACTATAGGTAACAGCATTGTACTATATTCTTGAGATTTACCAAGAGGATAGATCTTAAGTATTCTCACCACAAAGAAATAAAGGTAACTATGTCAGGTGATGGATATGTTAATTAGCTTGATTGTGGCAATTAATTCATAATATATACCTGTATCAAGACATCAAGTTGTACACCTCAAATATATACAATTTTTATTTGTCATTATGTGTCAATAAAGATGGAAAAAAGGCACAAAAGCCATGAACAGACATCTTACTGTCTAAGGATATACAGATGGCATATGAACACTGAAAAGATATTTAACATCACCAGGCATTAAGGAAATGCAAATTAAGACCATGAGGAGATATCACTATACACCTATTATAACATAACCACAAATACAAAAAATAGTGGCAATACCAAGTACTAGGAAGGACAGGAAGTAACTGGCTTTCTCATACAATGCTGCTGGAAATGCAAAATGGTACTCCCACTCTGAAAAACAGTTTGGCAGTTTCTTAAAGAACAAAATATATACTTGCCATACAACACCAATCACACTCCTGGGCATTTATCCCAGAGAAACAATAATTTATGTTCACCTAAAAACCTGAACATGAACGTTCATAGCAGCTTTATTCATTAAAGCCCAAGACAAGAAAGAACCAAGAAGTTCTTCAATAGAAGAATGGCTCAACAAACTACAACACATTCACACAGTGGTATACTATGTAGTAATAAAAGAAACAACTGATACACACTACAACTTGGACTGATCTCAATCTCACATCAAATAGTCTATGATTCCATTTATATAACATTCTTGAAATGGAAAAATTATAGAGCTGAAGACCTAATAAGTAGTGGGCAGGATTAGCGAAGGTGTGGGAGAAGGACGGGTATGATTATAAAGAGGCAGCACGAGAGAACCCTTTGTGGTGATAGAAGAATTCTGTATCTTGATTGTGGTGATGGTTACACGAATCTCCACATGTGACAAAACGGCCCTAAGCTATTCACACACATTGTACCAGTGTCTGTTTACCGGTGTTCAGACTATATTATGGTTATCTAAGACATAACCATTGGGGGAAACTTGTGAAGAGTACAACTGTGCTAATTCCTGTGAATCTATAATTATGTCACATAAAAAGTTATTTACAAAGTATATGTAAAAGCCAAAAATAATCTGAAAACATTTTCTTCTTAAAAAGGCAAGCTAGAGATGGAGAAAAAAGTTTGCAAAAATACATTTGATAAAGGTCTGAACTTCTTCAACTCAACAAGACCAAAACAAAGTAAACACAATAAAAAATAGGCTAAATATTTGATCAGACACTTCATTAAAGGAGATTATAAATGGTTAAAAAGCAAATGAAAAGAAGTTCAACACTGAGTCACCAGGGAAATGCAAATTAAAACTCAGTAAGATACAACCAGACACCAACTAGAATGGCTAAAAATATTAAGACTTACCAGAGCATCTGTTGGTAACCAGAGAGCAGTGAGAACTCTCAGACATTGCTTATAGGCATGAAAAACAGTAGAGCCAGCTTGGACACATTTGTAGCTTCTCACACAGTTACAGATAAACTTACCAGAAGACCCAGCAAGCCCAGTCCTAGGTATTTACACAAGAGAAATGAAAACACGTTGACACAAAAAATCGTTTGTAAATATTCATTGCAGCTTTACTCATAATTGCCCCAAATGGAAAAAAGGCCATGTGTCCATCAACTGAAAGGAAAACAAACTGTGGTTCATGCACACAAGGGAACACTACTCAGAACAGAAAGAATAAACTAATGATTCACATACATGCATGAGTCTCAAAAGCAGTCTGCTGAGTAAAAGAAGCCAGACAAACGACAGCCTATACTTGGGGCTGGCCCGGTGGCATAGTGGTTAAGTTCGTGGGCTCTGCTTTGGTGGCCTGGGGTTCATGGGTTCGGATACCAGGCATGGACCTAGCATCACTCATCAAGCCACGCTGTGGTAGCAGCCCACATAAAATAGAGGAAGATTGGCACAGATATTAGCTCAACTAAAATCTTCCTCAAGTAAAAAGAGGAGGATTGGCAACAGATGTTAGCTCAGAGCCAATCTTTCTCATACACAAAAAGAGTCTGTGATTCCATTGATATGAAAGTGGAGAAAAGGCAAAACTACTGCAATAGAAAACAGACCAGTGATTGTTCTCAGGCATCAGAGAGGTAGGGGTGGAGGGAGGGGACTTACCGTAAAGGAGTACAAGGATCTTTCTGGGATGACGGAAATATTCCAAATCATGATTTTGATGATGGTCATCTATTATATCATTTTTGAAACCTCACTCACTTGTACACTGAAAAGTGCTGAGTTTTATTTTCTCTTATACACACCTCGACAAAACTGGTTAATAGTTAAAAAAGAAAACACAAAATCTGCAGACTAAAGGGAGTCACATGGTAAGGTCTGCTCACCCACCAGACAAGGCAACTGTAGTTCTCCAGCATCACCACGTCTCTGTACAGGGTCCTCTGTGCAGACTCCACCTGCTGCCACTCCTCCTGGGGAATTCCGCAGTCACATCCTTGAATGACACTGATACCTGCGATAGCACATTTCTATTCAATGTGAGGGTCCAGAAGCAGTGACATAGAGAACACTTTTAGAAACTAAGTCTTACTATGTTTACTGTTCACAATTTAAAACAAAATGCTATAAAGGATGACCATCACGGGGCCCTAATTCTGTCTTATACTTTGAGGAGATGTACATCATCAGTAAAAAAAAAAATTATTCTCATGCCGATTTATTTATATTTATTTTTATTTTATATATGTATATTGTCGCTTAATATAATAATGAGAAACCTTAATGCCTTATTTTTTTAGGTAAAGTTATTATAAACAGGATTCTTGTATATATTTCCCATACACCAATGGATTACACTGAGCACTCTGCAGAGTATACACACCCCAGCCTGGAGATCTCTTCTGGGGTAATAGGAAACCAGCAGGAGACACATGTAAGCCCAGGGAGGCATTAAACATCACTGGAGTTTTATTTCAGGAGCAATGCTCTAGAACAGGATTTCCTCAACACGGCATTACCAACACTGTGGACCAGACGATGCTATTTTTGTGGAAGACTGTGCTGTGTATTTTACGATCTTTTTCAGTATCCCTATCTTCTACTGATTGGATGCCAGCAGCATCCCCAGTTGTGACAATCAAAACTATCTCCAAACATTGCCAAATGTCTCCTGGGGAGGAAAACTGACTGCAGCTTGCAACCACTGCTCTACATGAATAGTGGACAAGGTCTTAAGCAGCAAAACAAAAGACCTAATTTAAGAAATTATGATATTAAGGCAAAGCAACAAAGATAAAGAATGGGAAACTAATTCTTACAGAAAACAAAGTCTGGTCATCATTTTCTTGTGCAACTACACACAGAGATGCTCCACAAGCAAATGGGTGGATGCTGAAGCCATACACAGAGACCAAAAGAATAAATAAGAGTCAGAGGTTGGGTCACGGTGAGGCAGATGTTTTTCATTTGTACCCAAAATGCTGGTAGAACATACAAATGGAATTATTTATTTCACTATTATTGCATGCTTTTGAAACAGAGAGGGAGGTCTAAAACAAAAATTAGAACTTAGGAGACATTAGTCATTTAGATGGCAACTGAAGTCATCAGAGAAAAAGTCCTGGTTGAGAAAGGACATAGAAACTGAGGAGAGAAAAGGCACTAAATACAGAATTCAGGGAAATAGCAAAATTGAAGAGGCAAGCATAAAATGAACAGGCCATGAAGGGTGAGAAAGAATTTCTAACTGGTGGAATGAGAAAGCATAAAGATTAAAGTACTGGAAATTAAGAGAAGAGAGATTTAGAAGCATTAATGACTCCTCTAGTTCAAGGGAATAGCCTGGGCACAGACATTTACATCCCCTGCCTCCATAAACACACTCAGATAAAATACAAAACCTACTATAAAAGTACAACAAAAAAGGATTGCAGAGAAACATCCCAGAAGGCTGCCCGAAAAGTTGAACAAATTTTGGAAGACAGAGGGTAAGGTCGTATTAGATAACAAAGACAGGACAATGTAGCCCACAATCTAATGCAAACAGAGAAGTGGGCAAGAAGGAGCAAGGCACTGATGAGAACCCAGAAAGAAGTCCAAGCTTCAAATGAACAAGACCTGGAACAAAGTGCATGGTGGGAAGAACGATTAACAGAGTAAACTTCCTGTTTGAACACAGGTGACATCATTCAAATGAGCAAGGAAAGGCTGGAGACTAATGTCACAGGGATAGCTGGAGGCCACCTGGGAAAAGATAGTCAGATCTCTCAAGCCAGAGCAGGATAAAATAAAATGCATTCAAGATTGAAATGCAAGAAATAAAATCACATTCTAGAGGACTACACAGAAAATGATTTTACAACGTTAGAGTGGGAAATGCCCAACTATGACTGAAAATCCAGGAATCAGAAAAGAAAAAGATGCTAAATTTGACAACATAAAAATCAAATGCCAGGGCTGGCCCGGCAGTGTAGTGGTTAAGATCGTGCGCTCCACTTCAGTGGCCTGGGGTTCACGGTTTCAGATCCCAGGCACAGACCTACACACTGCTCATCAAGCCACACTGTGGTGGCAGCCCATATAAAATAGAGGAAGATTGGCACAGATATTAGTTTAGGGACAATCTTCCTCAAGCAAAAAGAGGAAGACTGGCAACAGATGTTAGCTCAGGGACAATTTTCCTCACCAAAAATAATAATAACAAAAAAAAACTTTTGTTAAATCGTGAGCCAGATAAAAATACAAAAAACTGCAGGAATATTGCACAATTTATTTCACAGAAAAAGGGCTATAAGGGTATACTGGATACAGTCATTAAAATCAGCACATAAATATGAGAATGGATAAGGGATAAAGGGTTCAACAACAAAGAACTATAGTGAACTATCAACAAAAAACAACGATGCCCCACCTATTCATGAGAAGAGCAAAGCTTACAGAACTAAACTGAGATCAGCTGTAAGTCACACTGGTGAAAATCCAAAGTTTGATGCACACTCTATTTGCAAGGTTGTGAGGAGGAAACACACTCCCCCAGACTCTTGGCTCTACCCTCAATCACACCCACAACCCAACCACTTCAAAGTTAACTAAGGGCCTTATGATCATCATTCCTTGCTAGGACTACAGAAATGGCCTCCTACATTGTATCTACTTCCAGGACTGCCCCACTAGAGTCTATTTTCAAACAGCAGACAGAGTTATTCTTTTCAACTCTAAGTCTAAACTCTCCTTTTGACTCAGAAGTATAAAAACCTAAACCCTCTGAATTACCGAACTAAATGGAGAGAGATACTGTGTTCATAAACTAGAAGACTCATGATCAAGATGTAATTTCTCCCCAAATTGATCTACACTACAAATTCTCCGAGTCTGTGCAATGAAAACCAAAATCTCAGCAGGTTCTTTTGAGATAAGAAAGCTGATTTTTAAAACATTCTGTAAAGATTCAAAGGACCTAGAATATCCAAAACAATTTTTAAAAAAAACAAAGTTGGAAGACTTTCATTACCTGATTTCAAGACTTACTGAAGAGACACTCATCAAGACAGTGTGGTATTAGCAATAGGATTAACACAGACCATCAGAAGTGAACAGGGGCCAGCCCTGTGGCTGAGTGGTTAAGTTCACGCACTCCGCTTTGGCAGCCCAGGGTTTTGCCAGTTTGGATCCTGGGAGTGAACCTAGCACTGCACACCAGGCCATCCTGCGGCAGCATCCCACACAGCGCAACCAGAGAGACCTACAACTAGAATATACAACTATGTACTGGGGGGCTTTGGGGAGGAGAAGAAAGAAAATAAAATTGGCAACAGTTGTTAGCTCAGGTGCCAAGTTTTAAAAAAAAAAGACCAGTCTACCAGCCCAGGATTCCCTCTACGACAGAAGCACCAAATGCACCATCAGGGATGGCAAAGTTGAAAAAAACAAAGAAGACGTGAACAGAGTCTGAAACAGACCATACCTACGTTGCTGGTTGATTTCCCACAGAGATGCCAAGGTAATTCAATGGAGAAAGGATAGTCTTGCAGCAAATGGTGCTGACAAGGGGGCTGTGCAGAGCTAGAGAGCACAATATGGCAAGGGCCTGTTCCTCTACTCCCGAAGTTTACAGTCCACTGCCAGCACAAAATATCAAGACCCCCAATACTGAAATTCTAGGTTTCAGATTGAACCAACTAGAACACATTTTGTCCTTTTCTGATTAGCAGCTTTATACTAAAACAGAATTTAAAAGCTGATCAGAAAAGAAAATTATGGATACAATGGATAAAAGACTGAAACCTTAAGAGAATAATATCAATCAATTCATGAAAATACACTGAAAAACATACATAAAAATGAACAGTTTTCTATGAAAATGTAATGACCAAAGTCATACCAAGAAAAAAATACAAATCTGGTATAGCCTTATGATGAATAAATTAATCAAAATCTTCACACAGAAAGTCTTCACAAGGCTCAAATTTACAGGTGAGTTTCACAAAAGCTATATGTAACACAATTTCCTTATCTAAATTATTAGAAAAGAAAAGGAGCAGAACCATTTTCCTTTATGAGACTGTGACCTTGATACCATAATTGAACAGAGAAACTAGAAAGTACAGTCTAATCCGACCTGTGGATACAGAAATAAAAATCCTAAATAGAGTATTAGCAAAAAGCCCTAGGAAAATATGTAAGAAGCAACTTACCACACTTAACAACTAGGGTCTATACAGGAATTCAAGTTCATATTAGAAAATCCATTGTACCGTTTACAGTATCCATAGATAGAAGGAAATAAACTATAGCTTTACTCCAATAGCTGCACAAAGGGAATCAATATAATGCATTGCAGTCATGACTAACACGAAATCTCAGCAAACTGGTGCCCGGAGGGAACCTACTTACCCTGACAAGGTCACTTACAAAAGCTGACAGCAAACATCATAGTTAATAGTCAGACAGGGTATATTTTCCCTCAAGATTGACTTGATCTATTTCTATTTGTCCTTTTTCCATATCATGCATGGATCCTTCTAAACCTATAAATCCCTTACAATACAAAGTGGGGAATGGAGAAAGCGGTCACCTGAGGGACGTTCACTTTCTGTGGCTCCTGGGCGAGTGTAGAGAACTGTGGCTCAGCTAAGGGGACAGAAAGAAGACAGGGGTCCTGAGATTTGACCTGCCACAGCTCCTAGAGTCACCTCCCCACATCTCAGCACCTCAGCTGGGGATCATCCTCCCCTAGACATAGGGCCATCTGTGCCTCGAAAAGGCATGAGGAGGATGACAGACAGGCGGCACCACCTGTCTTTGTGTGACTCTGAAATGATCATCTGCAGTTTTTTAATGAATGAATATAAACTTTTCTTGATTGATTTAATAATAACGCACGGGGGCCGGCCCAGTGGCGCAGCGGTTAAGCGCGCATGTTCCACTTCGGTGGTCTGAGGTTTCCCAGTTCAGATTCCGGGTGCAGACATGGCACTGCTCGGCAAGCCATGCTGTGGTAGGCGTCCCACATACAAAGTAGAGGAAGATGGGCAGATGTTAGCTCAGGGCCAGTCTTCCTCAGCAAAAAGAGGAGGAT
The DNA here is from genome assembly GCF_041296265.1 of Equus caballus. NCBI lineage: Eukaryota > Metazoa > Chordata > Mammalia > Perissodactyla > Equidae > Equus > Equus caballus. The sequence goes on along the minus strand of NC_091706.1, from coordinate 21,203,751 downwards.
TGGCAGCAGTCAGCTCAGGGCTAATCTTCCTAAAAAAAATATTAATAATAACGCATGGGTCCTTCTAACAGAAAGAAATAAAAACAACAGATTAGTTGAATTAAACTACACGAAAGGATAAGACACCATTCTTTCATTAAAATTAACTTAGAAGAAAAATAGTCAGTATACATTATTTATCTATTTTTCTCAGTAATACTATTCACCTCCTGGTACAGACAATTCACAGAAAAGAGATGGGATGCCTGAAGGCAGGAACTTTTTTAATTGTTCGTTTCAGCAGGGATGTATTCCTCAGAAGGCCCCTTTGATAAGATACTTTTGGTGACTTATTTATGAGAGAGGGAACTGCAGTTTTCCTTCTGACTCTGTCACAAATCGGGTTTCCCTGGACAAGTCACTGAAACTTTCAGGCCCAATGTCTTCAAAGTTTTCAAGAGAGTTGCAAGTAGATGACTTTGGAAAATCCTTCAAGCATCATTATTCTGGGATCCTGCGAGGTCAGGATGATGTCATTAATGTCACATGTGGTGATGGACACGTCTGACAGCAGCGCAGCCTCTGTAAAGAGCAGGGGCCATTTAAGGGGACCAGAGCCAGAACCTCTTCCCTCTGCCTGGTTGTTCCTGTCCCCCGGACCTCGCCCTCACAAGCTCCCCAACAAAGCAGCCTTTCCTGAGCAGCCTGCCCCTGGGCCACCCCAGCTCACCTGCTCTTCTCAGGGACGAACAAACCCTCCACTGTCACACGGTGTGGCGGCTCCTGAAGGTGGCATCATCACCAAGTCTGGCTCATTCTGGGCAAGGGGATCAGAACAGCTTCTGACCTTGCAAATCTAGGACCTGCTCTTTCTGGGCTCTTCTGTCTCCACTCTGAAGCTCTGGAGAGAGGTCTAAGGTCAGAGGGGTGCTCTCCTCCAGGTAAGACTCCTGCACAGAGGCCCCTGCTTCCTGCCTCACAAGGGTTGCTTTGTTCAAGGAAACTGGGAGGTGGATCTGGGAAATAAATTCACGTTAGAGGCCAAAGACTGACTCTTAAAATTCACTATAATATCAGACTTGAAGGACATCCCGTCAGTGCAGAAGGGGCCAGGCCCCTCTGTCTGACCCAAGGGACCTGAAGAGACACTAGAAATCCCAGGGTACATGTAACACACGGTGGGATTCCATCCACATCCCTTCCCTTACATCCCTGGGGATGTGGGGACAGGCCATGTTCCTAAGAGCCAGGAAGGCCGCCGTGCCAGTCTTGGGCGGGTGTGACATCAGACAAAGCCTGAGGCTGAAGGGAAGCCACCTGCCCTTGAACCCAAATCCCGCGCTGCGACCTCCCGACCCAGCCCATCGGGCCACCAACCTGAGCCTGGGCGCTGGGGAAGCGGTCGTGAGGGCACATCAGGCCATCTAGCGACACCAACAAACTGACTTCCAACTACGGCAGCAGCTGTCCCTTACCCAGGGCTTCCTACCCGGCCCTCGCCTAAATACTGTACAACGATGACTCGGACCTCAAAACGACGCCGTGAGACGGCGCTATTAATCTCACGCCCACGTGAGCACGCTGACCCAGGCCCTTCTGTCGCCCCTGCTCGGAGGTGACAGAGCCGGGACTTACCGGGTCTTTCGGGCTCCGGAGCTCGGCTGCCCCGCAGACTCGGGCCCCATCCGCGTTTTAACCGGCCTCCCGCCGCCGACGTGGGCTTTTTTGGGGTTGGGCTGCAGGAGAGCCGGGCACACTGTCCCCGCACGCCCGGGCCGCCCCAGCGCCCACTCCTAACTGGCTCCGCCGCACCTGCGCCCCGGGAGCCCGAGGTCCCCCACCCGCCACCCCGCCGAGGTCCGGCCTGGGCACACACATGGCGCTGGGGGAGACGGGCCTCCCAGCCCTTAGGGTTCCCCCTCACTCTCACCCCAGGCGAGCCGTTTACTTTCTGAGGAGACTCAGGCAACTTACAGTAACCGCGGACTCTGGAGAAGACGAGGGAGGAGGCGGGGCTACGGCTGCACATGCGCAGAGGGAGCCCGGACTCCCCTTCCCAGAGTGCCGCGCGGTGAGCCAGAAGGATTCAAGACTACATTTCCCATAGGCCTCAGCGCCCCTTTTGAGGTTGTTCTCTCAGCGCCTCAGCTTTTCAGAAAGCTGGAGAATGATGTGCTCTCTGAGCCGTAGCCCGAAGAATTTAAGGGTTAAACCTGAACTGTGCCACTAAATGCGAAGGGTGGTCCTCTATTGGCTCATGATTGAAATAGCATTTTTTTGTGAGTCAGTTGTAGATAGATTGGGGAAAATTGAATATGGAATGGATATTGAAAATATTAAAATTACCGTTAGTTAGATGAAGTGTGAAAAAATTTTGGAGTTATGTAGTAAGTTTTATTTTGGAAAAAACAGCCATGACGACTGAAGTATTTAGGATTGAAATTATATAGCTGTAAAATTAGAGTTTTTCAACCTGGAAACTTCTCCCCTTTACAGCCTTCGGATTCACCAACCCCTGAGCCTGGTCCCAGAGCCCCTGGAGCCCAGGGTGGAGGTTCTACTGGGGGTGGAGACAGGGGCTCCAGGCGTAGACCTTTACAGGAAGGCTGTTGGTTTTTAAATGTTAACACTGTTTCTTGCCGAATTCTCTGATTGTTTCAACAAATGTTCATGTTAATCATCTTGGATTTCCGTGCACATAACGAAGAGTTTGCTTGCTTTTGCCTGACATTTATTATTTTTTGTCCTTCTTTAACGAATTACAAATAAAAGCACAACAATTCTGGTCAAACTATATTAAATCAATCATAATAGACTTTATCATGAAAGTGACTAATGGAGAAAAAGTGGTCGCTACGTATGTTCATTTAACAAACATTTATTGAAAACCTGTGGTGCAATAGACATCATTCTAGATGCTTGGATAGCACCATCAAATAAAAGAGATTAAATTCCCTCCCCCCATGGAGTTTATGATCATGGTTGTTGTGGGGACCTATTAGGGTCCCCTCAAGAAACAGATGTCAATTGTCAAGAAACAATAGAACACTTGAGGAGAGTCTACTAACAAGACTATAAAAACATGAGTAGGGTGAGTGAGGCATCCTGTAACTAGTGATGGTAGGGAGTCATCATCACTCCAGGCCTATAATGAGGGTAGGTTATATTACCAGACCCTGGCAGAAAAGGTCACCCTTATGAGAGCTGTGGCCTTAGGAAGAGAAACGCTGTAATGGCCGTTACATGGCTCAGCACAGACAGCCAAAGGAATAAATACCCAAATCTCACTGGTTGTCATCCCTCTAATGTCCCATTCTCCGTTGAGTGTTTGTAAACTCCATTCACTACCTATTCCTACAATTCCATCCATCTACATCTCCTCCAGACCTTTTTGTCACCAATTTTCCAGTCTTATTCTTTTCTAGCTCCCTACTACTGGTCAATTCATTGAGCTACTGGACATGAATCAAGACAAATCTAAACTCAGGATGTGTCTCTTCTTCACAAAGTCAACACCTAAATATACCTCCTTAGACTCTGCCCACTGGGGAGATTTCTTTTCACCACATCTTTCGGAACCACCCCTAAGTGAGACTGTAGTTGCAGCAGCCTTATCTTCCGATGATGCCACCACACATGGTGGACTCAGTTTGAAGGAGATTCGACTGGTTTGTGGCCACAGATCTCCCTTGGGGACTTCTGGGGAATGATTAATTGTATATCCTTGTGACTAAGTTGTGAGGAATTTTGTCAAAGGGACCCAGCCTCCTGTTCAGCTGAAGCCTCCTGTCTATAAAGTAGGATATATCAAGGACTGGGAAAGAGGATCTGAATCCCTGTTATGATGACTTGTGTTAGTTTTCTGCCCGACAGACCCAGAATTTCATATATATATAGATATATATCTTAAGAAGTATCTTAGTAGGGTGTCCATCTATTTCATTTCAATAGACTTCATGATCAAAGAGTCACCACCACAGATTCCTTCAGGTCACTACAAAAGATGAGTGCACAAAAGAAATACGGAGAGTTTTAAAACATGTTTGTCAGGATTCCAGTAAAGAAATATATATTTCATTGATATGAAATGCAAGTTGGGGTGCTCCTGAGTCCACAGGGAGTATACTCGTATTGATAAATTTGGCCCTATCCAAAAATAATAATTCATCCTCCCTGGTCTAATTTCCTAAGGACCCACCTTCATATATGCTACCTATTTCTGCTTGTACTATTGAGCAAGATCTTGAGCTCCTTTTGTGTATTGTGTTTTTATTTCTGGGTTAAACCTTGCAATTTTCCTCCAGGCATAGCTGTTTTTTAATTCTCATTATGGGCCTGGAGTCAGTAAGAGAGGTTGTACAGGTAGGCCCTGAGGAGAGGGTGCATCCCCTCTCAGGGGTGAGTTATACTGGGATCACCCCTTAGGATTTGGAGAGAGAGAAAAGTGAGAGAGCCACTGTCAGAAGTCAGTTAATCTTCACTTCTTTTTCTCAGCTCATCACAAGCAGTGACTTTTAGTAACCTTAAAGACCTTAAAATCACATACATAATATATATACATATACATATATCACATTTTTTTATCTGTTCATCCAGAGATAGACACTTAGTCTGTTCATCCATAGATGGACACTTAGGTTGTTTCCATCTTTTGGCTTTTGTGAAAAATGCTGCAATGGACATGGGAGTGCAGATACATCTGAAGATAGTGATTTCCTCTCCTTTCTATATTTACCCAGAGGTAGGAGTATTGGATTATATGTTAGTTCTATTTTTAATTTTTTGAGGAACCTCCATACTGTTCTCTATAGTGGCTGCACCAATTTACACTCCCACAAACAGTGCACCAGAGTTCCCCCTTCTCCACGTCCTTGCCAGCATTTGTTAGCGCTTCTTTTTTTGATACTGGCCATTCTAACAGATCTGAGGGTACATCTCATTGTGGATTTGATTTGCATTTCCCTGATGCTAAATGATACTGAGCACCTTTCCATGTACTTGTTGGCTATTTGTATGTCTTATGTGGAAAAATGTTTATTCAGTTACTTTGCCTATTTCTTAATCAGATTATTTGGGTCTTTTTGCTATTGAGTTGTATGAGTTATTTATATATTTTGGATATTAACCCCTTATCAGATATATGGTTTGCAAATATTTTCTCTCATTCCATAGGTTGCCTTTTCTCTCTGTTCATAGTTTCTTTTTTTGTGCAGAGCTTTTCAGTTTGATGTAGTCCCACTTGTTGATTTTTGCTTTTGCTGCTTGTCCTTTTGGTGTCATATCCAAAAAATCATTGCCAAGACTGCTGTCAAGGAGCTTCCCACTATGTTTTAAATAGAAGTTTTATGGTTTTAGGTCTTACGTTTTTAATCAATTTCAAGTTAATTTTCATTATATATATATCATATATTTATGTATAAAATAGAATATTATTCAGCCATGAAAAAGCAGGAAATCCTACCATTTGTGACAATATGGTTGGGCCTTGAGGGCTTTATGCCAAGTGAAACGTCATACAGAGAAAGACAAATACAGCATGATGTCAGTTATATGTGGAAGCTAAAAACACTGAACTCATAGAAAAAAATAGTAGAATAGTGGTTGTCAGGTACTGAGAGGTGGGGGAAATGGGCAAATGCTGGTCAAAGGGTACAAACTTTCACTTATAAGATGAATAAATTCTGGAGATCTATTGTACACCTGGTGACTGTAGTTAACAATACTGTGTTGTATGCTTGAAAGCTGCTATGAGAATAGGGCTTTAATGTTCTCACCATAACAACAACAACAAAATGGAAATTACGTCAGGTGAAGGAGTGTTAGTATCCATGCAAACAGGAGGCATTCATTTTGAAGGAGGACAGCAGGAAGAAAAGTATCTGCAGAGAAAGACTGGGAGTTCAGTCTGGGGCTATTGAGTTTGGTTACCTTTGTGAAATCTAAGACAATGTCTTACAATTGAATACACACAGGAGGAAACCCATGAGACTACTGAGTTATAAAAGTTTAGTAACAAGAGTATTTCTAAGAGGAAGTTATCATCACCCATAGCCACTGTGAGGCCAAGTGAGACAGAGATGGAAATGTGTGCATTAGGTTTAGCTGTAAGGAAGTCACTGGTGACCTTGGCAAACGATGTTTCAGTGGAGCAGTGGGGCAAGAAGCCAGACTGCAGTGGACTGAGAAGTGAGTGGAAGGTGAGGAAGTAGAAAAAGTGAATATAAACCAGTATCAAGAACAGTTAAGGAGAGAGAGAATTAGGGAAGCACCTGCCGGGGAAGATGGAGAGAGAGGGTTTTATGTGATATGGGAGAGAGCTGGGCAAGTTTCAGTGCTGATGGTAGGAGGGCTATTTTCCTACTGAAGAAAGTTGTCTCTTCTCTGGCTCCTGCCTTCTGTCTAAAGGTCTGTGTGGTTCCTGCAAATCTCAGAGCAGATCTCTTAGGGGCATCAGAATTCTCTCTCGCTACTCCATTATCAACTAACTCTCAACAGCCAGCTTTTGCTATCAACTCACAAGCCCACATTCCCCTCTGATGACTTTCTGGATACTCACACTCACATTGGATCAAAATGTCTCTCAAATTTGATAACGGGGGTAAAGAGAGAAAAACTAATCTTTACACATCTCAAAATGGCCTGTATATGAGCTCAGACAGAGAAATGAACATTTTAGGCCAATTTTTAAAGATTTGAAGAAATCATTATTTATGACTAATATTCATCACACATTTAGGTACTGACTCTTTATTTCACTATTATTTATTGAGAGCCTACTACATAGCAGGTGTTTGGCATGAAACACGTAAAGATGACCTGAAAGTTTTGATTTTTAAGTATTTTACATTTGGAAGAGTAATTTCTGGGGTGTATGATGATTTTCTACATTTTTGATACAATGTTCCTTGTTATATCAAAACAGTGTTCTTTAAGGCATAGCTGAACCTATTTTGGATACATCCGAATCCCTTTCTACTTCTAAAATAGGCCCTGCTGTGTGAATCTTACTAGGAAAAAGGGCCCTGCTTCTTACTCAGGAAGTTGAAGAGGCCAAATACCTTCTCCCGATGACCACTGAAAGCTGAGATGTGGACAGCTGACCAAGAATCAGCCAGTGGGTCCTCTCACCCAGGGTGTTCCATCCTGAGGGCATGGTAGAAAATCCGAGGACACTGAGAGTCACTCTTGGTGTTGGCAGCAGTGCTGAGTGTCCAGTGGTGTCCACGGCTTTGACCTGACCAGACTGCTCCTGGGAGCTGGCTCTGGCATGTCCTCAGCTGCCCGGCCTCTCTTGGTTCCCATCTCTGCTCTGAGCCGGCTCCCTGTGGAGTCGCTGAGCTCTCTGAGACCCTTCTATGAACCTTCTCTTCTGCTTAGGTTAGCCAGGCAGTTTCTGTTGTTTGCCATCAAGAACCCTGACTGATCCAAAGGGTTACATGGAGTATAACGCAGCAACAAAACCACGTAGAGTCAGCTAACATTTATGGACTGCAGACATTGTGCTAAATGCTTTAGATAAATGATGTCACCAAGTCCTCCAGACGACAGGGTGAGGCAGGCTTGTGAGTCTGTTCTTTCAAGTATCATCTTAAGGGTCTCCTCTTCTGTGAGGGCTTTTCTGACCTCTGCTGCCTCTTGCAAGTGGACTTAATTCCTCCTTTGTGCCCGTTCTATGTCCTATAAGGAGGAACAAATGTAAACATATATACACATTCTCTCATCTTTACATATATTTTTATATATATATAATATTACATAAAGTATAATATCATGTAATATAATCTATCCTATATAATAGGTAATATATATATATATTTATTTCCCTACCACTGACTATGCTCTTACTTTGTGTTGTCAAATACTGGGCTTCGCAGTTTACTCACATTATCTCATGCCATTCCCACCAGCACTTTATGAATTGGATTTATTTTCTATTTTACAGAAGGGAAAATGAGAACGGGAAAGGTTAGGTAACTTTTCAAGGTGTTACCTGTGAGTCACGCTGTAGAGATGTGCACTTGGTCCATTTGATCTGTTCTGAATCCTGACCTTCTGCTCTTATGAATGGCCCACACAGCCTCAGGGCATCCTAGGGGTGGCACTCCCTCCTGCTCTGGACTGAGGCACAGTCTGCATGTCACTCGTCTTTTTTTCTCATTGCTCTGGGAGGGAAGGCACATCTCTCTTCCTTATGGCATGTCACCCATTCCTCTGTCTGTGACAGACACCATGAGCCCAGGACTGTACTCAGTCCCAGTGAGCCATCTCAGGAACCTCTCTAGCCTTTCTACAATAAGTCACTCTCAGGTGATTAGAGATGAATCCGATTTGCTATCCCTGGCCTAGAACAATGCTTCTCAAAAAGAGCTTAAGTTCTGGTAAGTGCCCTTTTCTTCCTTGTGCCTTCCTTTTATTCAAGGAACCTTTTTCATCAGGAACCTTCTCAGGCGGCTGTATGAATCCACATTTGCTGTCCTTGGCTACTTTATGGGGCAAACCATGGCATTCAGCCCAAAGAGAATCAGTACCTTAAGCCCGAGGGTGATGAGGAATGAATTAATCCATTCCTTCCTAATCCTACCTCTAATATATAAATTTTACATGGCCACAGATCGACCACTTAAGTCATTAGGACGGTCGCCAATCTCCAAGACTCCCATGGCAGGTTTCTTTTCCTAAGGCTGGATTGGCATCCCTCCCTATGGCTCCTGACCACACTCCAAACCATGGGAAAATCCCAATTGGGACTCCAATTCAAGGAAAGTACCAAACTCTAAACTTTGGTTGAGTATCGGAACCCCTTCTTGGGAGAATGGCTCCACGATGAAAATGGGTAGAATGTCCCCTAGACCGGTGGAAAATTCTTCACTGTTTTTCTCTATTCTTTTATCTCTGGGACCATTCACCAGGCACCTATTACTTCCAGGCATAATAGGGAAGGTATACAAGATATGCAATGCAGGGAGATGCCCCATCACCCCTTGCTATAGAAACCCCACAGGAGGAACAACAGGGAGGATGCTGCCCTAGGTTCAGGGGGGATTTCAAGATAACGGACCCTTTTCTTTCATCTCTCTTAAAGTTACAGTGGCCATTTTGACCTCCTTTTAAGCTTTGCAACCAAGAAACAAAGAAATCTTTAAAGAGTCAAAGGTTCCACCCCTGAAAGCCCCTCCTCTGGTTTCCAGGCCTGATCACCCCGGAGACCCTAAGTGGGGTGCCCTTTCTTGGCAGTTGACTCTTTGAGTCTTTTAGTCACCTACTGAGTCGGTTATGCAGGTAGGAAACCTGTGATTCATTCTGTGAACTGTCCTGCTGGGATTTTGTGGCCCACCATGAAACTGTTGTGTGAACTCTTATCTTGATAACCCTCAGGAAGAGGCCATGAAGGTGAGGCCTGATCTCTTCTTTCTATATCTTTGCCTGTTTTGTTCATCACCTCCTCTGTTGTCACCAAGTTGAGGTTAAGTTCAGGCTGGATCTGAACAGAACCTGGACCTTCTGTAAGATCAAAAACTTGAAAATCTTTTGCCAGGGACTTAACTCTTAACCCCAGCACTGGGAGCCCCAGCCACCAGCCAGCTCCAGGCTTTTGCCTCCTACTTCCCTGGCTTGCCTTTTGCTGGTGCAGGGACTAAGTGCCTCAGTTAAGCAGGACTTGACTAAATCTTATAACCATATTGACACCCGCAGTCGGGCTCTGCACCCTTCTCTAGTCACTATCAGTCGGACACCGGCTTTACCACCATGAGGAATGCCCCCAAAATCCCCAGAGACTCACCCCTCGGGTGCATTTTAACTGTTTGGAAACACTTTCAAATGGATGGATTATGCTCCAGAAACTCCATCTTGGAGAAAACTTGAGAGATGATGGGTTTCTCTGTGCCTTTATGGTGTAGTCGGACAGGTAGATCAACCTATAATGTCATCTGAGTTACAACCCAATTTCTGAGAAATCCAGAGCAACTGTCCTTGGAAAATCCTTGTAAGGCTGGAAAAGCAGCTCTAGAGGTGGTTCAGGTTCCACCCCTTTCCCTTAACTCAAAGAGCTTGCAAATCCTCTGGGGACTATCTAGTCCATCCCTAATTCCTAAAACTGAGAGAAAAAAAGGGAAAAAGGAAAAGATGGCCATAAGTGTGCCCTTGCCAAAAATATAGCATCTTGAGTGTCTTCTCCACAAATATTGGTTAAAAAGGCTTAAAACAAAATTTAGATTATAACTGGTGAGCTTTGTATTACTGTATCTGATTCTTGGCAGTAATTTTTAAACAATAGCTGTGGAGACTCTATATGTGTATCTATATGTATGTTATATATGTGTGATATTTTACCTCTGGATGGTATGGCCAAACTTAAGAGCTCTGTTTAATTGGCTTAAAGTAAGCGCTTAAATAAATTCTAAATGTGATAGAAATTACCCCAATGTCTTTCAAGTTAACATGATATAAATTAATCTTTGGTAAACAAAAGCTTGTGTAAGTTTGTTGACTTCATTGAAATAGGCTCGTCCTCAGAGTTGTCAGTATTTGGATATGATGTAGCCTGGGTTTACTAGTCAAATAAGCTCATGTTGTCTGTTAGAAATGCATCAGCAAAATAATAGCTTTAAATGATAGCTAATTTTGTCTAACGTCTCATGAGATTTTCTTGGTTAATCCAAACATAATTGTTGGAAACAAATGCTTTGGATAAATGAAAATGGGTAAGAGTTTTTGGGTGCAATAATTATGTTTTTATGGTCTGTATACCTGAGGAAAAAACAGCTTCTAAATTCTTTTTGGTAACTTAAAATTTTAGAGTTTTGCCAAGTTAAGTGAAATGATAAAAATCTGTTGAGTAGCTGGGTCATTTTTGGATGGGATAGAACACTGAAGCATTATTGCTAAATGTACCTAAGTTATTTATTTTTGGCTTCTTATTCTAGAGAGGCTAAAGGATGTTTGGGTCTACTAGCAAAAACACCTGTGTTTTACTACTGTGAAGTGGCATGTTTCTAGAAATTATGAAAAGTGCTTAGAATGCTGATATAAAAGACAGTTTGTAATTGCTTACCCTTTTAGTTTTTACTAGAGTCTAAAATTGTAATTAATGTATGTAATTAATGCTATTGGAAATTAATAAGAAAACAGCTCTGTATCAAAGGAAAGTAAAATGTATGTTTTCAGTAAAGGAGCTATAAAGAATGGAAGTATTTTTGTTTGTTGGGTTAAGAAAGATAAATTTGCCCTAAAGTACTGGAAGGGAAGAAAGAAAGCATGGGATAAATTCTGAATGTAAAAAGAAAATTGTAGGGGCTGGCCCCGTGGCCGAGTGGTTAAGTTCGCGCGCTCTGCTGCAGGCGGCCCAGTGTTTCGTTGGTTCGAATCCTGGGCGCGGACATGGCACTGCTCATCAAACCACGCTGAGGCAGCGTCCCACATACCACAACTAGAAGAATCCACAACGAAGAATATACAACTATGTACCGGGGGGTGTTGGGGAGAAAAAGGAAATAATAAAAAATCTTTAAAAAAAAAAAAAAAAAGAAAGTTGTAGATGGTTGTGAAAGAGAAATTCAGAAGGGAGTTTTATGCCTGGTCAAGTTGGCTAAGATTAAAGTAAATCCAATTAAGTAATTGAGTTTTAATAAGCTGGTACAGAAATTAAAATTTGGTTTTATCTCTCAAAAGGACAATTTTCTTGAACTTTTGGTCTGCTCTTGATAAAGAGGTGATAAAAGGTTTTCCTTTACCTCTAAGTCTACCTAAAAGACAGAAAAACTATGTTTTGTTAAAATAATCTCCTATGTTCAGAAGGACTGAGTTCTCCCTAGGATTTTTTGACTGTTTCTGTTGTCATTTTGAATATATACTGACCATGTTTCACAGTGAGCATTTTTTCCTATTTGAACAAATGTTTTAAAAACTTTTGATATTTTTGACAAACTTCTCCCTCAAAAAAAAAAAAAAAATTCAAATCATGAATGAAGGCTTTCTTTTGACCTGGTAGAAGGAAGAAAATTTCTCTGAGGATTTTCAGAGGGCCCCTGAGACTTCTCAAAGAAGTTTATTCTCTCTTCCTATAAGGAGGAGAATACTGAACTAATTGGGCTTATTTGGTCTGTTAAACTATGTGGGAAGCATTGTTAAATAAGTGATGATAACTTTTCTTAGGTGGTGTTATGTGGGTGAATGCTGTTGATATAGGTGTTTTAAAATTATATAACATTCCTAAAATTCTGATCTGTCTTGGTTAGCAGTCATAATTCCAGTTATTATCTTGAAGTGTTGTATGTCACAGAAGTAGCCAAGTTTCTTTGTCAACTGCCCTTTTGAGTCTTTTGTCATTTGCAGATAGTTGCTGTTTTACTCTGATGCTTTTTGCTTTTGCATATATGTTTCATCTCCAGAGAAATTAATGTAAAGGATTCTGACACAGGATTCTAGAATACAAGTTTCTGATAAACTTTCAGATCATAAAACTGAACTGGGTAAGAAATTACAGAATTCTAACGGAGAAACTGATGGCCTCATAAAACTGCTAACAGAAGATGAAGATCAAGAACCGATTATACAGGACTGTATGAACTGATGAGGATGATTATAATTTTTTATGACTTTTGTTTGAAATATTGTTGATTTTTTGATGTTTTGTTTTCTCGGATTTAAGGAAATCTTTTCCTCTTTTCTCTTATGCTAACTATGACTTACAGCAATTTGGTGAAATTATACGTTTATGAGCAGAACTAAAACGTCTATCTTTTTCTCCCTACCTGTTCCCTCCAGAATTTGGAAACTCTTTGTGAGTGAGGATGGCTATTTTGTGGCAATATAGTTATTTGCATAAGTTCAATAAGAATCTGTTCTTCTTATAACAGGACACATTGCTTATATTACCAAGGCTTTGACTGGAATGTCGTATTTGAGAGAAACATACAGGCTCAGATATGACAAGCCAGCTTTTCAGGAACACAGATTGGACTTTCTGGAATAAAGCCACTTGGAAATATTGGCCTGGCACCTTGTTTACAGAGATTCCAGCAATCTTACCTGGTAAGTAAGGAAGCTCACTTATCTGGCAGGTGCAAGGGACCTTGAAACATTTTAGGGGACCTTGAAAAGAGAAACCCACCCAAATCTGTAGGTACTTCAGGCAAAATCTGATGGCAAGTCCTTGACTGGGCTTTTCTGGCCTCAAGAGGCCTTTAAAGTTTAATCTGAGACTCCTCATAAAAAGTTCCAGCAGATTTTAAAAAGCCTATATGATCAATTCCTATTCTTGCTGCACTTACGTAAATAATTGGACCAATTTTTATTGATATTACTCTTATTTTGCAAACCAGTTAATCTTAATTTAACTATCTTTTGTAAAAATGAGGGTGATTTTGGAGAGAAAGATTATGTTTCAGTAGAAGCTATAGTACACATTCATGGATATTAGATATTAGATTCTAGCTCTTCTCTTCTACAAGATTCATCTATTACTAATCATACTGTCTCCTTGTGGTCATCAGTCTCTGGTTCCTGCAAGCTCCCTGGCCACAATCAAAGCTTTTCCTTCAACTCTACTGCCCAAATGCTAATTAAATTCTCATTGTCACAGGTGGATCATAAACAATGAGTGCCAAAGGTAAATTCCCCAACCTACCAATAGACACAGGATAGACTATATCAAATTTGGGATGAATATATTTGGTTGACTCCTACTAGTGATCAAAAGTCCACTCTATGTTGGGAACAAACCAGTCACACTTGTGATACGTGGCCTAATAGCACCTGACCTATGGGACAAATTCCCCATTGTATGTGTTCTCATATCATAACCTTAAAAAAAATACTGTGGTTTGAGACGGACTGGGATAGAAGACCCAACACACATTGGTTAGCCCCTAATGGCACTCAGTGGCTTTGTGGCTCCAACTTATGGCCTTCACTGCCACCTGGATGGATTGGACAATGCACCCTAGACTTTGTCTGGATGCGAAGTAGAACTACATTTCTATATCTCCTCCTGCTAACCTACCCAACCTGCAACAGCGCTGAACCTGCTCTGTCTTCCACTAGTATGATCACCTTGCCTCAATTTTGCTTCCCCAATTAGGAATTGAAAGTGTCATCTGGCACATGGAAGCCCTAAACAAATTTACCATGAAGGCGTTAAATGATACACAGTATAGCCTTTCCCTGCTTGATTCAGAACTATCTCAAATGTGCAAGACAGTCCTCCAAAACTGAATGGCACTGGATGTCTTGACAGCAGCACAGGGGGGCACTTGTGCCATTATAAAAACCAAATGTTGTGTCCATATTCCTGACTACCTTTCTTTTTAAGGCAACTTGACCTATAGAACTTAGCTAAGAATTAAGTGGCAAAAGGAGGTTTTAATTTATTACATGTTGCTCTTATATTTGTCTTAAAGGGATTCTGGGCCTTGACTTGATTTCTGGGTCAAGCGGGAAGCCAGTTTCGAAGCGGGCAGCTCAGATGTCCACCATCTATCTCCTTGTGACTTGGCCCCAATATACCAGTAGAGCAGAGGGGAGGGTGTGGGGGTTACTTCTATTGCTTACAAAACCTTTAAGACATCTTGAAAACTTTTTCAGATTTTTTTTTTTCTTTCTTTCAGCATAAATTATGAACCTTCTTCCTCTGCTGCTGGAGATACAGAGATAAATGGCACTGTTTCTGCCTCCAAGATCTAACAATCTAACGGGAAGATGTTCACCAGAAAAGCTAGCTGTAACATAGGGGATGAGGACCATTCTGCAGTTTGGAGACTGAGTGCTAGGTGAGCAGGGGAGAGAGGATGTTCAATTGTACTGGCCAGACTGGGGGTGGGGAGTGGGGTACAGGGCGAGATTAGCGAGGGTTTGAGAGAAGATATTAACATTTAAACTAGGCCTTGAAGGATTTCCTTGGACAATGATAGGAGTGGGAGTGTGTTGCATGTGTGCGTGCATGTGGGTGTGTGTGTGTGTGTCTGTGTGTGTGTTGTTTCAAAAAAATACAGGGAAGAAACTTTTCCAGAGCAATGGAGGAACACAGAACTCTGTGCTGAGTTGAATTTAGAAAAAGACAGAGACTGAGATGATTGGAATGTGGGAACCAACTGGGGGGCAGGTTGGGGACAGCGTTGAACAAATCTCACTTCCCTATCTCATCTGTGAGAAGAACAAAGACATGGAAAGTTTAAGTGGCCCATTTTAAACCCACAAAGTAAGAATGCAAACAGTGATTCTTTGAGATATTAATAAGGACTAAGCTTTCTGTTTTCCTAGGAGTATAGATGACTTTGTCATGATTTTAGACTTCAGATGTCAAAAAATACAGCACTGAGGGCCTGTCTTAGCAAAGATGTGAAAAGAGCCGGTACTTTAATGGTCTGTGCAGACGTGTCCATGTGGGTGAGGTGGGCTGAGGCTGTGGCCTCCATTTGTGAGCTCACATGGGGTCGCTGTGTCTTCAACTTTCATTTTCAGCATTTTTATTTGCAGATTTGTTTTGGTGATTAATTTTTATCATATGATTCTCTATCTTCATTTTAGGTGAACAATATTTGTGTGTAAATACATTTTTTATACTCTTACGGCTAATTTTGCTAATTTCATTCGCCTTAGGTTAATTTTTTCTCCTTGAGGAATATAATTCCATTTTTGCCAGAAGACTCAATGGGGAAGTTCTACTTTATCATCAGTCTTATATAATTTGAGTCTTCTATATATCAGTTACAATTACATTTGTCAGAATTTAGAAATTGAAATATATTATATGTGCTGAACATCTACCACTTGCCAACCCCAATGAGCCTTTCACCTGTCTCCATCCTGCTCTGTGTCCAGCACCTTCCTTGCCGCCTGATGTCCAAGGTGCCAGCAGATCAGAGGGAAGCTCAGCCCCATCCCTCTCTGGGCGCGGGCGGCCACTCCCTCCCCTGTCATCCTGCAGGCATAGGGGTGCTAAGGGCTCCCAGTTGTTGCTAGCTCAGGGATTCATCAACTTTGGTTCCCTACCCCTTAGCCCCACCCACATCTGTGTAAACTCCTCAGTCGCTATCTTTGAACATTCTCTGTTTCCTGCAGCACATGACTGATGCACTATTTAGGTGTGCTCACAGAGAGTATGTTGAAGATACATACAAGATGCTTTGCATTCGTATAGTAAGTTTATTAAATAAAATGAATTCAGTGTAGTACAATTAGGAAACATCTCTTTTCTTTACATTAAAATGTAGTAAAACTTTAGAAAATTTTCCCACAACTAACAGTGTTCTTTAGGATTTTGTCTTCCTCACCTCCTTTTTTTTTTCTGAAGAAGATTCACCCTGAGCTAAAATCTGTGCCAGTCTTCCTCTATTTTGCATGTTTGTTGCCACCACAGCACATCTGCACCCAAGAACTGAACCTGGGCTGCTGAAGCGTAGTGCCCTAAACTTAAACATGAAGCCACAGGGTGGCCCCTTCCTCACCGCTTGAAACCAGCTCAGGCAGAGTCATGTTTGGCTACTGCTGAAGAGCTATATTTTCGGGTATTAGAAAACCTAGTTCAGGGCTGGCCTGGTGGCACAGCGGTTAAGTTTGCATGTTCTGCTTCTCGGTGGCCCTGGCTTCACTGGTTTGGATCCCAGGTGTAGATGTGGCACCACTTGGCAAAAGCCATGCTGT
This sequence comes from Equus caballus, assembly GCF_041296265.1. NCBI lineage: Eukaryota > Metazoa > Chordata > Mammalia > Perissodactyla > Equidae > Equus > Equus caballus. The sequence continues at coordinate 21,187,131 of NC_091706.1, read as the reverse complement.
GGTAGGCGTCCCACATATAAAGTAGAGGAAGATGGGCACGGATGTTAACTCAGGGCCAGTCTTCCTCAGCAAAAGGAGGAGGATTGGCAGTAGTTAGCTCAGGGCTAATCTTCCTAAAAAAATAAATAAATAAATAAAACCTAATTCAACCTAAAAAACTCCAAGCTTTCCATCCTGCAAACAATTTAAAAGTTTTCCCTGAGCTCTCAACCCTCTCCTCAGTTCAATTCTGACTCAAGGGGTTTAGCAGTGGGAAAGATGGGCAATATCTGTTCTCTCACTCTTTCTTTTCCTCCCCTGTCCCCCCAACTCCAATATTGGGGATTTTCATAAATCTCCAGGTTGGGAGTAAGACAGCAGCCTCCCCTCTGACAGGCACAGCCCTCTCTGAGTGATCCACATGAAAGCCTTCCTCAGCTGGCTCCAGGCCAGTGAGAATGTCCCTCTTTCATCTCTACATATAAATTCACCTTCAAAGAACTTTCTTTCTAATTAAACTCTAGTTTTCCCTTTCACAGGCTGCTGGGGAGTGAAGCCATATATGACTTTGGTCCCTTCTTTTTGGGGGGTGCTGGGAAAGATTCACCCTGAGCTAACATCTGTGCCAATCTTCCTCTATTTTGCATGTGGGTTGCCACCACATCATGGCTGCTGACAAGTGGTGCTAGGTCCATTCCTAGGAATTGAACCCAGACCACCAAAGCAGAGTGTGTGAATTTAACCAGTAGGCAATGGGACTGGCCCTGAGTTTGCCCCCTTTTAATAATTCCTGAGAGGCTGTGTCTAGTGCCTGCCTAGGAGGACACTGTCACCTGTTTCAAAGGCTTTGAGTCCTTAGCTAAAATTGTGAGATGTCAGGAAATGTCTAATCTCACATCCTGTTGCATTTGCGTATATTAAAAGGCATATTAAGGAAAGAAAAAGAGGACTATAGATGGAAGGAAAGAAGTGAGAAAAAGGAAAAGTTAGCAAGAAAATAGAGGGAGAGAAAAATAAGGGAAAGTGGAGAGAGAGAAAGAAGGAGAAACAAGACTGCTGACCTGGCATCCTGAAATTCTTGCTAATGTCTTGTCTTGTGTTAGATGACTCTCAGCCTATCATTGCCCTTGGATGCTAAAGTATGTTGCATTTGGAAAGAGTTCAATGTAGTGAAATAAGCGATAATGTCAAAAAGAAAAATAGGCATTTAGGAACACTGTACTAAATTTAAATTGCTAAAAAATATTGTTTAATTGTAGCAGGCACTGAAACTGTTCCTTTTACCTCCATTTCAGCTTCCTTGAGTGACAACCGTGAAGTTTAGGAAGGATGAAACTTATCTTCAGATCCAGAGGAGGGCCCTGCTTGCTGCTCAGAATAAGTCCATTTTCTTGTCATAGTGATTGACAAGGTGTAAGCCAATCAGACCATAGCATTCCCCTAGCTACAGAGATTGTATCCGGGTGGTCCAATCAGAGTGAAGCTTGGGACTTTTGTATCATGGTTCTAAAAACTGGCCTTGGCCTTTGCTCTGCCCTTGGATGTGAATGCGGAGCCACCATGAATGCTGCTGGCAGTCATTTTATGAGGCCAGCCCAAGAACAAAGCCAACATCTGAAGGCAGACAGAACTGAGAGAACTGCAGAAAAATTGAGCCAGAGCCTGGACCAAATCATGCCTGGACCAAGCCATGAAAATCCTATGGACTTCTCAGTTACAGGAGCCAGTCAATTCCCTTAACTGTTTAAGCCAGTTGAATAGCTTTTCTGTTATTTGCCACAGAAATAATCTCAACTGATGACACTTTTGTTGCGTTTGAGTAATTTAAACTGAATTAAAGCAAACAGTCCTCATTAAAAGACGACAATTCATAGCTTCTGAATATGAATACATTTATAGTTTCTGTTATATGCACATTGTAAAGGATCAAAACTAAAATGCCCACAGCTGAACCTCACTGTCTCATTCACACAGAATAAGGACTTTGGAATTTAAATGAAAACAAATCTTTAATATTAAAGTTGCTTGAAGATAAAGGAAAGATTATGGGTGAAGCAGAGCTGAAATAGTCTCAAAGAACGATGGCTAATCTGACATAAACTTCTGCTAAGCTGGCAGAATAGAAATGAAGGAAAACTGACACCGGGTTCAGTCTACTACGCCTTTGCCAGTTCCTTTCGTGTGCACTATCACACTGGCTTCTCGAGTCTTTAGTTGCTCCAGGACTTTAGTTGCTCAAGAGGGGGTGAGACAAACTCAGACTGGCTGTGTGATGTGTATACATCCTTTCTGCATTCTCTGTCAGTGAAAAGCCCAACAACTAAGTGCTGAAAGAATTTCATTTGTTTTGTAGTCGGCCACACAGCTCTTGGGACCTCAACTGGTGATTTAATTGATAGTTAGTCACCTGGGGAGAGGCAAATGGATTCAGAGGTCTAGGAAATCACCCAAAGCCTCTACACTCATGGAAGGAGTTCACGGGCATTCTTTCTTCTGCACAGTCCAGTTTCTCTACCTTTTGCAAAAAATAGGCTGAAATTTCCCTCCAGTGGCATGTACAATTCTCCCAAAGATATGCTGTTTACCCTTTATTTTCCCTGTGGTAGGACAGTTGTGTTTGATCATTATATTAGGGGAAAAGGTCATTATGTTAGTTGTTAATGGAAGTTGATGTTTTCTTGGACAGCCGCATCCCTGACAGGCCAACAGACAGAGCTGGGAAAGGATGCTAAGCTCACCTGAGGGAGGAATGGGAGTTCCCTTCGAAAATGGTTTCTCCAGCTTTCCTGATACTAAGAGTTACCTGGGGTGTTGGTTAAACATTAGATTTTCAGGTTTCTCCTTTGGGTATGCTGATTCAGGGGCTTGGGATATGTCCCTGTAATATGTATTTTAACAGTCATGTGTCTGTTTTCCTTAGGGAAGTGTGGGAAACACTGTCCTGTGAAGTATGATTTTGGAAAGGTGACCAGAGACGGGAGTCCCTGATTCCCACGCATCCCCCATCATTCCCGTGAAGGCTTTTCTCTCTTTCTGATCACCTTCCCCAACCTTTACCTGTATGTCCCACTAACTGCCTTTCAGTCCCACTTGGGTGTGTTGTTCTAACCTCAGATTTATCATGTCCTCCTCTCTTCACCTCAGCCCACAGTTTCCACCCCATCTCAAGTCATTCCCTTCCCACAGACTCTCGGGCACAGTGGTGCCTCACTGTCTGCTCTTCCAGGGTATACCTAGCACTTCAAAACTGTTGACTTTTTCACATTCCATCTTCTGCATGGAATGGCTTCTCTCACTAGTTTGCCCCTTGCACTTCCATTTCTTCTTCAAGAGCTTAAAGGCCACCTCCTTAGAAGTCTGTCTTCTGTCGCTTCCCGAGGCAGAGTTAATTCTTGCCTCTGTGCTCTCATCGTGCTCTGGATTTCTCTTATCTACAATGTGTGTCGTGTTGTAATTATTTGTTTACTCATCTGTCTCTCTCAGGGGGCAGCAAGGACAGGGACAGTGTCTTCATCTCTACATCACAGCACCAGCAGAGTGCCAGGTACATGGTAGGGATTTTATAAATATTTGCTGAATGAACTTGAAAATTTTAATAACTATACATTAAATGATTATTATCAAATAAAAAATATATGGATTAACTTATTTATATAAGTCCACATATTCGTTTATTCAGACAAATATCTATTGAGGCCCTATTATATGCTAAACATTTGTGATTCAGTGACAAGCAAACAATAGACATGACCCTTGTCTCATAGAGCTTTGAGTAGAGAGAAATACATTAATTAAATAATTATTTAATGAGTAAAGGATTTGCTATAGTGAAAAATACCAAGAAGGATAGGCATATGAGGGCAATGAAAGCATATAATGGGGGTGGGAGGTGACAACTTATCTGAGGTTTGATTATGAAAAGGAATTCTCTAGAGAGAAAGGGCAATGAAGAGCCTTCTAGGCTCAGGAAAAGGCCTGTTCAAAGGCCCTGGGGTGGGAGGGCATATGGTAAGAAGAGGGGACTGAAAGATGGGTAATATCTCTGGAGCAGAGAGAGCAAGTGGACTTATGGCAGAGAAAGGCTGTCACATAGGACATATGGGTTTTCATAGGCCCTGTGAAGAAGTCTTGTCTTTATTCTAAATGCAGTGGGAAACAGTAAAAAACGGAGTGATTCTGGTGAGTGTGTTACTGCGTTGTTGTGGGGATTTATACTGGCCACATGATGATTTGCTTTACTACTTATTTTTGTTTTGACCACGCAAACTCCTTCAGGACAGGAACCGTGTCTTATTGTCTTATACTTCTTAGTGTTCCCATCATCTAGCACCATACAGTAAATAGAGTGGGTGACCAATAGATGTGTGTTTCTTGTGTTATTTGAGATTCTTGAGAGTGAGGCTTTGTGTAAACTTACTTAGAAAGAAATTTAGTTAACCAAATCCACTGGATAAGTTTACAATGACATAAAAATTTGTGTTAAAATTGTGAGAAACGTGTTTGATATGGTGAATGGACAGCCAGTAAGCCACTACTATCTTAATCGACAGAGACTGTTTCTTAAGTGCTTGGGAAGGTAATAGTCAGGGTTAGTTTCAGAAGAAACTGCTTCCCTTGTCCAATAAAGTTGTTTGATTACTCAAGATGCTTCAAGTTTTACTATTACAGAATCATTACTTGGGCCTTAAAGACCATTTGGTCTTTAAGAGCCCTCTTTGATGTATTGTAATTAGTCTTTGGGTGGTAAACATGATATAATCTACACAGAATTTGAAATATGTTCCGATGTACACCTGAAAATTATATAATTTTATAATTCAATGTTACTGCAATAAATAAATAAATAAATAATTAAAAAAGAGCCATCTTTGAAAACATAAATACCTAATTGAGGGTAAGAGATATATTAATATTTATCGACTGACATCTTTGGGGTATTTTGATGGGGATTCAAATATAAAGGAAATACATGTACAGTACTGTACATATGGGCCATCCTCATGGCAATGCGCTGCCTCGGGCCCTTCCATCAAACAGCTTTTTCTTACAGGTGGAAACATCCAGAAGCCCACCCTGGGTCATATGCACTTGCTGTTACCCACTGCCCTACCCTCTGGGGCTCGTTGAACCCTGAAAATGAGCCTCACAAAATCTTCACATGGCAGTGAAGGAAGAAGGATCACCCCATTTAATATATGAAGAAACTGAAACCTAGGAGCTTAGATAATTTGTCTGGTGTGAAATCACCAGGAAATGAGAAGGAAGCTTCAAACCGAGATACAACAGACTGTGACCTGGTGCTCTCCTCGCCATGCTGCGTGGCTAGAAAAGCTGAAGAATGAGACACAGTGTCTATGTACACATATGTACACATACTACACCTATGAATATATGTATATATATAAATACTTTGACACTTCATTTCAAATGTCTGAAATGACACCTATTTGACACCTATCTCCCTGGACATACTTTCCCCATCAATATACCCATTAGTCCCAAACCTGGCAGGTGGAGCTCAGAGCATAGAACACCCCGCGTCCCTTCAGAGCTTCTTATAAAGTCACACATTCCATCTCCTTTGAAAGAGAGACTCTGAGCTCTACCTCGGGGCCTTGAGGCCCCTTTGCTGTTGCAGAGGCCCCTGTGACCACCCCAGCCCAGCTTTCCCCAGGACCCCACTGGCTTCAGAGGGAAGGTGAGTAGGACTCTTTTGCTAAGTACCCAGCCCTGCCTGACCTCAAATGATGGACATGGGCAGGATGGGCACAGGTCAGGGAGGAGCGAGGCTGAACAGCCAGAGGTCTACAGTCCAGTGCAATGGTGGAGGTGGGCAGCCGCGGCCACACTTACCTTGAACGATACAGGCACCCAGGTAGGCAGCATCTGAAAAGGAGCAGAGCAGTCGGCCATGGACGACAATGTCTGTTTTAATTTGCAAGAAGAGAAGGTACCTGCAATACAAAAGGGGAAAGAGTTGCCCTCGGTTTTGGCTGAGGCCTGGAAGAAGAGGAAGGTTTGTTCGTGCCTATCCACCTGGGTCCCCAGAGCCCTACCCAGCTCCAAGGAGTGGCCAAGATATGCCAAGCCCCTCAGAGGGCAAGCAGAGGAACCTGAGAGGGGCCCTCGGAATACAGAAAATCTGAAGTGTCTGTGGCAGCTTCCAAAGCTGTTGGCTGCCCCTTTTCAAAGAGAAATGAGAAGGACCAAGGAAAGCCACAGGGCCCAGCAGCCGCTGTCCCTGGCAGGAACTCCCACATGATGACAACCACGGCCACTGTCACCACCACCCGCACTTCAGGTACATGCTGCCCAGGCTCTGTGTGAAATGGAGAGTCAGGAAAGGGACTCAGTCAGATGGGGAGCAGTCTCAGGGGCAGACAGACTCGCATTAACCAATGTCAGAAAGACTTGGTTATGTGGCCAGAAGCCAGTGTCTTCACAGCTAGAGCTGTCATCTGTTTAATGTCCTCTCCCCTCTCCAGGGACGGCAAACTCAGATGCCCACAGAGCCAGGCAGACCTGATAATGAGTGAAATGGGTGGGCTGAGGAGGTCGGGGGGCAGGATGGAGAGCGCTGGCCCCTGTGAAGGGGTTGCCCCACACAGCTGCAGGCCAGGATCGCTGTAGAAAGGCAGGCCAAAGCCGTCCAGCTTTTCCAGAAAACCAAAGAGACAGGATTTAGAAGTGAAATCCTTTGACTTTTAAATGTCGCAACAAATTCTGTTTTTGAAAACACTGTAGCGTCAAACAAAAAAATACGTGATTCAGCAGGGGGAGGGACAGGCCAGTCAGCAGCCCCTGGCTCCTCCGTCACTGCCCCTTCTGTCCTCCACACCGCTCAAGCCCTCTTCAGATTTCCTCGTCTTTCTCTGCCAGGTTGATCCTCTCAGTCAAGGCTCATGCCCGGGTCTCCTGTTTCTGACTAAAGCAACTTTGCAGATGTCTACAGATTCTTCTGTGTTTATTTGAGAGGTTAACTCTCAGAGACCAATCCTTACTTTCCTTTCCAGGTTTTTGGGTTGGGGAGGGGACGTGACTCAATCGGTCCCAGTCACCATCTCCAGTGCTGAAATAATCTGATCTTCACTCAGCCTATGAGGAGCCATATGCACAACCCCATCCAGAGAGCGTGATTAACATGCTAAGATCACATAGGCACTGCCACCCCAGGATGCTGGAGCTCGCCCTCTTTGGGCGCTGGTTCACCCAAAGCACACTGGACACCCTGCAGGGTTCAGGGGCTCACCGGAGTTTCCATTTGATGAATCTTTATCTCACCTGCTTTACACGTGCACTGTGCTGGGCCCTGGGGACAGGGTGGAGGCTCAGATGACACTCTCTGTCCCCAATTTTGTGTGGAATTGTGTGCAGGGGATAAAGGCAGTCACTAACAAATTTCATATCTGGAGTTTGGTGTGCATTTGAGCAGAGGGACAACATCACACTTGGTAGATCAGGACCAGAGCAGCTCCCTAAACCAGTGAGCACACTTCACTGAGCACATCAATGACCTGGAGATCTTGTTAGAATGTGGGTTGTGGTCCAGTGGGTCTGGGTGGGCATGAGAGCCCACATTTATAATAAGCTCCCTAGCGATGCTGTGCTGCAGGCCCATGGGCCACATGTTGAGTAATAAGCTTCTAAACCAGTGGTTCTCAGCCCTGACTGCACATGACACACAGAAACTGGGGGAGTTTCTGAAAGATACCAAGACTGTGGACCCTACCCCAGACCTAAATAAATCAGAATCTGGGTCCTCACAAGAACTTGTGTACAAATGTCCACAGCAGAATTGCTCAAAATAGCTAAAGGGTGGAAACAGCCCAAATGTCCAACTGATGAATGGATAACAGAAAGTGGTATATCCACACAATGGGATATTATTCCACCATAAAGAGGAATGAAGTTCTGATAGATGCTAGAACACGCGTGACACTTGAAAATATTAAGTGAAAAGAAGCCAGTCACAACATACCACATATTATATGATTCCATTTATTTGAAATGTCCAGAATAGGCAAACCTATAGAGACAGAAAGTAGATTAGTGGCTGCCAGGGGCTGGGGGAGGGGAGAATAGGGAATGACTACTTGGGCACTGGGTTTCCTACTGGGGTGATAAAAATGTTCTGGAATTAGATTGTGGTGATGGTGGCACAACTGTGCGAACATACTAAACCCACTGAAGTGTACATTGTAATATCTGTTGAAAAAACTAGTGCTTTTGAGAATCCAAATTGCCTTAGAGTTCTCAAATTTCAACATGCTTTAAAATTCCCTGGAGGGCATATGAAAATACCAATTGCTGGGCCGCATCCCAGAACTGGGGCAGGGTAACTTCCCAAGTGATGCTGATGGCTGTGGGTCTGGGGATCTTGCTTTGAGGACCAAGGCCCTAGACCGTTCAGAATATCAGTGTGACACAAACACTTGAAGTGATCAAATCTTTCCTTTTTTAAAGATTGTAAACCACTCAAGCCAAAGGCCACTGGGTTTCTTTTCTACCTACTGAATGTATGCTTTGAACATAAAAGCATTCCTTTCCACTCTTTGATGAGTCTAGTAGGGAAAAATAGATTCAAATAACCATTTACTGATGAACTAGAAGTTTGGATTCTAATCCCATAACTCAGAAATGAAGTTTGAAGAAAGCTTCCTGAGAAAAGAAACACAGCTTTCATGACATTCGAGCTCGGGTCCCTGCTCGTATCAGTGGTCTCTAGAGATAACTATGGGTTATTGTGGATTCAGCATAATCCACTGAGCCTTACAAATGGCTTCATGTTCAGATGCTCATTTTTAATATAATAGACACCCCCCAAAAATAGTAATAATAATGCATCTTACTTTAGTATCACTCTTGCATGAAAGGATTAAGCACAAGAATATCTGGGGCCTACATTATTGTGTCATTCTTAATGATTTTGCTTTTCTACCTAATTTGAATTCAAAGATGGTTCTTACTAAAAAATGAAAACAAACATACTTTGAGTACATTCAGATTTATACAGCATTTACAAAGCCCCCACAAATCTAAAAGATTGTAAAGATGACCGTGTAAATGGAGAGATAAATGTATTTTTGTCGTTTTCTTCTTTTAAACCTGCCTTTTCTCAATGTTTCTTTACCCCTAAGCATGGTCATGAATATGGTCTTAATTTCTCATATATTAAATTCTTCTTAGATTTTAGAGTAACCTTACAATAAAATTACAATTTATGAAATGGAAAAGCTAAACACTTTCAAGACAGGGTTAAACTACAAGTACGAGGTCTGTTCCACAGATTCTAGATTCGTTTTGAATTCTAAGGACTGTGTTGACTAAGAAAAGTCCATTTCTACCTCTGGAAGGACACGGCATTGTCTTAATTGCCTTAGGAAACATAAAAATGTTCGCAATTTTCCACTATTCATACCTTAGCTATTTAGTCAAATGCAGGAAAATGCTAGCAAATTTAATTGAGAGGTGTTTAACTGGGGTTACTAACTAAAACTTTGTACTCTTACTTTCAAATGAGACTTTTCTTAACAATAACAGATCCATCCTTAATTTATATTGTGACACATAGTCAATTTTTATCCCCCAGATTAGATTTTAGAGGAAACAAATGAGAAAAGTGAGCCATTTGGGGACCTGACAAAATAATGCCTGGCATTAGTCTGGATTTGATTTGATCTTCCTAATCACACTGTCAGCACCCGGAGGGCAGGACGAATCTCTTTTGCTTTTTGTCGCTCATACAGCCCCCGCCCCCTGGGCTGTGCAGATAGTAGGAACTGACGAAAAACTTATGAAATAAATGAATAAATTTTTCAAGCCAAAAGCAGGCCAAAGCCACACACTGTATGGCTCCATTTATATGAAATGTCCAGCACAGAGTCTCTTTGGGGTCATGAGAAAATGTTCTGGAAGTAGATAGTGGGGACGGTTGCCTAACACTGTGCATGATCTTAATGCCACTGAATTGGACACTTTGAAATGGTGAAATTAATTTATGTTACATGAATTTTGCCTCAATTAAATAAAAAGAAAGCTGGTCAGATTGTGAAATACCAACATCAGTCCTGATGTCCACCATCTACGTGTCCCTCCTTCCACACGCACACCCTGCCCCTGCCCCCAAGCACCAGCTTCACTGAATGTCTGTGCGCAAATTAATAGAGAACGGAACCATCTGCTCCCTTCCCATGTCACCTCAGTGCCACTAGGGTCAAGCTTTACCGCATGCTCGTGGATAAGGAGAAAGCAAAATATCCCAGAACCCAACACGTCCCCCTGCAAGTGACGATCAGAGCAAACTGCATTTGCTTCTCTGCGGCATTCGGACCCACGCAGAGTGTTCTGAGAGAGGACTATGCGCAGTGATCTTTGCCCTCACCTGATCGGAGCCTCGTCAAGAACTAAGCACACATGGAAGCTTCTCCAGCCATTGTGGTGGCCCTCCCAGGACCCTGCTCAGCTGCATTGGCCGAGGCTGTTCACAGAAGCAAAACCCCCAGAAAGTGGACTGAATGTGGTCCCAGCAGAGGGAGAGGAGAAGGGAGGAGGCCCGAGGACTGGAAAATGCTGAGAGTTGAGTCTACAAGTAGAGGGAAACCGGCCCTCCTACAGTGGGTCACTTAGCAAGAGGAAGGCAGATGACAAACAGTCCATTCTATCAGGGGATGTTTTCCCTCCCGGAGAAGCTTAGACCCAAAAGACAGGCCCTAGGGCTGCACTAGCTAGGAATTTGCCCATATCCTAGGGAGTCACTTTCTGTTTATCTTTAGAATCCCACTGTCAGACGTTTTCAGAGAGCACCCCCTCCTTATAACCACTGCTTTCTTGTGCAGTTAATTACACTCCCGATGAGACCTGTTTGAAAAATCCCGAGACAATTAAGTGCGAGAGAAACCCTGCAAGCCCAAATGCTGAATGGACGCATGCTTCACTGCGATGCTCAGCTCTAGGCAGGAGCTCTTCTGGCCTGTGAGACTCTGAGGCCCTGGCTGGGCAGAGGGGCATGTTAAACTCACCAACAAACAGGAAATACCTGGTGGGCTCTTCTTTAATCTTCAAGGGTTCGTGTGGGTAGAATTTCACTCTAAAGCACATGGTATATGGTGGATGAGCTGAAACGTCATAAAGAAAAGGCATGAGAAAAGCAGCAAAAGACCGTGGACTCACACACACACAGGAAAGTCAGCATGAAGCCCACACACTGCCTGGTCTGGGGCAGGGGAGAGGGTGACCTTCTGGAAGAAGCAGATGTCATGCCCAAGAAAACAAAGCAACAGCGACAACAAGACTCAAAGAAAATGGCCAACAGGACACCCAGAGCCAATGAGGGACACAGGCCCTCTAGTCAGTGAGCACAGCTTCCCACCTCACAGCTCCCTTCCTTCCTTCACTCTCTCCAGGTCACAGCTCCAAATGATGTTTTTCCTTCTGATTCTCCCCAAGCCCGTGTGACAAATAAATTGCCCATAGGCACCATTCAGGTTTTTGGCCTAGTGAAATATTTTTAGCCTGTGAGGTGGAATAACGTCACTGCATATGACTAGTTTTCCCAAAGAGATGATGCCTTTGAACTAAAATAAAGATTTTAAAAATGGAGTTAGCCATCCACACATCTTACTTTGTATATTTTTAGTATTATTTTAGTTTATCTATATATGAGGCAGTCGCTTGTATGAAAACAAAGTTTTATAACTTCCCGATTTGTCTGAATCAAGATAGCACTATGAAGACTGAAATTGTGGTTGAGGTTCATGATTCTGGAATGTTCTAATTGCATCAAATACCCAGAACTCAATGACCAGCTAAGGGGATTCTCCAGGATTTTTGACACCTTTAATTATGAGACCACTGTTAACTCGCAATATTAACCTAACAAGTGCATGCAAGTGTAGTAAGATGCATTCAGAATTCAGTTGGCATATAAAATGAGCACCTTAAAATCAAAGAAATATGATGGTTAGTATTACTGTTTCTACGGATCTGACACAACCACTCGTTCCTTGTCTTTGCGTCAGTATGGCCACTCGGGATCAGCTCTGAGTCTACACCCAAATGTGGACAGGAAACAGCATCCTCTCCTCCCCCAGATCCGCCTCCATCACAAGCAGGGGCAAAGCTGTTCTGCAGGTAGACAAATTCTTTATGTAGAAGGGACTATCAGCATCAAATGTGAATGTATGATGAGGATAATTTAACATGGAAAATAATTCTTACAGGTAATTTGAGAGAAAGCATGCAAATCACAGGAAAACATAGTGGCATCTTGCTAGCTACCTCAGCAGAGAAAAACTGATTAAAAACACACACGCACACACATATGTGCACACATACACACACCCAGATGTCAGAACTCTCCACTCAAGGCCCTACTTCTCCACCAGGAACTACCAAATTCCCTAACTGAGTTGGCTGCTCCTCTCCATACCCTGTGTTCCCTAGATTTAAGAAAAGAAACACTTTTCTGGAGCAGCAGGAGAAAATGGACCCCTTCTGTACAGCAAAGAAAAATATAGATGATCTCAAGTCATTCATCTTTCAGGATTATCTAGGAATTCAGTTTTGACTCAAAATATTTTCTCTTGGGGCTGGCCCAGTGGCGTAGTGGTTAAGTTCATGCACTTCACTTTGGTGACCCGGGGTTCACAGGTTTGGATCTTGGGTGCAGACCTAGCACTGCTTGTCAAGACACGCTGTGAGGGCATCCCACATAAAACAGAGCAAGACTGGCACAGATGTTAGCTCAGCAACAATCTTCCTCAAGCAAATAGAGGAAGATTGGCAATCTTCGTCACACACACGCACACAAAATTTCTCTTTACACATTCCACATACTTCTAATTTAAGTCATCACACTTAAAGGATTAAAACTAGTTGTTTTTAACTATAAAACCTCTGGGTTGCCCTTAATAGAAAGATTGAGACAGTTTTTATAGGAGCAACAGAGCAAAAAATGGAAATCACGTAAAAGAGAAAAAGACTTTTTCTTCTTTCTTTCCTTTTTCTTTCTATCTCTCATTAAAGTCCACAAGAGTAATAGTTTCTCAACTAATGAAGATGTTACATAGATGGATAGATAGACAGACAGATGCAGGAGCCATGCCTTTCCACTGTCCTTCACTTTTTCTCCTTCTAGTCCCTTCTGTCCTTCTGGTTGCCACCTCACCCTCAACTCTCTACTAGGGTTACACCACCACCTGCATTCTTCCACCCTCTTGCCCTCTTCACACAAATGCACGCCAGCATGATTGCGTATGTGTTGGATTCTTTCTTACAGTTTATTCTCACAAAAAGAGATCATACTATATGCGTTTCTCTTGCTTTACTCAGTTAACTCTACATTCTGCCCATCCCTCTAGGACGGTAGATGGAGATCTAACTCATGTCCACAATAACTGCATAATAGTTCATGTTATGGATACACCACATTCCCTTTTAATCACCCTTCAGATTGTTTCCACATTTTTGCAGTTCAAAAATTCTATTATATATAAATATAATATAAAATTATGTAATTCTCTTATATGTATTTAATGATACATGTACAAGGAGATATATATCATTAAACACTTAGATTTTTATTTATGTAACTCAGACTCCCAAAATTTTAATTCTTGGGTCAACAGGCTTGGGAAGATGTTTTAAAGAGAGCAGAAAAATAAAAGCCAACTGAAGGCAAATTGGGGAAAGGAGGATCACAGAAGATGGTCCCAAACGAGAGCTGTCATTTTCTCTTTGACCTGGTCAGCATATCTGCTTACCATGCCCCACGCTGGCTTCAGGAGGAATCTGAGCTAATCGGATCCAGATCAGGACTCACACTCTTCGTAGGGGATTAGGCAGTGAGTGAAGCTCAGAGGCAGCTCCCCAGGAAGCCATCTTTGACTACCCCTGACTGTAGGAAGTCCTTCCACCCAGTCATCCGTGTGCCAAGACCTGAGGCTCCAGAATGTTCTGATGCTTCTCCCACATGGAAAGCCCTTCCATCGTTTGAAGACAGCGCTTATGGTCCTCCTGAGTCTTCAATAAAACAAACGTCCCCAGGTCTTTTAACTGCTCTTTATATAGGACAGTTTCGAGTGTATTCACCCTGGGTATATTCTTGTCTACTCCGGGTTTCCTCCAGCACGGGGCCCCAGGGGCTGCCACATCCACTCAGGTGAGGACCACCACCAGCCTCATTTTGGACATAATTGTTGTTCCCCCTCAACAGCGTCATCTCAGTGTTGATTCACTCTGAGTTTACAGTAGACCAATACTCTGAATTCTTTTCATATGTGCTGTCACTAAGTCATACAGAAAAAGTCACTAAGTTCCTGACATCTCCTTCCATCTTCTGATACGTAGCCATGGAAGACATTAATATGTGGTGCTAGTGATGTGCTCCCCACTATACCGCTTATCAGAGAAGGGAGGAGAGCCAGCAGCAAGCAAAACAGGAGGAGGCACTTTTCAAGTCTGAAATTGTCTGTTTTCTTCTGCCATCATATATAATCCTACTGCGTCTCTCATATTGATCCAGCATCATTCCATGTCACCAATAAAAGAAAAAGAGTGTTCCTGTAAGTTAAAAAGACCACATGATTCCGACATAGTGAACCATGAGTATCACCAGGGACCCACACCGACAAGAAGCTTGACCCCATCCTCTGGGTCTGAAGAGTCCACTGTGGCAATGAGCTTCTCCTTGAAGAACTCACCTAAGGCTCTGCATGCACAATTTCATTATAAAGCAAGTAGTAAAGCTAAGGAATGCTTCATCACAGGGTCAGAATAGGCTGAAAAGATAAATAATTTCCCCCCAAAATGCTGATCTAGTTCTGAATGGCAAGATTTACGAGGATATGAACCTCTAAATCTTGTTCAGCATTTTATCCTCAGAGCTAATTATTGAGAAAAGATCGACTCTCTGCCTGTCTGTTTGAATGAATGAAGGAATAATGATCCCGACCTTTGAGGCAGTTGTGAAGGAGAACAGCCAGGCCCTACCATCATATTCCTCCCATCAAATACTGCTCTAGAAGGTCCACAGTCTGAATCATGACAGCAGTTTCTAGGATTTATATTCTGAAAACCTCTGGTCCTATAGAGAACAAATTAAGGGACTCTGGGATTGGTTAGAACAGCTACTTCTAGTGAAAAGATCAACTAATTCAATCAACAAATACTTATTGTGCACCTACTAGGTACCAGGCACAGGTTTAGACGTACAAATAATAGCAGCTGTAAAGACACAAAAATTCTGTCTTCATGGAGGACACAATCTCGTGGGTAGACAGGTATAAAATCAAAGTAAACAAGTGAACTGTGTAGGGCATTAGGATCTCCTAAAGGTGTGGAGAAGAATAAAGCAGAAAGGATTTGAGAGGGAAGAGAAGACCACCCAGCTCTGTTCCTTATCTCATCCCCACTACAACCAAGTCCATGAAGGTAAGCACAATTCTCTTTCCTACCTTCCAGAAAACCAAATCAGGTGAGAAAGACAATCATTTAAGCTTTTAAGTCATTAAACAAGAGGATGGGGAAAAGTCACTCCTAAATATACTGGTACTCGATTTGGGGTCAAAAGCCCTGCTTTGGAGCATTAGCATGTGTCCACACCAGCTGAAAAAGGAGCCTTCCCAGGTTCGACCAGGCAGCTGGCATTTACTCCCTGGGTCATGTCCAGGGTTGAAAACCCCCTTGTGGAGATGAGCTTGTTCCCTTCTCTAAGTAGTAAGTGTCTCTGCCATTCTAAATTCCATGCCTTCTTGTTCTTAAGCTACAGCGAAAGGGGAGGAAGTAAATGATGTCTCTTTTCTGGGCCAACCATTTGTGGCAGAATCAGAGTTGGAAATGTCTGATGAAGGAGCTATCTGTGGAGAAGGAAGCACCTGGCATGGAGGTTACACGTGGGCAATAAAACCCACAGCCAGCACTGGGGCCCTACCCCGACGGTGTCATCACAAAAAGCCACTGTGCGTCTCTATCAGACTGGGCACATGGTCATCCCATGGGGGAAGATGTTGTGGTCCATCTCTACTGTGGTACTAAGGCTTCAGCATCAGTGTCAGGGGTATGTAGGGTGGTGGGAACCCCAAATTCCCCACAGGATGAGTGTCCAAATTTTGAAGGGGTTTTCCAATAGTGATTGAGCCATATAACTTCTCTGTTTCCTCCTCTGGAAGAGGGCATAGCACCAGGGGCCCCATCTACCTCCTAGGGGTGTTTGGACAGATCCATTAGCCCCTTGGCACATGCACAGGGAACATTATCTAAATGTGAGCTTTTGTTTTTTGGGACAGACACTCCCATCAGAAGAAGCCGAAGAAAGGGGGAGTTGGCAATGGGAGGAGGAGATAGAGAAGACTGAACTCAACTCAAGGTGACAGCTGAAAAGCATTGACTCAGCCATGTAAGTGCTAGAAATGAGAACACCGCTGAGTAGCCGAGAAGGAAAAAATGCAAAGATCCACTTTCCAAATGCCAGGAGCATGTACTTGCACTGAGAAGAGCAGGGCTCCTCTCCCAGACCTGCTCCCTGCCAGTCGAATGGCTCCACAGGGCAGCTCAGTGGCCCCTTCTTGCATCAGCAGATCGTGGGGTATTATCACTTCGGTAGTTTGTTAACACTGAGAACATGGGGAGAGGAAAAGCCATTTATAAAGCAGAGACAGGCCTCCTCATCTCCACTTTGAGGCCTTGCCCAGAAATGGGAATGGGATATGAAATGATTAGTTGAGCAGGCTCCTGGGTGAAAATGAAAAAAAAAAGACTTTCTATTTTTAGATGTTTGAAAGGGGGGACTTGGGGTTCCACTACCCACTGTGTCCCTGACACTGATGCTGAAGCCTTAGTACCACAGTAGAGATGGACCACAACATCTTCCCCCATGGGATGACAATGCGCCCGGTCTGGTAAAGACGCACAGTGGCTGTTCATGACCACACAATTGGGGTGGGCCCCCAGTGCAGGCTGTGGGTTTTCCTGTCCACATGTTACCTCCATATCAGGTGCTTCCTGTTCCACAGATAGCTCCTTCATCATGTTTCCAACTCTGATTCTGAGCTGAATGGAAAACAGAAAAACAACTGTCCTGAAATCTTTGTAAAAACTAATAGAATCTTTTCTGGCAGAGAAATATCACTTAGAAGCTTGTCTTAGAATGCAGAAGTCTTCTCCAAACATCATAAAGAACTATAGGAAAACAAAAAACATAAGTTTAGGAATATATATATAAACTCATGACCTTTCTCACTTGCATTCTGGCTGACAGCTATGAAAAATTTCCCCAAACTCCTTTAAACAGCAGTTGAGGCCTAGAACCAGTAGCTCTGGTGGATGTTAGGTCCATTCCAGTATCTGGAATTTGTCTCTCTGATGCCTCCCCTGTCTGGGGCTCTATTGAAAAAAGAAATGTGACCAATTTGTCAGACTTTCAGACTGTGAAAAAATATTTCAAATCTTTTGGTGTTGCAGAAAGGACCACTAACCTCCTCCAAAATAAGAGGTCCCTGAGCAGGCATCAGGAGCTCCTGGTCCTTTCAGCACAACTAACACTTTTTATTCCCAGCCAAGTGAACAGCGCCTCTCCCATGTCTTTCCAAAGGAGGAGTGGGCTTTAGAGTGAGAACAGGAGCACACCCCCACTTCTTCGTTATGCACACATCATGCATAGTGACGCTGAGAATCCATCTGTCCGCAGTCGATGGTGAAACAGCTCAGGAGCACAAACTTTTCCTGCACATGTGCAAAATGACACTTGAGCACCAAAAGGGCAGAGCATCACTCATTCGTTCAACAAACTATAACTCTTGGGATATGTTTAAATGAGCCAGCCACAGAGAACTGCTCTCTTCTAGGTGGAAACAATTGTCATCATTCAACGACAACTGCCACCATCATCCTCATCAACAGCAGCGACTATCCTTCCATCACTCTTTGACTGGATGACAACCAGCAGCCTACGAGATGCTCCTGGCACTGTGTTGTCTCTGCTTCCAGAGCAGAGACGGGCTTTTATCGTATTCACTTCCTCCTCCTCCTGGGGTAATTCTCTCTTATGCTTTAATCACACAAACAGGCCCCCCCCCACACACATGCATGTCCTAAGCGAGGTCACACTCTAACAACTCTATTAGGGGACTCTGCAGTGCTGAGCAGCTGTCTCACAAATACTTGTGCTCAGAATTCTCTGACTCCTGTCCTTCAGGAGAAGCTCTGACAGTGACTTTGTGTCCAACACTTCTGATCTCAGGTTCACCATCTGGACAAATTTGTTATGACCAAACTTAAAACTCAGCCTCCATTTCCCGCTCTGTGAAATGGGGATAATAATGGAACTAACCACCTAGAGGAGACATCAGCAAACTTCCTCTGTACAGGGCCAGAGAGTGAATATTTTAGTCTTTGTGGCCTCAAGGTCTCTGTCTCAACTACTCTACTTCGCTGCTGTAATGTGAGGGAACCCAGACAAGATGGAAACACTGGTTGTGTTCCAATAAAACACTGACATTTCGGGGCCGGGCCCGTGGCCAAGTGGTTAAGTTCGCGTGCTCCGCTGCAGGTGGCCCAGTGTTTCGTTGGTTCCAATTCTGGGCGCGGACATGGCACTGCTCATCAAACCACGCTGAGGCGGCGTCCCACATGCCACAACTAGAAGGACCCACAACGAAGAATATACTACTACGTACTGGGGGGCTTTGGGGAGAAAAAGGAGAAGAATAAAATCTTAAAAAAAAAAAACACTGAAATTTCAATTTCATAAAATGTTTATGTCACAAAATATTGTCTTTTTCTTACAGAATCATTTAAAAATATGATATAATCAAAGGAAATGGTATCATTATATTGAAAAGATATCTGTATCCCTATGTTAATAGCAACATTATTCAGAAGCCAAGGTATGGAAACAACCTAAGTGTTCATTGACAGATGAATGGGTAAAGAAAATGTGGCATGTGTGTGTGTGTGTGTGTCTATATATATATATATATATATATATAAAACATGGAATATTATTCAGCCACACACAAAAAAGAAATCTTGCCATTTAGAAAAACATAGATGGCAGTATGCTAAGCAAAATAAGACAGAGAGAGAAAAACAAATACTGCGTGGTATCACTTATGACTAGAACCTAAAAAAAATGTCAAACTCACAGAAACAGAGTAGAAAAGTGGTTGCCAGAGGCTTGGAGGTGGGAGAAATAGGGAGAGGTTGGTAAAATGTGACAAACTTTCCATTTTAAGGCAAATAATGCATAAGATGGTGACTATAGTTGATGTCACTGTATTGTACAATTGAAATTTGCTAAGAGACTAGAAAAATGTTCTCACCAAAAAACAAGGTAAATGTGAGGTGATGGATGTGTTGATTAAGTCAATGGGGAATCCTTTCACAATGTATGCATATATTGAATCATCACGTTGTACACTTTACATGTCTTACAAATTTATTTGTCAGTTATACCTCAATAAAGCTGGGGAAATAAATGAAACGTATTCATGGCCTGCAGGTCCTGGAAAAACAGTTGGGGGTCCAGGTTTGGCCCAAGAGCCGTAGTTTACTGACTCCTGACACAGAGACCATGATGAGGAGGAAACGAGTCACTGATGTAAAGCACTCAGCAGACTGCCTGAGACCTAAGAATTCAACCCACAGGAGCTATCATTCTAGAGGTCGAAGAAGAAACCAATGTGGTTGAGGTAGAGCACTTCAACTTGACCCAGCCCTACATCTTGATTCAAAGAGTGAGAGGGGGACTGTCATTTTTCAGGAAGGAGCAGGGAGGAAATAGGCAAGCAACAGGTGCACAATGAAGAGATATCTGGTAGTCCTGCTTCAAAAGAGGAGCTTCGCTTCCTGAGCCCAGGGTGCAGTGACCTGAGAATTTCAGCCAAAAAAAAGTTAACAAAAGTGCATGAAACTGAAGGCAAGAGACCCAGGTGCCTGCTTGCTGCAGATGTTGTGTACCTAACTGCCCCCTTGGGAGTCATGTTAGTAGGTATAAATCAACTAGTAATAATAATAATTACAACAGCCAAATTCAATTACTTCTGTAACTGGGTACTGAGATTTTATACTATAAAATTGCATCCCAAAATGAGTCATTACAGAGGATTTCCAATCAAAGGGAAACAGACAGGAATAAGCTTTCCTACCCATGTTTGAATCCCTTCCAGAACTCACATACCAGGAATAGAATCTCTCGGCCCATTGTGGTTCTCATTCAGACATTTATACTACCAACACACATGTAGTTTTGCATCATGTGGTCCATTATGAAACAAGGTGGGCGCTCCTGAAGGAGGAAGGAAGCCCCGGGAAGTACCTCCTCAGTGATATAAAGGCTTCTGCTCCTTTGCCTTCTGCTTTCTCCACTACTCCTGCCACATCCCCTCCTTCCCACAAGGAGGAGTGTCAGCTCCTCCCTGAAGCTCAAGTACCCACCATTGTATCCAACCAAAATGACGTCAGTGTTGCTGCCAACCATACTATAAGGATAAGGTTAAAATTATAAATCTGTGGCTTATCAAATGCATATGTCATTTAGAATTACATACTATAAAATTAAAGGTTTTTTCTTACCATTATTTCTTTCCACAGCCAAACTAAACCACAGCAGGTGGGGACTTAGAGTTATTTGATTTATGAAATGGGTTTTGTTCAGTTATGTGTCTTGATTTGTTTTTCAAGAACATGGCAGTTTCTCCCTAAAAGGAGTGTTTCAATCCTAGTCAACAAGCATTTATTATGAACTGATTACACACATAGCCTAGTCTTAAGCCATGGACCAGGTGAAGAAATCTTCCAAATTAAATACTGGGGATGTGCTTAGACAAGTATATGAATGAGGACAATGGGGTAGGCAGCCCCAATAGGTCAGAGATGGGATTACTGCCACCATGGGTGTGTGGAGAAGTAAAAAGTGTGAAGCTCTGCTGTCGGAAGCAGGTGCTCAAATTCGGCAAAAAGAACACACACACAAAGGAGGGAAAACGAGCCATGAAGCAAAAGCATGAAGGTCACAGAGGAGCAAACATAAATACTAAAGAGTGGGCAATCTAAGTGGGGGCCACTCATGCAGTGGGCAGGGTGGTGTTCCCCAGAAATTCCTGCCCGCCCGGAACATCAGATTGTGACCCTATGTAGAAATAGGATCTTTGTAGATGTAACTAATTAAGTTGGGATGTGGTCGTACTGGGTTAGGGTGGTCGCTGAATCCAGTGACTGATGTCTTTATAAGAGAAAGGAGAGGGAGATTTGGATACAGAGACACACAGGGAGAAGGCGATGTGAAGATGGAGGCAGACACTGAAGTGACGCAAAGACAAGCCAAGGAAGGAATGCCGAGGGTGGCCGGACACCACCAAGGGCTAGCAGAGGTGAGGAAGGAGTCTTCCCTAGAGCCTTCAGAGGGAGCAAGGCCCTGCTGACACCTTGACCTCAGGCTTCTAGCCTCCAGAACTGTGAGAAAATAAATTTCCATTGTTTTAAGCCACCCAGTGTGGGTAGTTGGTTATGGCAGCCTCAGGAAACTAATATACTCAGCAAGGGGAGTAATTGGAAGAACAGAGCTGGGAGGCAGGCACTAAACTGGCCTGATGAATGGGACCTGTGGCTTCTCTCCTTCTGTTCCTTACACCAGAGCAAAATCTACACTCCTAGTACTTTCTTTGTGCTACAGAAGAAGATATGTTCCCCACTGACAAACTCATTCGGCAGCAAGGGGACTGTTCATTAGATTAGCCCCAAGGGGTGCCAGAAAGCTACGGAATGACACATAAACATGGAGTTTCACAAATATCACCATCGGAGACAGAAATTACGTGCCATCTTAGGCTTCCAGGAAGAGCCATCATAACCTCAGGGAGGGAGCACTACAGACATCATCCAGCAACTTGACTCAACGTTGCTCTTATCGCTGAGTCAGCCATGTATTATGCAGAGGCTGGGTTTTCTCCCATCCTGATTTGCATGCAGAAGCCACATACAAGCACCCCTGTCCCTTCAGGGTGCTTGACGAGTACAGTGGCTGGTAAAGAGAGTAGGAAGAAGATCTTAACTACCCTGCTGGGCTAATCAGGCAGCAGCCAGGATGAAGTAGAGAGCCTCTGTGGAAGACTTGTAAGCGGGCTTCCTTTCATCCAGGGCTCTGTCTCTACAGTACATGCTCAATGCATAATGCACTTTGATTCCTTCCTTCCTTCTTGCTTAAAGCTTTCTCTCCTTTTATTTACTCTTTTTTATTACCAAGTGATATAAAAAATAGTCTCATTGTAAAAGATCTGAGTAAAATATAAGTAGATATAGTTAAATGGGATATCTTCACCTCCTTCCACCCCACTCTCTTCCACAGAGGTAACCACATTAGTACACATCTTTGCAGTCCTTCTTCGGTGCACTTAGATAGTCATATTAAATAATCTGTTTATTTTCATATAAATGGATCCTTCTATACGTGATATTTCTACTTGCTTTTTTAACTCTACAATACATCCAATAAATCTTTCAGTGTCAATAATATGCCTGCCTCATTCCTTTTAACGACTGCATGTATTCCACATAATTTATTTATCCTTACCAAAATTGCTGGGCTTTTTATTGCTTCCAGTTCTCAATGTTATAAGTAACGCTGCAATGGACATTCTTGCATAACACGCACCTATGCTGGAATAAATTTACTTTAGACAGATTCACAGAAATGATCTTGCTGGATCAAGAGACATGGCCATTTTCATCTCGAAAGATAAAGCCAAACTACCCTCTCAAATGGCTGTGCCAGTTTATACACTCCCCCCAGAAGTGTCACCCTCATCCTCATCAACTGGACATTATCAACACTTACAATTTTCTTAGTATAATAAACAAAAATATCTGTTTTAATTTGCATTTTCTTTGTTACTGATGATTTTGAGCATCTGTTTATAAGTTTATCAACCACTTATTTTTATTCCTTCAACTTGTCTTTTCATTGAGTTGTTGATCTTTGGGTTTGCAGCATCCACTTTCCATACTCTGCATCTTACTACTTGTTATCTTTTGGCGTATGTTCTTCCCACTATTTTGCATGTATTTTAATTTGTTTATAATTCATGTTGTAGTCATTCATTCAACCAATATTTACTGAGAATCTACTCCGTGCAGTGAACAAACCGAATATTCTGGTAAAACATACTCTTAAATTTTTACCTAAAATTTCTATAGATTGTTAAATATATTGGGCTTTTGAATTTATCTGGAATTTAGAAGTACTGCCATACAAGAAATATGTCTTTAGCTTTTTTTTCCAAGTGGAAAAGTGATCCAAAATTTATCCCCTGAATCATCTATCTTTCCATCTCTGATATACCATCTTCATCATAACCCATATTCCCATACATAATGGGTCACCTTCAGCATTGGCTTTCCTGTTCCATTGATTTTTCTTCTCTTCCTGGGTCCATATTAATCACCAAGTGTGTCCATCACGAGGCCTTGATTTGCTATCTAATAGAACAAGGACCTGTTGTTGCTTTTTACATATTTACTGACTAGTCTTGTGGACTTTCTTCTGCAGATGAGCCTTAGAATCAGTTTATTAAATGCCATAAAGAGCCTCATTGAAATTTTGATTTGAATGTATGTATTAATTTGTGAAAAATTGACTTTATTAACAATGTTAACCAGGAACATGAGAAGTCTCCCTTTATTGAGCTCTTTTTTATCTACTGTACAGTACCTCCATGGTACAATTTCATAGTTTTATTTATATAGATCTTACACATTTCATGTATGTTTATTTATAATAAATTTATGTTATTGATATTGTAAATGATAGCACTTTTCTCCATTAAATTTGAGAAATAGCTACTGCTTATGTATAAAAAACTATTGTTTTAGGATATTAATCTTGTATCCAAGGACAAAAGCTATTATTAGTTGTGGGGAGGGGTGGGGAGTGGGGTAGGTGGAGAGCTTGGAGAGATCCAGACAGGACAACACCAGGTTTAAGACAGGATGTGGAGCTCTGAGAAGGAATCCCGCACCCCTCAGCACCCTGGGCTTGGCTGAATGGAGTGAGGTGTAAGGGCAAGACAAGGAAATTCCAGAGCAGTTTAGAAGAAGTGTTCTTTCTGGAACTGAGAACACTGAAGAAATGGCGGCACAATGCGTTTAAGCAGAGATGAAGCCTTAGAGAGTACACGCAAGTTTCCCTGAGGCTGAAGCGTGGCATGGAAGAGGCTGAGCAGTTTCTGTCTGTCTCAGTGGTAAATACAGAAGTGCTGAGAGCCCATGAGTGAAAGAGACCTGGAGTGGGGACCACAGAGGGCAGAGTCTACAGACATGCAGGACAGACCATGGTGGGAACCACAGGTTGTGACAGTATGTGCCAGTGCACACTCAATGTCCAGGTGAGACCAGTTACACCCAGTCAGGGTGCGGTGGAGAAAGAGGCCAGCAACCAATGGCCAAACCACATAAGACATGCCAGGGCAAGACTGTGCACAAGAGAGATGCCCCGCTCACTGCTACAATGGTATGTAAGCTTCCCCTGCCTTAGGATGCCATTCTGGGGATGCAGAAGCTCTTAATGTGGGAAAAATACTCCAATACAGGTTATGCACTTTGAAGTGACTATGTTTAAATTATGATTTTGCTGAAAGGGATCAAATTCTAAACTGGCAGATCCTGAGTTACCCTGAAGTGGCAAGACTCAACTTTTTGCCCTCAGAGGAAATAGAAGCTCATAGCAAGTTCAATTCAGTCATGGGGAAACAATATCACATTCCTGCACGTCTGAGTCACAGTGTGTAAGTTTTAAAAATTTTCATGCGAATATGATTTGTGTGGTTATGTGGATCCTGTCAGACATGTAATCTTTGTCCTCTTGATGTGTGCCACCACACGTACACACACTGGGCTATCTTGCACAGTTTTGGGAACAAGGCTAAAAGCTATAGATTTTAAGTGAGAAGAATCACTGTATCTTACAGAGTAACATTCCTACACAGAAAGCAAGAACTCTGAAAACTAAACTTCCAAATATGCCACTTAATTTAATGCTGTTTGCATGCAACCTATTATCTGAGTATTCTTGAAAGAAAAAGAAAAAAGCAAAGATCAACAGCTCAGTCCACTTTTGTACCTATGGACATGCAATGATGGAATAGGGAAATGTGAAAGACATTCCCTCAAAGCTGCCCAGGCAAATTATGCTACATATCTGCATTTTTACCTAGTAGACAACAAATGATTAAAAGTTTGATTTTAAGGTTCCAGTTCCAGGTAGGATGGACTCATTGTACCCCATCCTGTCTCTCTCACTGAATGCAGGTACCAAATCTGGACAGAATATGTGTGGCAGCTATTTAGAACTCTGGAAAGTAAACAGTAGCAGGCAGATTGAAAAAGAAGACAAGAATTCAGAGGACCACTGAACCAGTGTTGAGTTCATCATGCTTTTCCCTCTGGTATCTCTGGACAAAACTTGGAGCCACCTGAAAGGGCATCAATCTGGACAGCAAAAACTCCTGGAGACTCTCCTAGTTAAGGCTTGAGGAGCAGAAAAGGGAGTTCTGGCAGTAACATCAGCAACATCCAGGGGGCCAGAGATTTCTTTTCTGGAAGGTTTGTAACCTAATTTCTTTAATAGGTAAAAACTGCTCATTATGTACATCATATTGGGTGAGTTTTGGTAACTCGTGGTTTTTGAGGAATTGGTCCATTTCATCTAAGCTGGCAAACTGATGTACCTAGAGTTGTTCTGTGGGGTCTGTAGTGATATCCCCCTCTTCTGTTCCTCATAT
This sequence comes from Equus caballus, assembly GCF_041296265.1. Classification (NCBI taxonomy): domain Eukaryota; kingdom Metazoa; phylum Chordata; class Mammalia; order Perissodactyla; family Equidae; genus Equus; species Equus caballus. The sequence continues at coordinate 21,161,383 of NC_091706.1, read as the reverse complement.
TGGTAATCTGTGTCTTCTATTGTTTTTTTTCATCAGTCTTGCTAGAGGTTCATCAATTTTTTTTTTAATCTTTTCAAAGATCTACTTTTATTTTCATGAGTTTCTGTATCATTTATTGATAAAAGTAGCAACTTTGATGAATCTCAGAGCTATCAATGCTGAGTTCCAGAAGCCAGTCTCAAAAGATGACATGCTATTTGATTCCATTTATATGACATTCTAAAAACACAAAACTATATTGTTTATGGAAACAGATCAGTGGTCACTACTGGTTAGGGGAAGAAGCTGTGACTACAAAAGGGCAGCATGAGGGAGATTTTTGGGGTGATGGATCTGGTCTGTATACTGACTGTGGTGGTAGTTATACAAATCTGTCTATGTGTTAAAATTCATAGAACTATACACCAAAATAAAGTCAATTTTACCATATGTCCATGAAAAAATTAAATTTAAAGTGACTCGTAAGTTTAGAGAAGCAATAAAACTTTGATTTAAGAAGTTTCCTAACTTGAAAATGTATATCCAATTACATAACTGTCCTGTTAATTAGTTTCTCAATGAAATATTTCTCTTCTTTTATAAATTTTAGATCAACATAAAATATGTTTGATTATACTTCTTTTCAACAAGGTTTTGGGGAAACAAGCACTCTCATGTAACATTAGTGGGGTAAATTACTATAAGCTCTTTGGATGGATATTTATCACTAAGGAAATGTAACGTGTATACCTTTTGATCCAACAATTCCACACCTAGGAATTTCTAGTACAGATGTACTTGCACAACATGCAATAATGTACATATAAGCATGCTTAATGCAGCATAATTTATAATAGCAAAACACTAGAAACAAAATCGATGTCCATTAATAAGTAAATTATATACATGCATACAATTAACTATCAGGAAATCATTTTAAAAATGAGACCGATCATCAATCATTGATATTGAAAAATCTCTAAAATTGTTAAGAAAAAATAACCAGGTGAAGAATAATATATAGAGATTGATCTCATGTTTTTTATAAAAGGGCTTATTTATGGTGAGGCAGCTTGGATATATATAAAAATTCCCAGAAGTATATATAAAATATTGCTGACAATAGTTATTTTTTTCACGTGGGCTTGGAGATACAAGATAGAGGAGAAAGCAAATAGTTTTAGTTTTCATTCATAACTTTTCTAAACTTCCGGGAACTCTGCAAACATGATATTACACTTATGCATTGCTTAATGACTGCCGGGAGCCGTGGCTACATCATTTGGAGCCGTGGCTACATCATTTGATTGGCTGCTTGACAGGGTCCAGCCGATTAACGCTGAGGGGTGCAGGGTCGCCCCTTGGTGAAGAATAACCGGCTGGCCCCTCACATAGTTCTGAAACCTGTGCTGCTTCTAATTGCCCTTCATTCCTTTTCCTTTCTTAACCTCCAGTTTTCACTCCTTTGGGTGGCTGCTTGGGAGGCACTACCTCCCGGGAGAAATAAATATAGTAAGAGACTGTGACCACCTGCATAAGCCTTCAGAATATCGCAAGGGGCAAGCTCCCCCTGATGCACACAGATAGTGGGAGAACTTTTCTCCCTAATGAGGGGTTCGTACTGAAGAGAGTATTTGGATCAAAGCAGCTGCCTCCTTCTGGTTGATGTTCTGCTCTTCCTCCAGTTTTCCTGATAAGTATAGATATACTTCTTCCTCTCTAGCTAAGTAGAATTTTCCTCCATGTGTTAGTTATTGAAAAATATATTATTCCCCTGCATGTGCTTGGCAAAATATTATAGAAGTCTTTTCTTAATTGCTGAAGTCGCTTTTGTGCAGGAAAAGATAGTTAACCTTTGCCTCCCTAAAAGTTAACTCTGTTCCCTGTAAGTATATACTTAATCAATGAATACTTTGTGGTTTACTCTGCAAGAACATCTGTACTGCTATATTTATCCCCTGCTAAAAAAGATATAAAAACACTGTGTAAACCGGTAAAGACAGACTTGCTTTGTACTTCCTTTTCTCTCTGAGAATATTTGTAGAGCTATTTCTGTACTAATCCTGAAAAATATAAAAGCGACATTTGTGCAGAGTAAAGACAGACTTGATTGCACTGACTCAAGTCTCACGTCTCCTTCTTGTACATAGCGCCCCCTCCTTCACTGCACCGACTCCGTCTCTCCCTCAGGAGCCTGGACTCTGCTGGAGCTGGACTCTGGCAAATGACGGGGACACATTCTGAGAAATGTGTCGTTAGGTGATTTCGTCCTTGTGCGAACATTATAGAGTGTACTTACACAAACCCAGATGGTATAGCCTACCACACAGCTAGGCTATATGGTACTAATCTCATGGGACCACCGTTTTATATGCGGTCCATCGTTTACCGAAACATTGTTATGTGGCACATGACTGTACTAAAAAACTATTTAAAAAATACTAGTAAGACATAATAGTGCCTTTGTATAGAGTTTGTTAATCAGGACAGCTAACCTTCAGCCAACCCTGGGAAACACCATTCCTGGAACACCCATAATCAGAGAGATCTTAATAAACTCAGGGCAAAGTACCTGAAAGTTGGTCCTCACCAGTGAGTGAGATGTGAATACAAGAAAATGTTCCTCCAAAGGATGACACCTCCCTGCCTACTCAAAGGCAGTCAGAGTTTACAAGCCATCCCCGTACCAAGGAGGAAGCTGTCTGGGTTCTGCAAGCAGATCCTTTCTGTAAATTCACGGATGAGTCCCAGGAACTGGATCGAGTTTCTCTGTGTTAACTATATATAAGCCCTAGTTTAAAATTTTTTGTCATTTACGTTAAAGTTAACATTTCCAGGACATGCATACAAGAGCACAGAGAGTCTTGATACTAAAAGACATCATCACCAAGAACAATGAAACTAGGTCTGTGATCTTAAGAAAATTACATAATTTTTGTTCATGGATGTTCATGTCCTTAGCAACAGGGGTCTAGGTGACGGGTAAGAGCCTTGCCAGTTCACACAATTGGTGAGTCACCGTGTCTGGTTTAGAGATTGATTCTCTTTTCCCAATTTAGATTCTATTTCTCATTAGGTTGAAATTGGCCTGGAGTCATATGTCAATCTTTAAACCACTTTTACAAAACATTGTAAGTTTTGTGTTGGTTCTTCAGATTTACTAATTGTAGCGGCAAAGCTCTTAAGCAACAAATTCTTCACAAATTTAAAATTTTTTCATCTATTAATTGTTGAAATACATCTTACTTTAGAGATAAATCTATATTTCAAAAATATGTGTGGCCTAAAAAAAATAGTTCATGATATTTAAGAACCAAAGGCAAAGAACCACTTATTATAAATAAGTTTACCAGAAAATTGTCCAAATATTTAAAATATATAAACACAAATATCAAACGTTGGGAGTTAAGGGGTAAAAGCGGGGCACAGTTTTTTTCTCAGGCATGTGCGTTCGTTCTCATTATCCTGCACATCGTTGTACACAGAGCCTCCTGATACCTCTGTCCTGTTACTTCTTCTCGGATGCTTGTCCCAACTCTATTCCAGTCTCTCCCCAACAGCCCGACTTTGCTGGACCTCCCACACGCAATGCTGCCCCTGTTTTCACTCTCACATCTTTCCTGACCTCTCCCTGCAGCACCCATCGCCCACAGCAGCCATGGGTACACTACCCGAGAATAAGCCGCTGGGTTTACTGCACTGGCCAGACAGAGTCTGCTCTTGAGGGGTGGGTGAGGGAAGGGGGAGGAATAGGGAGGACAGAGGAGGAGGGAGGAGGGAAAGAGGAGAATGGAGGGAAGAAGGGAAAAGAAGATAGTTAAAGGATAGACATGTTGGTCGCTAGTTTGCCATACATGTTCAGTCTCTTCCCTCTCCCACTTAAAAACTCTGCCTGGAAATAATTTTCTCATATTTGGAAAAGAAAAGCTCCCTTGAACGAAGGCAAGTGACCTAATAAGTGCTAATCTGATCTCTGATGAGAAATTCATTTGTCACCTACATTTCAGAGCCCTGGGAAAGCTGGCATGAAGGATAGATGGATTTCAGGGTAGGCCATGAATTTCTGAGGTGCATTTCAGGAGCTCGCCTCCAAACAGATATAAAAGCAAGCTGACAACAGCCTGGTACAGTGACAAAACATCATGCCACCCAGGACCACCAGTCAACACCCTCCTCCCAATGCCCCAAGGGGATGACCAGATATTTTAGGGAGATGTTTCCCAGACTGACTTCTCCAAGAGCTCATCAGGAAAAAAGAAAAAATAAATAAAACAGTTCAGAACACCAGAGCTTGCAAACAAATACCCAGAAAACATATTCATTTTAGAGAGCTTGATGGGTGGAAAAGAATCATGCAATCTTCAGTAAAGTGACCAGCAAGATTTCAATTTTGAAACCTATCTGCTTCACTCATCCCCCCAAGACTGAACCTCCCATCCTGAGCCATTTACTATAACAACCTCACCATCAAAAGAAACCAGGCACCTGGTGATTATGTTACTAGACACTTAACCATCTAACTCCAATGCTGCTCTTTGAACCTGAAATATGAGGGTAAGATAATGGGGAGGGGAAGACACAGGAGGCTATAGGCACAGTGACTGCAAGGAGGACTCAGGCCAGCAAATAAGAGAGAAGTTACACAGCTCTCAGGGGAGAGACAACCCTCACCCACCCACAGAGCTTCACCTCCATCCATTTCTTCCATGGCAGGGGAAACTGAAGAAACAGTGTCTATATTTGGACATTTCGTAGCAAAAGGAAACCCGCAGATCAACACTTGTATTTCATTTGCTTGAAGATGGACTTCTTAGGGTCAAGCCAGTGCTAGGGAGAAAAAAAAGAAAAGATTCTGGGTCAAATGGCTAGACCATATAATGCATACCTAATAACTAAAAGGAATTTAATAAAGATTTTTTTTTTCCAAAGCACAGCCTTGATTACCATAGATATTCCTCAGGGTTCCACCCTCTGAAGGTCAACATGAACAATTTGGCAATAATAACACCACAGGCAAGGGTGTAAATTACAGCAAACTAACACTGTCTGAGGAGTATTTGAGTCATACAGTTGTTGGGAGAGAAGGATGAGGGGGGGTTGACACAATGAAATGGGAAGGCTTCAGTTGACTCCTAGGTGATTCTTTTTATTTCTAATTTATATAAATTTCGGGTGTACACAATTATATTTTGATTTCTGTGTAGACTACATCATGTTAACCATGCGAAGACTACCATCCATCACCATACACATGTCCCAGTCACCCCTTTCACCCCCCCGCCTCCCTACTTCACTTCTGGTAACCACCAATCTAATCTCTCTATTTATGTGTTTGTTGTTGTTATTGTTGTTTTTAGCTTCTATTTATGAGTGAAATCATACAGTATTTGACTTTCTCCCTCTGAAATGTCACTTAACATGATATCCTCAGTGTCCACAATGTTGTCACAAATGACAAGATTTCATCTTTTTGTTGCTAAGTAGTATTCAGTTGTGTAAATATACCACATCTTCTTTATCCATCCTGATGGGCATTCAGTTTGTTTCCAAGTCTTGGCTATTGTGAATAATGCTGCAGTGAACAAAGGGGTTCATGTATCTTTACACATTTGTGTTTTCATGTTCTTTGGAGAAATCCCCACTAGTAGAATAGCTGGATCATGTGGTAGTTCTATTTTTAATCTTTTGAGGAATCTCCATACTGTTTTCCATAGTGGGTGTCCTGGTTTGCACTCCCACCAGCTATGTATGACTGTTCCCTTTCTCTTTATCATCTCCAACACTTGTTATTTCTTGTCATGTTAATTATAGCCATTCTAACAGGCATAAGGTAATATCTCATTGTAGTTTTGATTTGCATTTCCCTAATAATTAGTGATGTTGAACATGTTTTAATGTGGCTGTTGGCCATTTGTATATCTTGTTTGAAAAATGTTCAGATTTTTATGGGTCTGCCTGGTGGCACAGTGGTCAAGTTCGCATGTTTTACTTTGTCTGTCTGGGGTTCACTGGTTTGGATCCCAGGTGTGGACCTACACACCACTAGGCAAGCCATGCTGTGGCAGGAATCCCACATATAAAGTAGAGGAACATGGGCACGGATGTTAGCTCAGGGCCAATCTTCCTCAGCAAAAATGAGGAGGATTGATGGCAGATGTTAGCTAAGGGCTAATCTTCCTCAAAAAAAAAAGTTTAGATATTTTTACTCATTTTTAAATTAGGTTATTTGTTTTTTTTGTTGTTGAGACGCCTCAGTTCTTTACATCTTTTGGATACTAACCCATTGCTAGGTGTATGGTTGGCAAATATCTTCTCCCAATTGCTAGGTTGTTTTTTCATTTTATTGATGGTTTCCTTTGCTGTGCAGAAGCTTTTTAGTTTCATGTAGTCCCATTTGTTTATTTTTTCCATTGTTTCCCATGCCTGGTCAGACATGGTATTTGAAAATATGCTGCTAAGACTGATGTTGAAGAGCATACTGCCTATGTTTTCCTCTAGAAGTTTCATGGTTTCAGGTCTTACATTCAAGTCTTTAACCCATTTTGAGTTAATTTTTGTGTATCATGTAAGACATTAGTCTACTATTATTCTTTTGCATGTGGCTTATCAGTTTTCCCAACATCATTTATTGAAGAGATTTTCCTTTCTCCTATGTATGTTCTTGGCTCCCTTGTCAAAAATTAGCTTTCCATATATAGGTGAGTTTATTTCTGGGCTCTTGATTGTGTTCCATTGATCTGTGTGTCTGTTGTTTTTTAAATATTTTATTATTTTTTTTTTTTGAGGAAGATTAGCCCTGAGCTAACATCTGCCACCAATCCTCCTCTTTTTGCTGAAGAAGACTGGCCCTGAGCTAACATCAGTGGCCATCTTCCTCTACTTCATATATGGTGTGCCTGTCACAGCAGGCCTTGACAAGTAGTGCGTAGGTCCACACCTGGGAGCCAAACTGGTAAACGCCAGGCTGCTGAAGTGGAACGTGTGAACTTAACCACTGTGCCACTGGGCCAGCCCCAATCTGTGTGTCTGTTTTTGTGCCAGTACCATGTTGTTTTGGTTACAATAGCTCTGTGGTGTATTTTGAAACCAGGGAGTGAGATCCCTCCAGCTTTCTTCCTTTTTCTCAGGATTCCCTTGGCTATTTGGGGTCTTTTGTTATTCCATATAAATTTTAGGACTTTTTGTTCTATTTCTGTGGAAAATATTGTTGGAACTTTGATAAACGTTGCATTGAATGTGTAGATTGCTTTAGGAAGTGTGGACATTATAACTATGTTAATGCTTCCAATCCAAGAGCACGGAATAGCATTCCATTTCTTTGTGTCTTCGATTTCTTTTAACGATGTATTATAGTTTTTAGTGTACAGGTCTTTCACCTCTTTTGTTAAACTTATTCCTAGGTATTTTATTCTTTTTGTTTCAATTGTAAATGGGATTTTATTCTTAATTTCTCTTTCTGCTAATTCATTGTTAGTGTATAGAAACGCAACTGATTTTTGTATGTTGATTCTGTATCCTGCAACTTTACTGTATTCATTTATTATTTCTAAAAGTTTTTTGGTAGAGTCTTTAGGGTTTTCTATATATAAAATCATGTCATCTGAAAACAGTGACAGTTTCACTTCTTCCTTTCCAATTTGGATCTCTTTTATTTCTTTTTCTTGCCTGACTGCTCTGGCTAGGAACTTCCAATAGTACATTAAATAAGAGTGGAAAAAGTGGGAATCCTTGACTGGATCTAGTTCTTAGAGGGATAGCTTTCAGTTTTTCTTCATTGAGTATGATATTAAATGTGAGTTTATCATAAATGACCTTTATTATATTGAGGTACTTTCCTTCTAATCTCATTTTATTCAGAGATTCTGTCATATATGGATGCTGTATCTTGTCAAACACTTCCTCTGCATCTATTGAGATAATTATGTGATTTCCATTCTTCATTTTGTTAATGTAGTGTATCATATTGATTGATTTGTGGACGATGAACCATCCTTACCTCCCTGGAATAAATCTCACTTGATCATGGCATATGATCTTTCTAATGTATTGTTGTATTTGATTTGCTAGTATTTTGCTGAGGATTTTTGCATTGATGTTCATCTGTGATAGTGGCCTGTAATTTACTTTTTGTGTTTTCCTTGTCTGGTTTTGGTATAAGGATCATGTTGGCCTCATAGAATAATTTAGGATGCTTTTCCTCCTCTTCAATTTTTTGGAAGAGTTTGAGCAGGATAAGTATTACGTCTTCTTTGAATGTTTGGTAGAATTCACCAGGGAAGCCATCTGATCCCAGACTTTTATATTTTGGGAGGTTTTTGATTACTGTTTTGATCTTCCTGCTGGTGAGTGGTCTATTCAATTTCTGTATTTCATCTTGATTCAGTTTTGGAATGTTGTATGCTTCTAAGAATTTATCCATTTCTTCTAGATTATCCTTTGTTGGTATATAGCTTTCTGTAGTAGTCTCTTATAATCTTTTGTATTTCTGAGGTGTCCATTGTAAGTTCTCCTCTTTCATTTCTGATTTTATTTATTTGAGCCTATTTCCCTTTTTTTTTGGTGAGTCTATGTAAAGTATTTTCAGTTTTGTTTATCTTTTCAAAGAACAAGCTCTTAGTTTCGTTGATTTTTTCTTTTTATTTTTTTAGTCTGTATTTCACTTATTTCTGCTCTTATTTTTATTATTTACATCCATCTGCTGATTTTGATCTTTGTTTGTTCTTCTTTTTCCAGTTCCATTAAGTGAACTGTTAGATTGTTTATTTGAGATTTTTCTTATTTGTTGAAGTAGGTGTATTGCTATAAACTTCCCTCTTAGAACCACTTTTGCTATATCCCATAAATTTTGGCATGTCATATTTCCATTTTCATTTGTCTCCATGTATTTTTTGATGTTTCTTTTGATTTCTTCATTGACCCAATCGTTGTTCAGTAGCGTTTTGTTTAATTTCCACATATTTGTGGCTTTTCTGATTTTCTTCCTGTATTTGATTTCTAGTCTCATACCATTGTGGTCATAAAAGATGCTTGGTATTATTTCAATCTTCTTAAATTTATTGAGACTTGTTTTTGTTGCCTAATATGCAATCTACCCTGGAGAATGTTCCCTGTGCATTCAGAAAGTATGTGTATTTAGCAGTTTTGGGATAGAATGTTCTGTATATATCTTCTAAGTCCATCTGGTCTACTGCATCAGTTAAGACCAATCTTTCCTTATTCATCTTGTGTTTGTTGATCTATTCATTGATGCAAGTGAAGTGTTAAAGTCCCCTACTATTATTGTGTTACTGTCTATTTCTCCTTTTATGTCTGTTAATAATTGCTTTATATATTTAGGAGCTCCTCTGTTGGGTGCATAGATATTTACAAGTATTATATACTCTTCTTGGATTGCTATGTTTATCGTTATGTAGTGCCCTTCTTTGTCTCTTGTCATAGTTTTTCTTTTAAAGTCTATTTTCTCTGATATAAGTATTGCTGCCCCAGCTTTCTTTTCATTGCCATTTGCATGGAATATCTTTTTCCATCCCTTCACTTTCAGTTTGTGAGTGTCTTTAGGTCTAAAATGTGTCTCTTGAATGCAGCATATATATGCGTCTTGATTTTTTATCCAATCAGCCACTTATGTCTTTCGATTGGAGCATTTAGGCCATTGACATTTAAAGTAGCTATTGATAAGTATGTATTTATTGCCATTTTGTTACTTTTTTTCTGAGTGTTTTAGCTGTTCACTGTTCCTTTCTTTTTCTCTTGCTCTTTCCTCTTGTGATTTGATGGCTTTCTTTAGTAATATGTTTGATTTCTTCTGTTTTACTTATTTGCTTACTTATTATAGGTTTCTGATTTGTGATTACCATGAGGATCCTATATACTATTCTATGTATATAGGAGTCGATATTGAGTTGATAGACTCTTTAGTTTGACCTCTTTCTAAAGCTCTACTTTTTCACTCACCTTCTCCCACATTTTATGTTTTTAAAATCATATCTAATCTCTTGTTTTGTGTGTGTCTATCCATTATCCTCTTATCATTGAAATAAGTAATTTTAGTACTTTTGTCTTTTAGCCTTCATAGCATCTTCTCAGGTGGTTGATCTACTACCTTTACTATATTTTTTACCTTTACCAGTGATTTTATTGCCTTGTTGCTTTTGGGGTTTTTTTGATAATTTGTTTGTCCCTATTTGTGGTCATCACTTTCCTACTTAAATACGTCCCTTCAGCATTTCTTATAGAACTGGCTTCTTGGTGATAAACTCCTTTAATTTTTGCTTGTCAGGGAAGCTCTTTATCTCTCCTTCCATTCTGAATGACAGCTTTGATGGATAGAGTATTCTTGGCTGTAGGTTTTTTCCTTTTAGCACTTTAAATATGTCATGCCATTCTTTTCTCACCTGTAGAGTTTTGGCTGAGAAGTCCGCTGATAGCCTTATGAGCTTTCCTTTGTATGCCACTTGTTGCCTTTCTCTTGCTGCTTTTAGGATTCTTGCTTTTCTTTAATTTTGGACATTTTAATTATAATGTGTCTTGATATGGGCCTCTTTGGGCTTATCCTGTTTGGAGCTCTCTGTGCTTCCTGTACTTGGATGTCTGTTTCCTTCCTTAAGTTAGGAAAATTTTCAGCTATTATTTCTTCAAATAGATTTCCTACCCCTTTGTCTCTCTCTTCTCCTTCTGGGACACCTATAATACGAGCGTTAGCATGCTTGATATTGTCCCAGTGTTACCTTAGACTGTTTTCATTCTGTCTAATTATCTTTTCGTTTTTCTGTTCAGCTTGGGTGATTTCCTCTAGTCTTTTGTCTAGCTCACTGGTCCATTCTTCTGTATCCTCTACTCTGCTCTTGAGTTCCTCTAGTGAATTTTTCATTTCCAGCATTGTATTCTTCATTTCTGATTGGTTGTTTTTTACATTTTCCAGGTCTCTGTTGATGAGCTCACTGTTTTCATCCAGTCTTCTCCCAATATCTGTGAGCAGTTAGTTTCCAAATCACGCACTGAAGTGCCCCAGGGAAACAGTGATACTAGACTTCTGTCGGACACCTTGTGAACCATGAGCTGGAGGAAGTCCATAGTTGCAACATTAGATCATGCGATATTTCTTTGATGCCATACTTTTCACAAAGCTGGGTTTCTAGTGGCTGCTGTGATCAAGTACCACGCAGAAATAGGTGTGGAACAGGCAAGGAGTGTGTCAGTGTCTGATCTGATCCTAGGGTTTGAGAAACCATGGGATGCCCAACAGGCACACACCTCCTGTTAGTAAGTAATTAAGTTTAAGAAAGAACTGAAAATACTATTTTCCCATGTTTAATGTTCCAAATGGCCACTAAGGCCATAGTGGCTGTGTTAGGACATAAACACCTACTAAGTTGCTTGGATCTAACTCTCATAGATATCCTTTTGACCCAGGGCACCAGGAAATAATTACTAAGATACTAAGGGAGCCATATACTGAGAAAGCTTGGGAACCGGACTTTGTATGAACTATGGTATCATACAATCCATGTGTTTTCTTTTTTAAATAAAAATTACAAAACACTACCATCCATTTTCAAAGAATATAGAATAAGTATCTAAATACGTTTCTAAAGATCTGAAATGATACACACTAAACTGACACCAGTGAGGGTGGGTAACAGGGAGAGAATAGGAAGTCAGGGGTGCTGGTCAAAGGAAACCATGACTTTCCTGATGTTTCATCTCTGATGTTTAACTTAAACTTTTTACATGTATTGGTGCATTACACGAATAAATAAAAATCAATTAAAAAAAGAAATAAAGCTAAGCTCTACTCAGAGGATAAAGGTGGATTTCATGTAATTTAGACTCAAGAGGAAGAATTTCATACACAACAGGCAGATGCCAAATCCAGCTGAGCACTCAGGGCTGACACTGTGGTCCAGCTCAGGAGCCAGCAGGCCTTGGTCGAATCCCAGCTCTGCCACTTGTGGGTGGTGTGACCTCCAGCAAGTTCCTGCTCCCTCATTTACGGCATCGCCAGGAGGTTTGAATGGGTTACCTCACTAAGAAGCCCTTAGAACGGAGCTTGGAGCACAGTGCAGGCTCCATAAACCCCAGCTGCTCCCACCTTCCTCATGTTCACTGAGAGAGACTCCTGGGTTGGTGCAAAGGCTCCTCTCGGTGAGCCCACCTTCTCATTCTCTTCCTCTCTCACTCCCCGCCCCACCTTCCTTCTGCTCTGCATGGAGAGATAATTCTCCTCCCCATTTTCATTCTTCCGTTTAGAGTTAGGATTGGGCAATGAAGAAGTCTGTTCTACACCAACAGCCCCTGCTGTTACTGTAGGTACAGACAGGTTACACACCCATGAGAAGATAACTATGATGTAGTGACTTGCTGCTTAGACATGAGGCTCAGCACATTTATTGCATTGCTACTTTCCTTTCAATTGCTACTTGGAATATACGCTATTTTTAAAGTCCGTTTCCTTACTGGAAACTGATACTCACTAAGAGAGGCAGAAAGGAAAGCCTGCCAACCAAATATCTGAATTTGTGGCTGTTTACTGTAGCTGAAACCTTCATTTCCTCAACTCTCATTGAGAATAAAAATTTCAAAGGCTAAGGAAGCTAAGACTCAACCATTGATTCTCCGAATGAACTTGGGAAGTAAGATGAACCCGAGGCTGCCTCCCTCAGCCTGATGTGAAGGATCAGGAAGGTGTCTGCAGAAGCACTATCAGGGCTCTGCCCGGGACCCTTAGGTGCCCTTCCCTTTTGGTACACAGCCATCCCACTCTTTTCAGGAAGGCTGCCCTCAGGTCACTGAGTCCACTGCAGGGTGAGGTGAGCCTCCCCACTCCCCCACCAACAGCAGGGCAGCTCTTAACTAACAACTGACAGGGTGGGAGGACAGATTCCTCTGCTCCCTTGCCCCTGGGCTGGGACAACTCTCAGGCGTGACCTCCACTGCTCCAGGGCTCCTCTGTGGCCTGAGCCCACGTTCCCCTCTGCACGACTGTGCCACCATCCCCACTTGCAGGGCCTCCTTCTCCTCCCTGTCCCAATCCCCCCTCTCCTGTGAGTCTCTTGCTGGGAATACTTCTTGCTAAGACTGGAGTTTTCATCTCAGGATCTGCTTCCTGGGAACCGGACCTGAGACAGGCTCCCTAAGTCTCCCCCAGAAACTGCCCTCCTTGGTGTTTCAAATCCTTCCCCTGGGGGTTTATTGCTTTTGCCTTAGGCCTGAGCCCTGGGAACCTGCAAGGCCCCTGTGAAAGGGCCCAACTGAACAGGGTTTTCAGTAATGACATCTTGCCTGAACACTTTTCAAGTCATTTCTTAGAACAAATGCATTTTGATTGACAGCAGCTTGATTAAAAAGAGGAGGAGCAGAAGGAGCTACACAAAAGGGTGAAAAGCAGAGAGAGGCCTGAGCCCTCCAGGACCTGATTACCTCACCTGGGACCTTGGGGCGGGGGCAGCAGAGTCCAGGACCCTAAGAGTCCTTCAGCCCTCATGGGCCACATTCTCTGAACCTCAAGGATGAGAACATTGCCAACAGATGTTTGTTTCTTTGTAATTTTGCCAGGCCCAGCTGCAGTAAGCCCTAAGAAGATCATTTTCTCTACCCCATCCTAGAAATGGTGCATTTCTTTTGTACTTTCTAATTTTGGCTTTTTTGGAAAAAAGAAGGTGGATGTGAGGTGGTGATTTGTGACAAAGTAGATTGATTTTTAATTTGGTAGCTTCTGAGACCAAAAAATAAAATCTCCCCAAAGTAAGCGATACAACACTTAGTTATCTCTGAATGTTGGGATTCTGTTGAAATGGATTCAGCCTATGATTACAGAATAAATTACACACCTCTCTGTTATCTCTCTCAAAACCCTTGATGCCCTAAATTAGAATAATCTGCAGCCCAGAGAAATGTGTCAAATAACCAGTGGGGCTTTAAACAGAACGAATGTACCTCCCCAAACAGGAGCTTGTTTTTCCCTCTGAGTAACAAAATCCAAAATCTGACCAGTTCCCATCACAGCCCTGAAAAGATGCCTGATCCTCACATCTCCTCTGGATAAAGCCCCAGAGTAACTCAGTCCCTGCTTTATGTAGCCAATTTATGCCATTTCTAGGCCCTTTGGCCTCGTTTAGGGGAAAAAATGCCATCTGAATGAATGCAGCCTAAGAGTGACCTGGACAGTGAAGTGAGAGCCAGGCCTAGTGACTTAGCTACAGCAACAATGGTTTCCACTCTAGGTTCAATAAAATCGACCACACAACACCACCAACAATGAAAATATCTGTAGATCAGGTACACTCAAAAGTGAGTGTCCTTGGGGCTGGCCCCCTGGCCGGGTGGTTAAGTTTGCACGCTCCGCTGCAGGCGGCCCAGTGTTTTGTTGGTTTGAATCCTGGGCACGGACATGGCACTGCTCATCAAGCCATGCTGAGGCAGCGTCCCACATGCCACAACTAGAAGGACTCACAACAAAGAATATACAACTACGCACCGGGGGACTTTGGGGAGAAAAAGGAAAAAGATAAAATCTTAAAAAAAAAAGTGAGTGTCCTTTTTGAAGTCAATCTGTGTAAGAAAATCTCCATTGCTTCCATGGAGTGTTTTTCCCTCCTTCAGTTATACCTGCCTTTGCATTCTATGTTCTCATAAGCTAAATAGAAGCAAGAGCCAGGAGAAGAAACTGTAGGAAACAGAGGCGGCAACAGGAAGCCTAAGAAAGCAGAAGCACTATCTTTTCTTTTTTTTGTAAAGGACTAGATAGTAAATATTTTAGCCTTTGTCATCCATATGGTCTCTGTCAGAACTGCTTGACTCTGTTGTTGGAACATGAGAGCAGCCACAGACAATACATAACTGAATAGAAGTAGCTGTGTTCCACTAAAACTTTATTTACAGAAATAGATGGGGCAATCCTGACCCTTGTGTTCCAGCCCCTGCTCTACATCCATACAATCCCTACTGTTCACCTAAGAAAAAACAGCTGTCTTTTTTATTGCTGAAAATGCAATAGAGCTTGTAAAATCATTTATTGTTTATTTTAAAGTACACCCCGATACCAAACTGCAATTGTAAGGGAAATTATGAGATTCCTTCAATCTTCTTACAGTGGAATTTACTGCTGGTAACAGCTGCTGTCAAGCCATAAAAATTTCACATTATCACCAAACTATTGTAAGGTCAAAGGTCTCTTGGTTACCAGACTTATGGACCTTTTCAAACTCTTTAAATTGTGGAATAGTAAAAAGATCAGTTACATCTGTTGATAATGTGGACTAATTCATTTAAACAACAGCCCTATGGTATAGATACTACTACTATCTCCATTTTGCAGATAAGGAAATTGAGGCATAGGTTAAGGAGTCTGCTCAAAGTCATACAACCAGCAAGTGGCAGGGACAGGATTTGACCTGGTTTCCTGGTGTCAATGCTCTTAGCACTTGAGCAGTAATGTCTTCTGATCTTCTTTCCTCCTTGATGTTTGAGACTGTGGTCCATTCCCTTTTATTGTCTATAGCCCCCATTGCTTCCAGAACGTCTCTCTCTCCTCTCCTCATTCCATTCTTTCTGCTGCACATGCTTCTCCCAAGTCTCCTTCACTGGTATCTCTTTCTGGATGATCCTTTAAAATATGAGTGTTCTTTAGCTTTCAGATTCTCCTCTTGTTCTGTACTCTCTCCCTCAGCTCTGCAATCCATCCTCAGGCTTTGAAGTAGTGGAGACCTCATGGGCTCCAAAATCTCCATTTGTGACCTAAACTTCTTCATTAAGCTTCAGATACATATTTGCAACTATACACGGAACATCTCCACCTCAGCATCTCACAGGCATCCCAAACTCGACATGTGCAAAACTTACCACCTCACCCCAAACCCACTTTCTTTGTACAGTTTATTTGGTAAGTAATTCTACCTGCACTTGGAGCCCAAAGTGGCCATGTAAGAAGTCCAAACTCCCTGCTAACAGGCATGTGAAGAGGCCCTGAAACCACATGCAGAAGGAGAGGGGCCCCCAAGTACTACCTTCCAGCCATCCCCATCAAGGCAGCAGGCATGTGAGTGAGGACATCTTGGATTCCCTAGACTAGACCAGTCCAGCCACCAGCTGAATACCACGGGGTGAACCCAGTCAACACCATGTGGAGCAGAAGAATCGCCCAGCTCAGCCCTGCTCAAATTTCTTAATCACAAAATCCTGAGAGATAATAAAATTGTTCTGTCTTAAGCAATTGAGTTTTGGGGAGACTTGTTACACAGCAATAGATAACTAGGACTCTCACTCCTTGTTACGGACTGAACACTTGTGCCCCACCCCCATTCATCTGTTGAAGCCCTAACCCCTAATGTGATGGTATTTGGAGGTGGGGAATTAGATGGCAATAAGATTTCAAAGATGTCATGAGGGTGAGGCCCCCATGATGGGATTAGTGTCCTTATAAGAAGAGGAAAAGAGACCAAAGTGTGCTCTCTCTCTCTCTCTGTCTTACTTGCTCTCTTTCTCTGTCTCTCCCTTCACCACGTGAGGACACAGGGAGAAGGCAGTTGTCTGCAAGCCAGGAAGAGAATTCTCACCAGGAACCAAATCTGTGGGCACCTTGATCCTGGACTTTCCAGTCTCTAGAACTGTGAGAAGCAAATGTCCTGTTTAAGCCACCCGGTCTGGGGTGTTTTCTTACAGCAGCCCAAGCTGACTGAGACATCCCTCACTGTTACCCTCCATGGATATAACATACAGTTAAACCTCTAAAAGACACCTGCTGGAGCATTCATGAAAAAGAAATAAAAGTCTGCTTCAGATTGTCGTTTCTAACCTGTACTGTTTCTATTTCCCCAAGTTATACATCACAGTTACATTCTAGTTTTCCTCCCACCTTGACTTAAAAACTTTCTTTAAAGCTATTTTGAAACTTCCAAATCTGCTGGTCTCCAGTCAGCTCTGATGTTCTTGCCTGTTGAAAGCCTCCAGTGAGTGCTTCTCTCTCAAATGACGGTTCTTAAAGCTTATCTCCCTGATTAAGTTCTGCCCTCTTTTGAACCAAGCCCAGAAGATTCCCACCACAAGAAGAAAGCCCACCCTACCTTGGATAGCTTGTTTTTTCTTAACTCAAATGGGGATAAAATGGCATTTTCCCATCTCACTCATTCTTGTGTCTGCCTTTTGACAAACAAGATAACCAGGTCATGTGTTTGCTCCTCCCACCACTAAAATTATGTCATCCCAGTTGGCTAAGTGACTTCCAGACTGCAAGCTGTCCTTATCAGGTATCTTATTCCTTCCCAAGTGAGGGCTTGAGGTGTAGATGGAGTCAATCATCAGTCACCACTTTAGTAAAACACCAAATTCTGATTTCTGCTGAAGGAATATGACAATTTCCCCGAATCTGTCAGTGTTAACACCCTGGATCACAATTCAACCCCTAGAGGATGTATCCAATTTTCAAGCTGTGATGATAGTGCTGTTTTCCACAACTTGAGCATCCAAAGTCCTTTCCCATCAAGCCAAGTTACTTGTCCATACTCCCTCTCAAAATGGGTACCAAAGAAGTCCTGATTTTTAATACACTGGAGACTTAAAAATAAAAGAGGACTTATGAAGGAGACAAATCCGTGACCAGTGACTTGAGGCAGCAGTACACCCTTCTCTTCAGTGCAGGCCTGCCCTAAATCTTAGGTGCCACTCTTGTTCCTAGTTATGAGCATCTGTCCCCAGGAGCAGGAAGTACCTTTCAAAAGCAGGAGCAGCAGGTGGGACATAATGCTGCCTGGCTTCCTGGCACCATCCCCAGAGAGAAACTTCAAATCATTGGGCCTGTTTTTATTTCATTTCAGGTCATCCCCGAAGGTGCCTTCAGGAAAAGCAAATTGCTCTAACATGGAAAAGGTCTTTTCCCATTATTAATAAAACTCACTGATACGCTCACTAGTTCTTTCTGGCTGCCAACATAAAAACCCCATGGCTGTAATTACATTTGGAGGGAGGAGACATCAGGGTTCAGCATATCGTTGCATCTATGATCTCCCAGGTCACCCTATCAGAAAGCCTGTCTGGTGGCCAGAAGATACACAATGCCCTAACACGAAGGTGCTTGAGGAGATTGCCCCAGACATGTGCATTTCCAATGTGAATTTTCTGTCTTTGAGTATGAGTCAGAACGGTCCTTGAGTTAGAAAAGTCAATGACACAGATGTAAGATGCTTAGAAGTCAGGAAATTAAAATCAAAAGCACGGGGTCCATCTCCTGTAGACTATATACCAACCACCTACAACGACGTGCTGGTATTTCTCCTCTGGGTGGGTTGGGGGTGGGGTACTTCCTTAGTTCTTAGGCACTGTGTGTGGCTTCCCTAGCTGGGTTTGGGAAAAGGGAAAGGGTAGAAGAATAAGAAGGGAAACTCAGGACAAATGCCATCTCAAAGCATAGCCCATCATGTGCGAGACACACGAGATGTGTGGGTCAGAGCAATGCCTCCTAATGACGTGGGAGTGAGCAGACCTTGATTGTGCCTGACAGCTACTGCTAGGATTTTGCTCTAAAGATGTACTCAAAAGCAAAACAAAGATTCTTTTTTAAATGATTAAACACAGCAACCAACACATTCTCTCCAACAATAACTCCTAAGACTACCTAAGACCTTGAGAGAAGGAATTGCCACTGCAGACAAGGTGGTGACTGGAGTGAGCAGTGTGGCTGAAACAGGGATCACTGCCATCCTCAAGAGCAGGGATCCACATACACACTAATAATTGAAACACGGGCAGAGAAGGCAGAGAGAGGACACAGCTCTTTTTACTTAGAGGCTCCTAGAGTAAAGAAATTCCAAACAGAATCTGAAACATGGTGGCATAGTTTAGATCAGAGCACTTCAACTTCTCTCTGGTGAGAGACCAGACGTAGGTTTTGTTCCCCCAATCTATTTTGAACCAATACTTGTAAACAACGCAATGAAAATAAGTCACGCTTAATTTCTGCACTTATGTCATGCACTAGTAACAAAAAGTTCACATTCCAGCAGTCCACAGACCATACCTTGACTAGCGCTGGTTTACATTTTTAACGCATTAAAAATATTACAATAGTACTCGCAACAGTTTAGTACAGTATTTGTAAAAAACATCAATCCACAGTGCACTAGAGGTGTGAAGACCAGTATTAGGGCACAACTTTGTAAGTGTGTCAAACCCAGGTCCAACACGTATGCCCAAGCTGTTGTACAAATTCAGTCTGCTTATGCATCTCCATTTTCTATGTGGAGACAGAAGAAAACAACAACATGAGGCTCTGGGAGTAGTACAAGTCTCCCAGTTACTACAATTTGCACACTGGCAGGAAGGAGCACCGGCTTATCTACCACCACACCAGACCTGAGGAGGGGAAGTTCTATAAAACACAAACCACGTTATAGTAGACATCGTTGATTGATTGCCCAGCATCCACACACTCCTTTGTCTTTCCCACTAGAGCTGAGATTTTGTTCAGGTATGAGCATGTGTGTTCACACACATAACATATACATACACACAGGTACATGCAAAGCCCATGAACCTCAGGGAACTATAACACCCCCATCCCCGACCAACCTCCAGGGCTCACAGTTGGCTGCTAAAGGGTAATACCATCCCTCTTGACTGATTGGTTCAGGAAAGGACACATGGCCCAGTTTAGGCCAATGAGACATGAGGAGCAATCGGGGTTTCTGGGGTGGCTCTTGTTCACTCTTCTAAAAGAGCTTCAGGAAGAGACTTTGTCTTCCCTCTGGACCTTGTTATACAAAGGGCTGAGGCCTGGAACTGCTGCAGCCATCTTGAAATCAGCTTAAGGATGAAGGCAACACAGGGTGGAGCAAAATATTCACAGAGGAGTGAACTTGTGTCTCCAGATTACCAATCATGAAGGTCACCCTGAGTGTGACCTTCTGGGGATGCCAACAAAATTCTTGTTGTTTCAGCTAGTACGAACTGGTTTTTCTGCTTGTTGCACACAAAATGTTCACTTAGTAGAGAAGGTGAATCAATGCCTCAGGCCATGTAGAAGCGCGCCCAGGGGACAACAGTGCTGGTGTGAAACACGGCCACAGAGGTTATCCACTAAAGAACCACAGAGGCGAGTCCACCTATCAGCAGGTTCTATTTGGCCAGCACAGTAGTTTTGTATTTTTAAGTTGGGAGACTGCAAGTAAAATCTGGATGCTGGCTGCTCGTGAAAAGCTGGAGTGTCTTTAAAGCTCTGCTGGAGCTCAGTATCAGCTGCCCTTCCACGGAAAGTGAACCCCACAGTCCACCACGTTCCCACCCATCCTAGCGTGTTCCACATCTTCCATTTCCGACACTTTCTGTACCCTCGGAAGAAACTGAGATTACAACCCTGATCTTAGGAAAACTAGAGGGTTCTGAAAGAGTTCCTTGAAAAAGTTTTCCTTAAAAATGCTTGGGAGCATCTTCACAGCCAGGAAAAGTCCTCAGTCCCCAGCTTTGAGCTGCTTTCTAAGGCTGTCCAGCCACTGAAGTCCTAGGACATGTGGAAGAAGGACCCAATACAGAACAGACTTTAGGGAGGATCACTGAGAATAGGGGAGCAGGCAGTGGCTGGAAGAACTGGAAGCACAGACCCGGGGCAGTGCACTCAGTTTGTCCAGGGGCTGGCACTGTGCTCCCAGGAGCCCTTTCTGGCAAACGGAAGTGGGGCTGCGAGACCTTGTTTTCTGATAATAAAGGCTGTGAGGTTCTTGTTCAAAGGGCTCTGTTGCTTGGCACCCTGTGCCTTCTTGAGGGGAAGGGGCAGCCTCCGTGGATGCACATGTGGGGAAGAGCAGAATTGTCAGTCTCTGCTGATTCTTCTACCTGGGAAGGAGGAATCCAACTCCCATAGGGATACCTAGAAACTCCAGAGGGATTCCAGACAACCACAAGGCCCTGAACAGCAACTGAATCCCCAGGGCTCGCTGCCAGGAGTGTGTCTTATAGGGACAGGTGGTTGCATTGCTTTTGTGAATTAAGACCCTCAATCCATTTACCTTCATAGGCAGATAAACCAAGAATAGTAATAAGAAATTGGTGAACTAAATAGTTATGCTTGTATTGCGAAGGACAAGCATTTGTTAATTTAAGAAAGATAGTGGTTTGATTGAACAACATAAAAATGCTCTGTTTATAATCTGCTAAAAAAATTGAAGCATTTTTGTGTAAATTCATATATTTTCTTATGGTAGGGACCATAGCTTTACCCAAAACAGAGCATTTATTTAGAAAGGAATTAGCTTTTATGATTGGATTTAAAATAGCAAGTGATATATTGCTTTGTTAATAGTTCTTTCCCATTGCAGACAGTAACTGGTATTTGATATTTGGCTGTGACATACCTTCTGAAGATTGTGTCATACCAAGACAGCAAGGAAAGAATATTAAAGTTGTTTAAATGGGGAGAAATGTAAAGAAAAACAAGAACAGAGGGAACTCTCATGGTTGAATCCCTGGTTCTCACACAGAAATTAAATTTACTTTCATTTGTGTTATTTAAACATTTTCAGATGAATGAAAGTTAACACTAAGGTTTGGGGAACCTCCAGTATCTACTTCTGCATACACATGTTACATAGTAATAATCAGTATATTACGGCTATAGTAATTGAAAATATAAGCTAGATTGATTAAAAGCATTTTTGTACACAATAAACAATCATAAGTTGGAGGATGGGAGGGGCATGGCTATGACTGCAGGAGTGACCTGAAAACCAGAAAATACCAAAAAAGCTACCACCAAAGCCAGACACTCATTGGGATAAGAAAATAAATAGTTACAGGAAAGTGAGCATCCACCTACAAAACTAAAGGCAAGACACAAGTGGCCACTTAGCCCAGCCAGGCCCTTAGGTAGAGCGTCAAAACCCAACTGCCAATCTCAAGTCCATGGTGGCCCCATGCACTCTGAGAAGACAGAAATGTACTGCCATCCTCACAGCAAGAGGCTTAGAGGTACAAGCCTGGGGAAAATAAAAGGGACCCAAGGAAGAAAGACAATGAAATTGCAACTGCAAGGAGAGAGAGCACCCAGATCAGGTTGGCCGCTGCATTGGCTGGGTCCTGAATGCTGTCTTCTGAGGGAACGTCATGGTTGTCTGAGCAGGCAGGATGCTTGGAGCCAGTAATGTTTCTTTCTGTTTTTCTCCTGGGTGTTCTCCACCTCCGTTACCTCTACTGTGTTCCACAGCTTTCGTTCTAAAAGATGGTTTGTGTGTCTGTGCTCAGTCATGGGGTCATTTCTCTTCTGACTGGCACACAGATCCATCCTAATGCTTGGGGAATCACATTGGGGTGTCAGCTCTTCTTAGCAATTTCTGCCAATGCTCAGTAATCAAAAGGGTCTTCATTCCCCATCTTTTTTTCTTCTTCATGTTTCAAGGTTTAGTGCCACTGCCAGACCCAGTTCTTGAAGCCACTCACCTCTGAATAATTCAAAAGTTTTCCAATTCCAATTCTTCCTACAATTTCAACAAAGTATTTTTTTCATTCCAAGCTGAGGACATCAAGGCTCTGAAAGCCTAATTAACTCATCCAAGGTCAACACAGCTAAAGTAGCAGAGTCACTATTTAAACCCAAGTCTGCTTGATTTGGTTAATATTGCCAATTTTTTTAAATGTCTAAAAAGAAATAACTTCCTTGACTTGATAAAGAAGATGTACAAAAAACCTATAGCTAGCATCATACTTAATGAAACTAGACGCTTTCCCCATAAAATCAGGTCAAAGCAAATGTCCTCTCTCACTACATCTATTCAACATCGTACTGGAAATTCTAACTAATACAATGAGATAACTAAGAGAAACAAAAAGTGTACATATTTCTAAGGAAGAAACAAAACTGTCTTTGTTTTCAGATGACATGATTGTCTATGTAGGAAATCCAAAAGAATTGACCAAAACAATGACCTCCTGGAATTAATAAATGATTATAGCAAAGTTGCAGGATACAGGGCTAATACAGAAAAGTGAATTATTCTCCTGTATACCAGCAATGAACAATTGGAATTTGATATTAAAAACACACCACCGTGTACATTAACACCACCCAAAAATGAAATACTTAGTTATAAATCTAGCAAACATATACAAAGTCTATGTGAAGAAAACTATAAAACTCTGATGAAAGAAATCAAAGACCTGAATAAATGGAGAGATATGCCATGTTCATGGATAGGAAGACTCAATATTTTTTAAGATATCTGCTCTTTCCAACTTTATCTACAGATTCAATGCTAGCCTAGTGAAAATCTCAGCAAGCTATTTTCTGTACATAAACATCTGATTCTAATATTTATGTGGAAAGGAAAAAGATCCAACAAAATATTGATGATGAAGAACAAAGTTGGAGGACTAAATCATTTCAACTTCAAGACTTACTATAAAGTTGCAGTGATCAAGATAGTGTGGTGTTGGCAAAAGAACAGAAAGAGCAACAGAGCAGAATACAGAGCCCTGAAATAGACCCACACAAATGTAGTCAATTGATCTTTGACAAAGGAGCAAAAAGGCAATTCAATGGAGAAAGGATAGTCTTTTCAACAAATGGTGTTAGAACAACTGGATACCCACATACAAAAATCCTAGACACAGATCTTACACCCTTCACAAAAGTTAACTCAAAATGTATTATAGCCCTACATGTAAAACACAAAACAGCAAAACTTCTAGAATACAGGACAAAATCTAGGTGATCTTGGGTTTGGTGATGACTTTTTAGATATAACATCAAAAGCATGATTTAGGAAAAAAATGATGTCAGACTTCATTAAAATTTTAAATTTCTGCTCTGCAAAAGAAACTGTTAAGATAATGAAAAGACAAGCAACAGATTGGGAGAAAAATATTTCCAAAACACTTATCTGACAAAGGACTTGTGTCCAAAATATACTTCAAAGAACTCTTAAAACTCAACAATAAAAAGACAACCTAATTTAAAACTTGTCAAAAGATGTGAACAGACACCTCATCAAAGAAGATATATAGGTGGCAAATGTGCATATGAAAAAGTGCTCCAAATTACATGTCATTAAGAAAATGTAAGTTAAAACAACAATGAGATACCACTGCACATGTATTGGATGGCTAAAACCCAAAACACTGGCAACACCAAATGCTGATGATGATGTGGAGCAGAAGTAACTCTCATTCACTGATGGTGGAAAGCCACTTTAGAAGACAGTTTGTTGGTTTCTTACAAAGCTAAATATAGGCTTACCATTCAGTTCAGCAATTGTGTTCCTTGGCATTTACCCAAATGAGTCAGAAACTTATATCCACACACAGACCTGCACACATTTATAGCAGCTTTATTCATTATTGCCAAAAATTGGAAGCAATCAAGACGTCCTTCAATGGGAAACAAACTGGTACACACACACAATGGGATGTTATTCAGTGATACAAACAAATAAGCTATCAAGCCATGAAAATAAATGAAGGAATATAAATGAACACTGAAAAGTGAAAGAAGATGGTATGAAAAGTCTACATATTGTATACATACATATTGACATTCTGGAAAAGGCAAACTATAGAGGCAGTAAAAAGATCAGGGGCTGTTGGGTTGGAGCTGGGAGTGAACAGGTGAAGCACAGAGGACGTTTAGGGCAGTGAGACTGTTCTCTGTGATAGTTTAGTGATGGATACAGGACGTTATACATTTCTCAAAACCCATAGACTATATAACAAGAATTGGAACCCTAATATAAGCTGCCAACTTCACTTAATAATAATGTATCAATATTGATTCATCAATTGTAACAAACATACCAAACTAATGCAAGATGTTAATAAGAGGAGAAAATGGGGGTGATGGAGGGATTATATGGGAACTCTGTACTTTCTGCTCAATTTTTCTGTAAACCCAAAACTACTCTAAAAGATAAACTCTATTAATTAAGGAAGGAAGGGAGAAAGGAAGAGAGGAGGGAGGGAGGGAAAGGAAAGAAACCCACAGAGCACCTCAGGGGGAACATGAACATAAAAATTCCAACTCAGGAAATTGGCCAAGAAAATAATCTTATAATTTTTCCAAATAACAGGGGACATAAAGACACTTTCTTTCATTATTTAAAGTTCCAAAGGGGAAAAATACCTTTTTAAGTGATCCCCAATCCAGTAGCTCAGACAAGACATTAGGCAAAGTGCTTTCAGAAATCAGCTGTCTTCATGGATCAACACTTCATGAATTTAAATACATCTTCATTTAATACCTGCTTTTCCCCTTAGTCTAGCTTATGCAACGTTAGTTTCTCTAACAAGCCATGTAAACTGACAGGCCAAGCCCTCTGGTCCTCGTGGTCTCCCTGAGCTGCACCAGAAGATGCCAGCATCCCCTCCTCTTCTCCACAGATCCAAATTGGCAGGCATTTGCTCAGAACCTTCTTAGCACCTGGCACAGTGGGCCATGCCCTTTATTTCCGTTACCTCAACTATTCATCTGATTTAATCCAGAGGAGCTGGTTGCTTTTCCATTTTCTAGGAGAGGAAGATCAAGTTTAGGGTGGTTGAGTAACTCACCCAAGATCACACAGGAAACAAATGGCAATATTCAGGTTTGAATCACAGCCTCTGAATCCAAAGAGAAAATACTAGAATTGTTATCAGTTAGGGAGCAATAATAATTTTCATACTAAAAGGTGAAGAATCATGGAATATTGGAGTTGGAAGGTACTATAGAGAAAAGCTGATAATTCAAACCCGTCACTTCAGATATGGGGAAATTGAGGCCCAGAGAGGTTAAGATGAAATAACATAAATTAGTGTTGGAATTTAGCTTTATCTCTTATTCCAACTCATGTTGTGAGTTTGTGGTTAGAGTGATAATATCGTCTTTGCTTTGGTGGTTTCCTTCCCTTTATCCTAATGCTATAGTTGAATATTTGCTGTCCTATTCTGATTCTATTTTTCTCCCTACTCTGTATTTTGTGATCCCTTTCTCCCTTTTTCCTTGTTGAGGATTTTTTTGTCATGGAGGTCTTTTGGCTACAAAGTCTCTTAGCTTTTGTTTGTCTGGAAAAGATTTAATTCCTCCCTCATATCTGAAGGATATTTTTGCCAGCTAGAGTATTCTTGGCTGAAGACTTTTATCCCTATAAAGTTTTGAATATGTCATTCCATTCTCTCCTAGGTTGTAAGGTTTCTCTAGAGAAATCTGCTGAAAGTCTGATAGAAGTTCCTTTGTAAGTAATTTTCTTCTGCCTTGCTGCCCTGAGTATTCTTTCTTTGTCATTCATTTTTGCTATTTTTACTACTATATGCCTTGCAGTAGGTCTTTTTACATTGACAAATCTAGGAGATCTGAAAGCTTTCTCCACACACATTTCTCCTTCAATCCCTAGATTTGGGAAATTTTCTTCTATTATTTCTTTGAGCACCCTTTCTGTTCGATTTTCCTTTTCCACGCCCTCAGGGATTCCAATAATTCTTAAATTGGATTTCATCATTGAGTCCACTATTTCTTGGAGATTTTCTTCATTTTTTAAAATTCTTAGCTCTCTTTCTTCCTCTGTCTGGAGCCATTCAGCCTGTCTATCTTTGATTATGCTAATTTTCTCCTCTATGATGTCTACATGTGCATTCAGGGAATTTGTGTTCTGTTTTATCAGATCCATTGTATTTTTCGTCTCTAGTATTTCTGATTGATTCTTCTTTATAGTTTCAATCTCTTTTGTGAAGTAACTCCAGAACTCGTTGACTTGTTTCTCTATATTTCCCTTTACCTCATTGAGTTTTTTTATGATAACTACTCTGAATTCATTTTGACTTAGTTTACCTATTTCCAAGTCCTCAGGACTTAATTCTGTGTTTTTCTTGCTTCCCTTCTGGTCTGGAGCTTTTATAAATTGCTGAATGGTAGAGGAGCGGTTTTTGCACATGATGCTATTCTTCAGTTGCAGTTACAGCCTGTCACCACTAAATGGGGGTCGAGAGCCATGCATACTGAGCCCTCTGCCTTCAGCCACAATGGTGGCATACAGCGCAGGTTGGGGGAGGAGGAGCACTTTCTCTCACATGCAGACCTGGATTCTGATCAGATCTAGCTCTCTGGTTTCCTGGGGCCCTGGCTTGATGGGGCCCCCCCAAAAGGAAAAGCTTTCCCTCCTTAAAGGGTTCCCACTACATGGGTCTGTGGGAGTTCTGGATGATCCTGCAGACATGTGGCCCTTCCCCCACTGCTTCCCTCACCTGTGGCAGTGATCCCAGTCTCTACAGGAGGGAGCGAAGTTCTCTCTTACTCTGCTCCAGCTCCTCCGAGGGCAGCTCCAGCCTCTCCGCCCTCCATTGTTTGGCTGCTGTGGGTCTCTGACAATCTCTTTGTTATTAGAAGTTTTGGGTGAAATTCAGTTGTTCCTTTTGGTTGTAGTTTGGAAGGGAGAGAGTCCCGGGTGAGCTCAGTCCACCATGTCACTGACATCACCTCCTCCCCTGGAATTTAGCTTTAACATCAAGAGATGGAGCCAAGATGTATCAGTCAGCATAGGTTTGGTTAGGTTGCCATAACAAAAAATTCCAACACATCAGTGGGTTAACACCACAAAGGTTTATTTCCCACCTAGAATCCATAGCTTATGCTGATTGGCCAGGGGAGGGCTTTTCTCATCATTGCTTAAGGGCCAGAATGATGGAGGCCTCCTCTTGACAGCAGCTTCAACAATCCCCCCAGCAGTGGGAAAAGAATGTGCTGAATCTCACACTGGGTTTTCCACATACATCACTTCATCTCACTAGCCAAAGCAAGTTAAAAATCTTGCCTAACTTTAAAGATGGAAGGGAACTGAAATTCCATGTGCCCACAGGATGAGAAATGGAATGCTTGTGCAGAATCCTAATACCTATCATAGAAGAGCTGGTCCAACACTTGGCTTAGTTAGCATAATATGCCAGGTTTGCCCTCCAAAGGAGTATTTTTAAATACTTACCTAACACAACAGCATTGCCGCCAATTTTAGAATTCTCAAAAATTTACCTTGAGCACCTCTATAATGATTGAAGGAACTCAATGAATTTGTAGTCCATGATCCAACTGAATTACCAGCTAATCACATTATTTTTAAAATGACTTGAGAATATAAGGCTCCAAGAAAATATGGCAACAATTAGGAGCTACAATTCATACACAAGGACATAAAAGAGATTGCTTCTGTTTATGGAATTCTTAATGCATGCAGGAGCTTAATAAGAAAGATAGAATTCCTCCCGAAATTGCACACAGGGTGTCTACATTGAGCTCAGCAGTTTAAAAACAATGAGGTCCAATTAAGCATAGAACTATTGCATTGTCCTGGCTATGTGTCATGATCCCGGGGCAGAGGGATTCCCAGTTTTTGAGATAATCTGACAGGGCAGCTCTTGGTCCATTTAGGATGGTGAGGTAAAGCAGCCAGAACAAGAAGAGTTGGATGGTTTGTGGAGAAATTGAAAACCACTTACACAGTTAGCTAGGCTTTGCTCAGGTAGGAAAGAAATCCCCTCAACCCAGGCCAGAAAGAAAAGACAACTGAACAAAGGCAGAGATGAATGCAAGAGAAGACTGTGCACATGTAGCCCTAACACATCCATGGGCATCCACATGGCTCAGTCTTTGCACACCTCAGACACATTTAAAGAACCATAGATCAGTAGCAAAACTGCTTGGAAAGAAATTCAATTCTTCTTATTTGTTTTCAAGGAACATTAAAGAGAATCCATGATCTAACCCACGACACCATTTCCCAAAGCCCTTTAGCCTCTGCTCATGTTCTTGTACCCTCCAGGTGCTGGGAAAACACCTCTTCCTCCAAAATTCCCTCCCCAGTGGCAAACCCACAGGCTTTATCTTTCATCTCTCCACCCCCTGCCTCTCCCCTACTAATATGGAGGTTGGTGGCCTCCTTTACAGCAAGATGTAACCTTTCCTCTCCAGGAGAGAGGAGGAAGGACAAACTGTGAAGGCCAAGCAGAAGGGTAGCTGAACACTCCTGTGTGCTCAGAACTACAGGGGTAACGTGGTTTCACAGAACACGTGCAATGTCCCAAAGCATATCACTGTCATGTTCTGTGCAGTTTGCCTGAGAAGCACTCTGATGAAGTTGAGAATAGGGGCAGGGAAAGGAGATCCCACGGGACAACAGTTTAGCCCTAGAATGTCTCCACTACTTGGCATACACATGTCTAGACAAGGACACCCCCACAGGAAATTATAATTCAATGTGATAAGTAATATGACAAAGGTTGGAACAATAATAGGAATATCAGCTAAAAATTACTGACTGCTAACTATAAATGAGGAGCTGCATGGAGATTGTGTCATTCGCTCCTTTCAATAACCCTAGCACCAGCCTTATTTGGGTGGATGACTTTCTAGAAATGTATGATTTCCACCTACCTCCATTCCTAATTCTTCCAAGCTGCATTTTTTTTTCTCTCAAACTCTACTCCTTATTCTAGGAGAAGACCAACCCAGTATGGCCTATAATTTCCACTCTGTGAAGGTCTGATGCCCTTAGTGCAGAAGGTTCTCACATCAGTAGTCAGGCACTTAGTAGGCCTGTAGCCCTCACAGCCCCTAAAACTCCTGAATCGACCCTCTGTGTGCTGGAAGATTCCTGCATGCACACACACACATGCACAAGAACAATTTGTCAGAAATATTTAAAAACTGACAGGCGCCTAGTTTCCCTGATGATCACACTCCCCCTTTCTTGAAGTGGTTAGTCACAAAGGGAGAACAACATCTTGGTTGTTTTACATCTCTTCTGACTACGCAGAAAACCCAGCCAATAGTGTTTTGCTTTTTATGAAACTAAACATATAGAGAATGATGGATGTGAATGTTAACAGCCTTTATCAGCTATTACAAACCAGCTTTCTTCTTTAATGCTCCTCTGCCTTTTTTCACTCTTTGCAGCAGAAACGAGGTCCCTGAAGGAAGGAAAATATCAGATGCATCCACTAGCTCTTCACACCTGAAGAATCTGCCTGTCCATTGCTTAGGCATGCACAGCATAGAGCCTGACAGCACCATGTAAACACATAAGAATACAGAGAAATGCCTGATCAAAGTATAGAAGTGAGTACGGAAGTGAGAGCCCACTCAGGACTCTCCTTCTCTTACACTTAAAGATATTCAATGCACAAGAAAAAATGACAAAACTATATATTAGAGAATGGAATGAACAATTTTGGTAAAATTCTTATTTTTACATATATGTGCATATTTATACACACATTTATATATACGTACTGACACCAAGAACAGACCTATTAAGCTGAAAGGCTAAATGTTGATGGCGATATCTGTGGGAGATGACAAGCAGTATATTTTTAGTTTTACTTTGTGCCTATTTGCATTTTCTAGCTTTTCAATGAATAACAAGCATTAGGTTAGTTGTTAGTATAATGTGTTTATTTCTAATCACCTTTTAATCACTAAGGTTTAATCACTGGTTTATTCTCTGAAGGGAACATACAGACTATCCTCCCATAGGCCAGTGGCTAGAGGTATCCTTAAGAGTCACAAACCAGGTGACATCAGCATCATGGCAGACTGAGCTATTATCTTGGACTCTCCCCTCTAAGATACAACCAAAATGACATATATACATCAACAGAGGACACTGGAAGTGGAAGCTGATCCACAAGAGCTCTGTGGAGAGAGATGGGCTGTGGCAGTGAGAAGTGCACAGCTAAAAAGGATGCACAGTCCCTGCCCAGTACTTCAGCCCCAGAATCATCCACAGCATAGTGCAGTAAGCATGGTAGTGGCGGTGGGACAGTTCGCAGGTGAGAAGAGGTGCCCTGTCCCCATTCAGCACTCCAGCCCCAGAATCGTCCAGAGCACAGTGTGGAAAGCATGGCAGCAGTGGCAAGGAAAGTGGTCAGGTGAGGGAGATGCCCTGTCCCAGCCCAGCACTCCAGCCCCATGGCCCAGAGGGCTTGGTGGTGGTGACGGTGAAAGTGCACAGCCCCAGAATCCTCTGGAGTCCAGTGCAGAGACTGTGGCAGCCGCAGAAGGGAAAGTATGCAGGTGAGGAGAGGTACCTCATCCCCACCCAGCATTCCAGGCCCACTATCACCAAGAGCACAGAGTTGTGAGTGAGAGAGCAGTGGCTGAGAAAAGGGAAAGTGCTCAGTGCTGCAATTGCCCAGAGCTCCGTACAGAGAGACAAGCAGAGGCAGGTGAAGCACTGGGGAAGGAGAGAACCCTTCCTCGGCTTGGTGCTCCACATGTGCCACTGATCAGTCACTCAGAGAGAAAAGCATTCATTGGCAAGAGCTGGGGAGTCCCTGTTCATGTCAGGCCACAAATACACAGTGCCTGATCTCCACCCAGTGGAGATATGTGGCAGCTGTGACCAGATGAGACCACCATGAGGAAACAAAAATCCACTCCATCAAGAATTATGAGTAGGTATCTTAAAGATCCATACCAGAAGGAAAGTGACAAGTACCTAGAAACCAACCCTGAAGGAACAGAAATCCATAAACTAAATGACAAAGAATTCAAAACAGCTATCATAAAAAAACTCAATGAATTACAAGAAAACACAGAAAGACAAACTAACAAATTCAGGAGCTTCTTCACAAAAGAGATTGAAACTATAAAGAAGAACCAATCAGAATTATTACAGATGAAAATCACAATGGATGAAATAACAAAAAATCAAGATTCCCTAAATAACAGACCTGCCAGTATGGAGGACAGAATAAGCCAGTTAGAGGATAGTACTATAGAAATGCTTCAGAGGGAGGAGAAGAGAGAAATAAGACTAAAAAGAAATGAAGAAGCTCTCAAAGAAATATCTGACACAATCAGGAATTGTAACATAAGGATTATGCGTCTTCCAGAGGGAGAAGAGGAGAATGGAGCAGAAAGCTTGTTCAAAGAAATAATAGCTAAAAACTTCCCAAACCTGGGAAAGAAGATGGAAATCCATGTGAAAGAAGCCTCCAGATCTCCCAACTTTGTCAACGTAAAAACACCCAGTCCAAAGCATATAGGAGTTAAACTGGCAAATGTCAAGGGCAAAGAAAATATACTAAGGGCAGCAAGACAGAATAAAATAACTTACAAAAAAACCCCTATCGCGCTTTCAGCAGATTTCTCAGCAGGAACCTTACAGGCTTTGAGAGAGTGGAATGATACATTCAAAATCCTGACAGACAAAAACTTCCAGCCAAGAATTCTCTATGCAGTGAAAATCTCCTTCAGATTAGACAGAGAAATAGAAACTTTCCCAGATAAACAAAAGCTAAGAGAGTTCATTGCCACAAGACTCCCTCTATAAGAAATCCTCAAGAAGGTCCTCATAGCTGAAAAAATAAAGATAGGAAAGGGGCTAGGGGCTACAAATTCCTGAGCAAGGAGATGGATACATATGCAATAATCAGAAAACAGCAGCTCTTTATCAGAACAGGTTAGTAAACACTTAACTTTAACATCAAGGATAAAGAAAAGGAAAACACCAGAAGAAAAATGATCTCATCATTTTAACCACAAACTCACAAGACAAGATGGAAAAAGATATGACAAAAATAAGTTAGAAGGGGAAGAGGAAAGGGATGGAATTGGTATAGTCTAAGGAAGTCAGAGGCTATCAGAAAATGGACTATCTCAACTATGAGATTTTTTATATGAACCTAAGGATAACCACTACACCAATAATTAGAATAGAGATAGGAGAAAACAAAGAAAACCAACAGAGAAAACTACCTAATCAAATTGGTAGTCCAAAATACACAGGACAAGAAACAAAGGAAATGCAGATAAACCAGGAAATGTGAGATAAGATGACAATATTAAGCCCTCACATGTCAAGAATCATTGTAAATGTAAATGGACTGAATTTTCCAATCAAAAGATACAGAGTGGCAGGATGGATTAAAGAACAAGACCCAACAATATGCTGCCTCCAGGAAACACATCCCAGCTCTAGAGACAAACATAGGCTCAGAGTGAAGGGATGGAAGACAATACTCCAAGCTAATGGCAGACAAAAGAAAGTAGGTGTTGCCATACTTACACCAGACAAAGTAGACTTCAATATAAAGCTGGTAAAGAGAGACATAGAGGAGCAGTATATAATGATGAAAGTGACCTTCCAGAAAGAAGACATAAAACTTATAAATATGTATGCACCCAACACAGGAGCACCAAATTATATAAAGTAACTATTAACAAACCTAAAAGGAGAGATCAAGGACAACACAGTAATAGTAGGGGACCTCCACACCCGACTTACATCAGTGGATAGATCAGCCAGACAAAAAGTCAACAAAGAGATAGTAGACTCAAACAAAAAACTAGATCAGGTGAACTTAATAGATATATAGGGAGCAATCTATCCAAAATCAGCAGAATATACATTCTTCTCAAGTGCACATGGAACATTCTCAAGGATAAACCATATATTGGGAAACAAGGCAAACTTCAAAAAATTTAAGAAGATTGAAACCATTCCTATTAACTTTTCTGACCATAATGCCATGAAACTAGAAATCAACTACAAGAAAAAAGCTGGAAAAGGAACAAAAATGTGGAGACTAGATAACATGCTACTGAACAACCAATGGGTCATCAAAGAAATAAGAGAGAAATCAAAAAAATACTTGGAGACAAACCAGAATGAAAACATACCATACCAACTCTTATGGGATGCAGTAAAAGTGGTCCTAAGGGGGAAATTTATAGCAATACAGGCCCATGTTAACAAAAAAGAAAAAGCTCAAATAAACAATCTTAAACTACACCTAACAGAATTAGAAAAAGAAGAACAAACAAAGCCAAAACTCAGAAGAAGGAGGGAAATAATAAAAATTAGAGCAGAAATAAATGAAATTGAACAAAAAAACTGAAAAAACAACCAATGAAACAAGAAGCTAGTTCTTGGAGGGGATGAACAAAATTGACAAACCCTTAGCCAGACTCACTAAGAAAAAAAGAGAGAAGGCTCAAATAAATACAATTAGAAATGAAAGAGGAGAATTTACAACAGATATCATAGAAATACGGAAGATTCTAAGAGAATATTATGAAAAACTATACATCATCAAACTGGACAATCTAGAGGAAGTGGAGACATTCTTAGACTCTTACAACATCCCAAACCTGAATCAAGAAGAAATAGAGAATCTGAATAGACCAATCAGAAGTGAAGAGTTTGAAATGGTAATCAAAATCCCGAAAAATAAAAGTCCAGGACCAGATGGCTTCTCTCCAGAATTCTACCAAACATTTAATTTATTATATATTCTTCTCAAACTATTCCAAAAAATTGAGGAATATAGAAATATCCCTAACACACTCTATGAGGCCAACATCACCCTGATCCCAAAACCAGACAAGGACAACTCAAAGAAGGAAAATTACAGGCCAATATCGCTGCTGAACATAGATGCAAATGTCCTCAGCAAAATATTGGCAAACTGAATACAGAAATACATTAAAAAGATCATACACCATGATCAAGTGGGATTCATACCAGGGACACAGGGATGGTTCAACATCTGCAAATCAATCAATGTGCTACACCATATTAACAAAAGTAGGAACAAAAACTGCATGATCATCACCATAGACAAAGTATTTGACAAGATCCAAACCTGTTCATGATACAAACTTTCAATAAAATGGGTTCAAAAGGAAAATACCTCAACATAATAAAGACCATATACGACAAACCCATTGCCAACATCATACCCAATGGGGAAAAATTGAAAACCATCCCACTGAGGACAGGAATAAGACAACAGTGACAAGTCACCACTCATTCAACATAGTACTAGAGGTTTTGGCCAGAGCAGTTGGGCAGGAAAAAGAAATAAAAGGAATCCAAATAGGCCCTGAAGAAGTGAGACTCTCACTCTTTGCAGACGACATGATTTTATATATAGAAAACCCTAAAAAATCCATTGGAAAACTATTAGAAATAATCAACAACTACAGCAAAGTTGCAGCATACAAAGTCAACTTACAAAAATCAGTGGCATTTCCATACTTTAATAATGAACCAACGGAAAAACAACTCAAGAAAACAACCCCATTTACAATTGCAACAAAAAGAATAAAATATCTAGGAGTAAATTTATCCAAGGAGGTGAAAGACCTATACAAGGAAAACTATAAGACATTACTGAAAGAAATTGATAATCACATAAAGAAATGGAAAGATATTTCATATACATGGATTGGAAGAATAAACACAACTAAAATGGCGATACTACTTAAAGAAATCTACAGATTCAATGCAATCCCAATCAGAATTTCAATGACATTCTTCACAGAAATAGAACAAATTATCTTAAAACTCATACTGGGGAACAAAAGACCCCAAATAACCAAAGCAATCCTGAGAAACAAGAACAAAGCTGGTGGCATTGCAATCCCTGACTTCAAAGCATATTACAAAGCTATAGTAATCAAAACAGTGTGGTACTGGTACAAAAACAGGCACAAAGATTGATGGAACAGAATTGAAGGCCCAGAAATCAAACCACACATCTACAACAACTCATCTTCAACAAAGAAGCCAAGAACATACAACGGAGAAAGGAAAGCCTCTTTAATAAATGGTGCTGGGAAAATGGACGGCCACATGCCAAAGAATGAAAGTAGACAATTATCTTTTTCCATACACAAAAATAGACTCAAAAATGATCAAAGACTTGAAGGTAAGACTGGAAACTATAAAACTTCTGGAAGAAATTATAGGCAGTACACTCTTTGACATCAGCCTTAAAAGGATCATTACAAATATGATGTCCACTCAGGCAAGGGAAACAAAATAAAAAATAAACAAGTGGTACTTCATCAGCCTAAAGAGCTTCTGGAAGGCAAAGGAAACCAAGAGCAAAATGAAACAACAACCCACCACCTGGGAGAAAATATTTGCAAATCATATATCCCACAAGGGCTGAATCTCCATAATATATAAAGAACTCACACAACTGAAATACAAGGAAATAAACAATCCCATCAAAAAGTGGGCAGAGGATATGAACAGACATTTTTCCAAAGAAGACATACAGATGGCCAATAGGCACGTGAAAAGATGCTCAACATCACTAATCATCAGGGAGATGCAAATCTACACTTAGATGTCATCTTACGCCCATTGGAATGGCTATAATCACCAAGACAAAAAGTAACAAATGCTGGAGAGGTTGTGGAGAATAGGGAACCCTCATTCACTGCTGGTGGGAATGCAAATTGGTGCAGCCACTTTGGAAAACAGTATGGAGATTTCTCAAAAAACTAAAAATAGAGTTACCATATGACCCAGCTATCCCACTACTGGGTATTTATCCAAAGAACTGGAAGTCAACAATACAAAGAGACTTATGCACCCTTATGTTCATTGCAGCATTATTCACAATAACCAAGACATGGAAGAAACCCAAGTGCCCATCGACTGATGAGTGGATACAGAAGACGTGGTATATATATATATATATATATATATATACACACACACACACACACAGTGGAATACTACTCAGCCACAAAAAAGACATAATCGTCCCATTCACAGCCACATGGATGGACATTGAGGGCATCATGTTAAGCAAAATAAGCCAGACAGAGAAAGATAAACACCATATGATTTCACTCACATCTGCAGCATAAAGAAACTTATAGACAAAGAGAACAATTTAATGATTACCAGGGGGAAGCAGGGGGGATGGTGTGCACAAGGGGTGAAGAGGCACATTTATATAGTATTTGACAAATATTAATGTGCAACTGAAAGTTCACAATGTTATAAACTATTTAGACCACAATAAAAACATTTTTTTAAAAAGTCACAAACCAAAATTCCAGTTATTATCATATTATCTGGAAGTACCACCTCCTTTTCCTCCAGGAAGAAGGAGAAGCAAGAGAGAAAAGGCTGGGTGGCTGGGTATAGTAAGGATGTCTCTGATCTTGAAGTCCCAGTATAGCCTCAAGTCAACCTGCCTCTGCCAACCGATGGCCTTGGGAAGTTACCAGCTCTTCTGTCCCTGGGGGTGCCCATGTGTGTGATAGTGGGCTGGCCCAGATGATGGCAAGGGTCCTTCCCAGACCTGAGCTCCAGCAGTTCTGGGCTTCCACATCGCCTTCTCAGCAGAGGGCTGCCCTACTTGAACTAGGGCTCATGCTGATTTATTTGCATCTAAGTGTAACTAGCAGGGGCCCCTGAAAGTTGCCTGAGGGGACAGGAAGGGGCAGCTCAGGGATAAAGAGAAATGATGTTAAAAGTGTCCGTCACCCCTCTTCCAAGCCAATCCTGCAATCAGGGTGGCACCAGAGCTGACAGAAGTTTCTAGCTTGAAAAGTTTGTTGGGAGTGTGGGTGCTGAATGATTGGCTCTTACCTTCTGTCGTGATGAAAATTCTGCCAGTTTTACTCAGTCACAGATGAAATCCAATAGAGCGAGAGACTTCTTCACGATGAGCTGAAGTGTCTTGGAGGACCTGTCTGGAAGCCTTACTCTGGGTCCAGTGCTCAACTGCATAGTTCACATCACATGCTTTAGGCAAATGAGGAGAACCAGCAAAGATTCCACCCAGGCCCCCTGGGAGGGAGCAAAGGACCCACAGGTTACAATCGCTGGTACACTGTAAAGATCTCAAGAAAGGAAGATGAGGTGGCTTTTCTTCTGCAGGCCACAGAAAGGTCCTGGTGATAACCCTCCCAGGTCAGAACACATCTTTCAACCCCTCAGTGTTGCTCTCCCAAGTTAGAAGATGCATCTCAGAAAGTTACTTCCTTGGGCCTTCGGCAACACACAGGAGGTCACTGGTTCTCATTTGGTATTTGGTAAATGCTACCCAACGTCAGGAAGGACATACTTCACTTGAGAGAGAATAGGAAAGGCCAGAAATGGAAGCTGTATGTATCTGCTTTTCAAGCAGCTGAGTTTTATTTTTTGTTGTTGTTATTGTTTGTATTTGCTTTATTTTCCACATTTTCCTCCGGTTCATCTTATCACTCAAATAATTGGCAAAATGCCGCCCACCATGGTTTCACTCACACCCTCCCTGAACAAATGAAGCCCTCCCCTCGATCTACCAAAATCCTGTTGTTGACGTGTTCGCCTGCACGTGCTAGAGAATTCACTGCAGGACCTGCCCCTACATCAGAGCCCTCACAGACTACCTACACCCTCAAGGACATCTCTGACCTCTGACCTCATTGGAAATTGATGAACTACTGCTTGGGGCTTCTCCTATTGTGTAACTGTAGTTTTATCTCTTCTCTCAAGCTTTCTTTTCTCAAGTAAACTTAGTCTTCTTCGAATTCTTCATTGGGATTCACAGAATAATTTGCACATAGTAGGTGATTAAAATATTTATTAAGCCATAATGAAATACTATTTTTACCTATCAATTTACAAAGCCAAGAAATTTTAAAAACAGCCAACCCCGACAAGAGTGCAACAATGGAATTACGTCCTAACAAAGGTCAAAGTTAAACTGGGTGTGAGTGAAAATTTTTAGATATTAATTAGGGGATTTTTCTAATCCCTGTTTTCCCTCCCTTGATTGAGACTTCGTCCCCATTTAAGAGGAAGCAGGATCTGCAATCCCTGACCTCAGAGGATGTATGTGACAGAGTGAAAATTAAGAGCTGACAAGACCTCTGGACTTGTTTTCAAATCTCTAAACCCACTGAACAGAATAGAACATGAGGAGTATTCCAGTTACCTATTGCTGTGTAACAAACTGTTCCAAACCAAAGGGGCTTAAAACAATAATTTACGTTTGTCTCTCATGGTTCTGTGTATTGGCTGAGTTCAGCTGAATGCTTCTTGCCTGGGATCCCTCACATGGTTGCAGTAAGATGGTGGCTGTGGCTGAAAGCGTCTGAAGATTTCTTCACTCGCATGCCTGGTGCCTGGGTTGGGTTGGGCTGACTGGAACAGATGGAGGCTGGTGAAGTATCTCTCTTTCTCTCTCCATCTCCTCTCTTCTCCTCCTTTCTCTTCCTTTTTTTTCTTTCCATGCAGCCTCTCCACATAGCTAGCTTGGGCTTCCTCACAGCATGGTAGTCAGAAGGAAGCCAGGCTCCTTAATAGGTAGCTTGCTTGCCTGAGGATGAGAATTCCCAAAGGGCCCAGGCAGAACTAGCCTTTCATGCAATGTCACTTTCACTGCATTCTTTTGGTTACAAGTTACTCCTTAAGGCCAGCCCAGATTCAAGGGAAGGGCAATTAGACTTTCCCTCTCAATGGGAGGAGTGGCAAAAGAATTTGATCTACCTTTAACCTATCACAGTGAAAAAGAGACTTTTTCCAGATTAAAAAGAAGGAAGGGGACACCCTATGGACTTGAGCTTGCTCCCTGGATATGCTCTGTGTTGGCCAAAAGACATTAGGGAGGAAAGGTGAAGTGCATCTAGAGAAACAACCACAAACACTGGGCTTTCTGGCCTCACCAGGTTGCCATGGCCCAAAAATATCCACCAAGTCCAAGGGACAGGCTGACATGATGACCATGCCTCCCTGCGTGGGAGAAAGTTCAGGAAAGACAGATGAGAAACTTCCAACCACCCCAGTAGGATAGGAGATTCACATCAAAATTAGGTTGATTTGTGGAAAATAGAATTGCAGTATCTCTTTCAGCTTAGGTTTGGGGACAGACATTCCTCGTCATGACACTTGGTATCAGACTTGAAATTTTATTTCTCCCAACTTGATTCTCCAGTGAGGAGTCATTCTGTCTCTCAAAGCTGAGGCCCCTAGTTTTCCACTTTCATCACAACTATCAGAGCAGAGTTAAGCTACCCACAGGCACCTGGAGGCATAGTCTACACAGCAACATATGAGTTGAAAGATCAATCATTCGAGTGCAGAGAAGATGGAGGAGAAACTTATCGAGAGCTCAAATTGGAGATCGATTTTCCATCTCATCATGGGAAAGAAGATAGAGAGCAGTGACTCAGCCAGAATCAACATAACCCCAATCCATTGTCCTGAGAGTCTCCCTAGGCAGCTCCAAGAATGCTGCAACAAATTACACGCTCCACTCTGCTCCCGCAAATAATCACTTCTGTGCAGGTCAGCAGCCCACTGGGGGGTCCACAGGCAGGAAGATTAACTTCCTCTCTGCCAGGCTTCCAGAGAGTAGCCCCGATAGAGGTGGGAAGCTGAGCAGAAAGGCCATGAAGATGGAGGCAGAGGGTGCTTTAATAGCACACAGTGTGAAACCCAGGACAAGAAGTCAGGCACATGGAACTGAAAGCTCACTCCTGATTTTTCAAGTTACTGGTTTGAGAATGAGATCGACTTCCCCACTCTTGCTGCCCTTGGCTTGCACCTTTCTTTCTAGCATTTCACTCCATCCAACTGGATCTCTGTTTATGAAGCTCCTAAATGGTGTCTGAGTGTGGCTCTCTGGCTTGTCACCCAACTTCTGCCCTCCTCCAAGGAAACAAACAACACTCCATCAGCACAGGGAAAACTCTACCAGCTTCTTCCCATCTTGCTTCAGAAAAAGACGGAC
The DNA here is from genome assembly GCF_041296265.1 of Equus caballus. NCBI lineage: Eukaryota > Metazoa > Chordata > Mammalia > Perissodactyla > Equidae > Equus > Equus caballus. The sequence goes on along the minus strand of NC_091706.1, from coordinate 21,120,940 downwards.
AAGAACTTTTGTAAGAGAATGTGAGACTCTTCAGAGTTGGCCACGACACACTCTTATGTACAATGACAACCATCCAAACTTCTCAGTAAGAGCAAATACTTTAGCTCATGTTCTGTGCCCGGCACTGTGCTAAACTGTTGACATGTATTAGCTCATCCAATCCTCACAATCACTTTGTTAGATAGCACTGCTATCATCTCCACTTCATGGGGAAACAGAGACTCAAGAAAAAAATATGAGCTGGTCTCAAGACTTACACTGTCTTCTGTGCCTCTCTAAAGCTTCTGCTCTTTTCCATCAAGTCACAGGTCCTCAAACATTGGTGTACACCTTCGAGAACACTTCTTTTTCAATGAGCTCTTCAGTCTCTCTCACAGTTTTCCTGAATATTCACTGGACTAAGTGTGAAAGTGATGGACAGATATCTACCCTTAATTTTCTGCTGACAGCCTTCCCTCCAGGTCATAACCCCTCCTAATCCTGTTCTCATCATAAAAGGGACAAAGTCCTTCCTTAGTCTTACTGATTTTTCACCAGGATCTTTCCTTTCACAAATGAAAGGGTCAGGAAACCCTACATTGTCTTCCTAAAAACAACAGGTTTGCTCCCCTCCTCCACAGGCAGAATAATGAGGCCAGGTCAGCCAAGAAGGGTGAGTTGCTTAGTAGCTAGAAGCACATATCCTGTGCCCCGGAGGCAAATGGTACCTTTTGGTGACACTCAGGGTGTTTGGGAACATGATTCTTAATGACACAGCTCCTCCCTGGAGTGCCTCGGAATGTCTGGGGCAGGAGTGAAGATCCTCATCTTCTCACCTTCCTCCAGGGCTGTAACATCACCTGCCCTTTAGAGACCTGGCTTCTCAAATAGTCAATTCCCATCTGTGTCTAAGACTTCAGGCCATCTCCTCTCCCTGGCTTTTAACAAAATCATTTTTGAGTTGTAAGATGAGGCTAACCATAATAATTTCACCTAATATATTAGAGGTTCAATTTTTCAATGCCAGCTTGTACTCCCTGGGAAAGTATATTAACCCTCATGTGGAACTGACTTCCTGGAGTATCTTACTGTGTAAATCAGTTCCTATTGATGCAGGAGGAAATGGTTAGAGAGAAAGGGATGAGAGATTCTATTTACTGAGACCTGCTATGTGCAAGCTGTGGGCTGAGTGCTTCACTTATAGGATCTTACTTAGCAACAACACCATGAGGTAACCTTGTCTTACATTTGAGGACACTGAGGCCCAGAGAAATACAAAGGAACTCCTCCAAGATCCAGTAGCTACGTTTCAAACTCCCATTTCATTCCAGTCTAAAGCCATCCCATCATGCTGTCTCCTATGTGTGTCCAGAAATGTCTCAGCCGTGCAGTGAGGGGTGGGGGAGGCAGGCTGCAGTTATAAGTAGGCTGGTCAGAGTACACCTCATCGGGCAGATGATATCTCAGCCAAGGCTTGAAGGACGTGAAGCCATCAGGTATGGAGATGAATAAGGAAACTCATCACAGGTAGGATAACAGGTAGGCAAAGGTGCTAAGGCTGGAGAGTCAGGATGGGTCTGAGGAATGTCACGGGGCTGGAGTGTGGCTGGGGCAGAGTGAGCCCAGGGGACAGGAGCAGGTGAGGTCAGAGAGGTGAAGGTGCACAGATCCTGTTGGACAAGGAGAAGGTAGGCCCCAGTCTGCACCAAATGATTCAACCCTCCAACTTACACTAACAATGACTTGAAGCATTATTTACCAGTTCCTCATGGAGAGAGGGAGGGAAGAAGTCCTCATAAGTCCAGACTCTTACTCTGCCAGATACCCCTTTGTAAAACTAGGCTGCTGTTTCATCTAGGTGAGTAGAGAAGTGGGGGGGTGGGAGAGGCCAGAAACCTGAGTTTCTTAATTTAATATCTTCTATGAGAATCAAACAGTTTTAGATACAACTATTTCACTAAAACTCACTATTATGCATTATTTCACCTCATCAAAGAGGGGTGAACATTAGAAAATATGCAAATTTCCACTTCATTCATTAGTCCATGTCACATTTTGTGTCTAAATGCAGAAACTCTCTATGAGCCAAGCTACCCATTCACATTTTATCTCAGGCTATTCATGATTCTTCAAACTCTGCACCAATTCTGGAGTCGATGTATGCACAGAAATGGACTTTTATCAGATAATCCTCCACACATAAGGCAGGATTGTCCTAGCTACCCTTCTTGTTTTTTAAGTAAATATTTTTATTGGCATAACATATATAAAGTACACATACCATAAGTACACAGCTCAATGAATTTTCACAAAGTGAACAAATCTATACATCCACCACCCAGATCAGCAAGGAAATGTGACCAGCTCCTCCAAAGCCCCTTTGTATCCTTCTGTCATTACCTCCCAAAAGAGTATCCTCTACTCTGATTGCTATCATCAGTTTTGCCTGTTTCTGAACTTTACGCAAATGGAATCCTACATATGGTTCTTGTTGTGTCTTGCTTCTTCAGTTCAACGTGATTTCTGAGCTTCATATACGTTGTTGTGTGAAACCATTCATTCACTTTATTGTTCTATGGTATTTCTATTTTATGAATATACAATATGTTAATCCATTCTACTACTGACAGACATTTGGGTAGTTTCCGGTTTTTGGTTATTACAATAAAGCTGCTCTAAACATACGTGTACCCATCTTTGGTGAACATGTATAACTATTTCTACTGGAGTGGAATTGCTGAGACACACAGTGTATGTGTGTTTACCTACAGTAGCTACCACCAGAGAGCTTTCTAAGGTGGTTGTACCACTTTATACTCCACAGGCAGTGCATGAGAATCCTTCTTTTTTAGCTTTTGTGTAGAGCGGATAGATATCCTACTACTGTGAGACAAACAGGAAAGCAACCTTCTCTATTCCAGTGATGTGGCTTTTGCCATGACTGACCAAAGACTAGTCTTTGTGAGCAGCTGACCATGTTGGCTAAATGATGCTGGAAACATTTCATCAAACATCAAAATATGGTCCAAATAAAGTCATTGCATTTGGCAGACATTCTTCAATATTTAATAGGTTACGAGTAACTCTGCCCAATATGTCAATTCATTTAGCTATGCAAGGCTGTATTTTGATATTGACTGATCCAGTTTAGTATATCCAAGTATAAGTCTATCTTTTGAAGGGGCCAAGTGGTAAGAACTCTTAAAATTATTTAGGCCCCAAACCATTGTCTCTCATACTTTATGCTGCAGAAATCTAGGGAGATGGCTGTCTATTTTTCCAGGTGTCAGAGCAGAATGGAAGGCCTTTCAGTGAGGAATGCTGGCCCTACTCACAGAACGCCCTCTATCCATACACAAGGGAGAAGTGTGCCAGCCACTGACAAGTAGAAATACGAGGACACACCAGAACCTTCAATGTTCCCACCAATATGTCAGCTCTGCCATCTGCATGACACAGCACATGGATCCTACTTTAATAAACAATACAGCTAAATGTTGACTTCCTAGAAACAAAGAGCAGAATGGTGGTTACCAGAGTCTGTGGGGGATGTTGGCCAAAGGGTACAAAATTTAAGTTATAAGATGAATAAGTGCTGGAGACCTACTGTACAGCATGATGATTATAGTCAATAATACTGCATTGTACGCTAGAAATTTGCTAAGAGAGTTGATCTAAGTATCCTCACTACACACACACGCTAATGGTAACTGTGTGAACTGACGGATGTGTTAATGAGCTTGATTGTGGTAATCATTTCACAACGTATAGGTATATCAAAACATTGCATTGTACATCTTAAATATACGCAATTTTTATTTGTTAATCATTCTTCAATAAAGCTAGGGGAAATTTTAGAAAAAGAAAAATTAACAAACAAATAGTACAGCTTTTCAGCACTCTGGGCACTCGCCCGCCAGAGAATCCAACTGTGAAAATGACTGATGTGTCCTCACCAAAAGCCTGCTTCAGACTAGTGGTATTTAACAGAATCATCCTGCCTGCCTATTCCTTAGCTTCCTTATGTTCTCCCAGTGTGTTCATTAGACCATCAGAAATCCGTGGGCATAAAACTTATATTTATGCGGAAGTGCCCTCACTAATCTCAAGTGGGTGGCAGAAGATTCCTTAAGTCTCAGAGACGGGGGAAAGAAGAAAGAACTATTCAAGATTTCTCTAACTTGTGTCAAAATGCAGCCAAGGACATTGCCCATTATATCACCCAATGTCTGTTATAAGACTTAATATGAATCATTCTTCCTGAAATGATAGAATTGTAGTCCTAGCAGGAACCAGCCAGGAGGACCATGCAAAGCACTGCGATTCTCCTTCTGCTCTGGCTTCCGGAAAGCTTAGAGTTAACATTTGTGCTGAAATGACAAAACCCTACTTTACACAGAAACAAGCACACACACGCACTCATACTGTCAAAAGGCAAATTTACAGAGACAGAAAGTAGATTAGTGGTTGCCTGGGGCTGGGCAAGGGAAGGGGGAGTGACTGCTAATGGGCATGAGGTTCCTTTCCGGGTGACGGAAATGGTCTAAAATTAGATTGTTAAGATGGTTGAACAGCTCTGTAAATTTACTAAAAATATCATTGAACTGTCCTCTCAAAATTTAATGGTATGCATATTATACCTCAATAAAGCTGTCTTAAAGAATCAATCTGAGATGGATCATAGACATGAATATGAAAGGTAAAACAATAAAGCTCCTGGAAGAAAATATCATCATGGTCTTGGAGCAGGCAGAGATTTCTTTTTTCTTTTCTTTTCTTTACTTTTTTAGTGAGGAAGATTGCCCCTGAGCTAACATCTGTTGCCAGTGTTCCTGTTTTTGCTTGATGAAGACTGTCCCTGAGCTAACATCTGTGCCAATCTTCCTCTATTTTGTATGTGGAATACCGCCACAGCATGGCTTGATGGACAGTGTGTAGGTCCCTGCCCGGGATTGGAGTCAGCGAACCCCGGGACACAAAAATAGAGAGTGCGAACCCAACCACTATGCCACTGGGTCAGCCCCTGGGCGGAGGTTTCTTAAACAGAACACTAGAAGCACTAGTCATATAATAAAAACAACAATAAAATAGACTTTGTTAGAATTAAGAATGTCAGTTAGACAAGGGACATCAATAAGACAGTGAAGAGCCAACCACAGGCTGGGCAGAGATCTTTGCAATATTTCTCTCTGACAAAAGACTCATGTGCAGAATGTTTAATACACTCCTACAAATAAACAAAGAGACAAACAACCCAATTTTAAAATGGGCAACAGACTTGAACAGGTAGTTCACAAAAGATAGAGAGAGATCCATTTGGCCAACACACAGGAAAAGTGCACAAATGTCACAGGCATCTCCATTCCTACTTCTGCATCCCTATGCCTTCCACTTTGTTTAATGGTGTTTTTCTCTCTGTTATATACTTTGATATTCACATTTACCAAAATCCCAACAGGAAGCAGCGGCCACACTCAATTTAGGATATTGCAAGAAGGTTTCCTTTCCAAAGAGATTTTTACAATTGTGTGAGTTGGGTGGAAGGGCACCACCAGAGGTAGTGCAGGCCCCGGGTAAGGAGCAGCAGGACTGTCACCCCCACCAAACACACACACCCCAACCAGGGGTAAAGGGACAAGGGAGGAAGCAGGTACTGGGGCCCAGTGGAGAGAGTTGTGTAGAGGAGCAGCCTCAGGTGAAGCAGTGACCACGGGTCCAGGAACACAGCCAACCCAAGGCCACCTCACAGGGAAGGAGGCAGGGAAAAAATACCCAGACCTCATTCTCTCATCCTTGTGGCCACCTGGCTGGGGCTCCCACTGGTCAAACCGAAGTGGAAGCCAAAGGACAAGGTGGCTCTTGTATCAATGTGCTTGATCAGGTTTGCCTCCTGGGGCAGAGTAGGTAGGGTGTGGCTCTGGAGGGGTGAATGGAAGAGATCTGGAACTCCCTTGTAAGCTGCCTGGAATCTCTTTTAAAACATGCAGGGAATAAATAATGAACAAATACCACAACCAGTAAAACTAGGCTCCTGGAACAGGAACAGTAGATTCTTTGGAGACATTATATTAGCTTTGCATATGCAATTTGTGGAGGAGAAGAAGGAAGAGGGAAAGGGTAGTGGTTCGTTATTCTATAGCCAACCACGATAATGCCCTCCATAATTTATTTTCTATTGATTGGATGTAGAGCTGACTCCTGTCCAAAAGTGAATTGACATCCTCAGCAGTAGTTGGTACAACTTCTCCTCAAATTCATTTCGGAACCAGCATTCGGCACTTGGGGAAGGTTATTATCCCAGAGAGATACAAAACGAATCTCCTCTTCAATAGGTACCTCTTAGTTTGAATCTTACAGCCTTTCCCTGGTCTCCCCCCATCACAACACACTTCCTCAGCCACCTCGTCCCACCCCAGTGAGCCCACTCTCTTTTCTTCATCACTTATTCTAACTCAGTTCCCAACCACAGTTTCCATTAGTGCAGGATCCAAGATACTGTCTACATTGATTTTCTGAAAAGGCTTTAAAAGCGTCCATCAAGAAGCCTGCTGATGCATTCTTCCGTTTCACAAGCCTCACCCTGCAAGGTGATCCAGGATACTGCTCAGCTGCTTCCTGTTCTAAACGTCTCTGCATTGTGGTACAAAACAAACAAAGCTGTTCCGTGCAGGAGGCTTCTATGAACCTGAAATAATCTTGTACCCTCATCAAGGTATATGTGTGTTGTCTCCTCTACTAGTGTGAAGGTTCACACGAGCAGGGGCCTTGTCCTTCTTGCTCAGCTTCTATCCTCAGAGCCTCACACAGTGCCTGGCACCTAGCAGGCTAAATGTACGCTGAATAAGTAAACAAGCAACTGGATGAAACGTCCTTTCTCCAACGTCTCCTTCAGCAGCGGTTGGCCTTAAGTCTGCCACCAACTCTAACTCAGCTACCTTTGTAATAAAAGTTCACTTGTGATAAGTTAAGGAGAACAAAGGATATGCCTTAAAGCATCTCTCTCTCTGCAAAGCTGCCTGGCCAGCTGCTGGAGCAGACTCCGCCATCTTGCTTCAAGTCTCACATGTTGTGCTAAGCCAGCCAGCTCAATACTCAGTCCACATGCAGCCATCTGAGCACACTATTTTATCTGACCAACAACACCTTCCCAAACACATTCACCAAATACCACTCCTTTCTTCCCCCACTCAAACCTCTCTAATGTTCACCACACAAGAGAAAACACCAGAGCTTGGCCACTGGTAAAAGTTAAACAATTGAGCACTGAAAGAAAAATTATGAAATCATATTTTTAATTTTTGAGTTGAAAGGGACATGAGAGATCATCTGGTCCAATAGCTTTCAAACTTTTAACCACAACCCACAGTAGGATATACGTTTTACATCACAACTGAGCACACATTCATTTTTTAACATAAATATATGTATTGAGTTGGTACATGTGCCTAGCGCTTTTTCTAGATGCTAAAAATAAAACAGTAAATAAAACATATTTACAAAAACCCTGCCTGCTCTCATGGGGCTTATATTCTAAAATCAACTCACGTGTGTGTGTGTGTGTGTGTGTGTTCATATCTTTTGCTTGCTTGCTTGTTGATTTGTTTATTTTAATGTTGATCACAACCCTCTAAATTACTTCCCAGGCTCACTAATGGGTCATAAACCATAGCTTGAAAACTACTAATATGATCCTATGTTTTCATTGTGGATATGGAAACAGGTTTAGAGACACTGAAGTCATTGGGTTTAACTTTGAGCCCATTAGCTGGAAGTGCCTGTACATATCCGAGTGGAGATATCTAGGAGACACTTAAATGTACAGATGTGAAGCTCAGAGCAGATGTTTAGGATGGAGATACAGCCCTGGGAAGCAGCCAGGGAATGAACGAAGTGTTGCAAAAAAAGTGTATAAGTTCTCTTTTTTTTAACAGTGTGCTGTAGGATGTCCTGAGGAGCACCAACATTTAAGGGATGTGAAAAGGAAGAAGATCAAGACAGTCAGAAAACCAAGGGAGAATGGAGGTAAGAAAGTTCCTAAAAGGGCCACAGCATCCACATTGCAAAGAGGTAAAATAAGGCTGATAAGCATGCATTCAATTTGGAATTAGGGATGTCTGGGGACGACGGCTCCCAGAGCAGTTAGAGTGAGCCAAGGGCAGAAGCCAGGCCACCGCCGACTGAGACGTGAATGGGAGACACTAAGGGAAGACCATGCTTTCAACAAGCTTGACACAAAAGGAAGGAGTGAGCAACAGCACAATAGCTGGAGAAGAGGGAGATCACAGGGTCGGAGAAGCATATTTAAAGCAAGAACAACAGAGACATATTCACACGGCTGAGGGATAAGAGCCAGCAGAGCCTGAGAGGCCAAATGTCAGAGAGCAGAGCAATGAGAGATTACGAGACAGGGCGTTACAAGCGCACAGATCAGAGACCAGGTTTGGACAGCAAGAGAGCAACCTCTCCTGCTGAATCAGGTGGGAAGAGGGAGAGCTTGGAGACAGATGCAGTGAATCTGGTCATTTCAAATTACACACGAATATTGAATCATTACATTGTACACCTGAAACTAATATAATATGTCAACTATATCTCAACAAATAGCTGTATTTTTCATCATTGTACATAATAGTGTAGGAAGCTTCAAAGCCCTGTGATACAGGTTATAGAATACACAAGCAGCAGCCTGAATGTACCCTTTCTCGCCCAGGTTTCAAGGAAGAAGCTCATTTCCTCCTGTAAAGAGCCTCAGGCATCCCACAGCAGGCTCCTCCATTCAAGTGGCCTCCAGCAATGGATTCCCTTAAGGGAGAACAGATGCCCCTAAAGCAGAGATTTTTCAAACGTCACTCACAGCACATCAGATTCCTCCAGAGGGCTTGTTAAAACACAGATTTGGGGCCGGCCCCATGGCTGAGTGGTTAAGTTCACGGCTCTGCTTTGGCAGCCAGGGTTTTACTGGTTGATGATTCTGGGCGTGGACCTAGCACCACTCATCAGGCCATGCTGAGGCGGCGTCCCACATAGCAGAACTAGAAGGACCCACAACTATGTACTGGGGGATTTGGGGAGAAGAAGAAAAAGAAGATTGGCAACAGATGTTAGCTTAGGGCCAATCTTAAAAAATAAAATAAAACACAGATTCCTAGGCCCCACTCCAACAGTTTCTGGAGTGGGGGCCCCCTAGGATTTTCATTTCTAAGAAGTTCCCAAGTGTATTAGTTTCCTAGGGCTGCTGTAAGAAATTACTACAAATGTAGTTGTTTAAAACAACACGAGTTTACTAGCTCATAGTTCTGGAATTCAGACTTTAAGTCCAAGATGGGTCTCACTGGGCTAAAATAAAGGTGTTTGCAGGCCTGTATTCCTTTCTGGAGGCTCTAGGGGAAAATCCGTTTTCTTGCTTCTTTCATCTCCCAGAAACCACCTGCATTCCTTGGCATGTGGCCCTTATTCTTCTTTGAAGATGACCAGTTATAGCTGGTCAAGTCTTTCTCACACCACTTTGCTCTGACACTGACTGTTCTGCTTCCCTCCTCTACAATTTTTTTGTATGCGTGAGGAAGATTTGCCCTGAGCTAACATCTGTGCCAATATTCCTCTACTTTGTATGTGGGATGGCTCCACAGTACGGCTGATGAGCAGAGTAAGTCCACACCCAGTATCCAAACCCATGAACCCCGGGCTGCTGAAGTGGAGCGTGCATAACGTTAGCCACTTGGCCACGCGCTGGCCTCCCTCCTCCACATTTAAAGACCCTTGTGATTAGAGTACATTCGACCCACTTCGATAATGCAGGATACTCTCTTTATCTTGAGGTCAACTGCAAAGCAACTTGAGGTCAAGTGCAAAGCAACTTGAGGTCAACTGCAAAGAAGTTATCACAGGTTTCACAATCCTGAGGTGCTGGGTGTGTGTGTGTGTGATATGTATGTGCTATGCAGGTATGGTGGGGAGCAGCACAGGAAAGATCTGGGAGGCACGATTTGTATTCTCTGTTCACCTTATTCTAAGAAGCACTTAAATCTGCTAGCTTAACTCTCTCATGTGAATTTGTTTTAGTTTTATTTTTATCATTATTATTATTTTAAAACAAATGTTGATCTCTTACACCAGCTCTTGGGGGCACTTCTCTTCCAGAGATGAGGGAAAGTGAGTTGAACTATGTGACAAAACAACCTAAGATAGGCTGTGGACTAGAAACTCTGCATGTTCCCTCCACATGAAGATTCATCTGTGGCCTAAAATAGAAATTCATATCCTTCTCCTGTTTGTCCCTATAAACAGATCCACGTTTGCCAAAAACACGATATCTTCACAGCTCTGTTCCCCAAATGATATGTCCAGCCAGCACTGAGCTCCCTGGAAGATCACGTGCTCGTTATCCTGTAACTCTGCTGTAGTCAGCAGAATTCCAGCCTGCAGAAGGGGACATCTCGTGGGTGGTGACAGAAAGAGAGTGGAAAAACTAGTGAAGAAGAGAACAACCCACCACATCATCCTGAATTCCTCAAAAGGCTGAACAGCAGAAAGTGGGCCAGTTTGCTTCACACATGTGGGTGTCGGGACATTTACATTTTCAGGAATCAGACATAAGCAAATATAGTTCTACTTCTGCCTCCTGCATTCTCCAGATTAACAAATACACATATTCCACACTCATTTCCAAAGTAGCCCGATGGTAAGCTTTCCCAGGAATTGTGCTTCCTCAGCCACCCACCCCTCTGCTTATGGCAACAGTAAACCCTAGAAGATGCTTTTTGATCTAGAAAGACAGAAGCCTTTCCTCAGCAGCTCTGAAATAGTCAGCAGAGAACAATGGAAATGGCTGTCATTTGTTGAGGACCTGCTCTGTGCTTGGCACTCTCTATACAATCTGGCACTGAATTTTCATTTCAGCCTGCAAAGCAGGTATTACTCTCCCTCTATTTTTAGTCTGAGAAATATTTGGACTCTCTGCCCCAAGACTGCACATACACACAAAACTTTGCTACAATTTTAGGGGCTCATGGGCCCCCTGAAGACCATTTATAGACCTATAAGTCAAGAGACCTAAGTTCCTAAGATGGCTCGTCTGCCACTCCTAGGGAAGCCCCACAGATGACCCTTTGCTCCTCCACACAATGAGATGACACTCCAGTCTCTTCCACTCTCAGGGTCCAAGTGTGGGTGCCTCTTCATCAGTCAGGCAATAGTTAAGGACAAAATTAATATAAGGAGTGACAAGCTCCGCTATAACTGATGACAAAACATTCCTCAGGTGTAATCAAATGTATATTTGTTAATAAATATTTCAATTTTACAATAAAAGTCATTTGCTATCACACTAAGCTTCATTTGCATTCATCAAATGGCTCTTGGATTTCCCTCACGTCAACAGAACTCTGAGGTCACATGGGAAGAGGCGAGACAGATGGTCACAGAACTCCCTTTGGTGGAACCTGAGGGTCATTCCAGTGACAACAGATGTTTGCATCATTGCTTAGCCGTGTATCACCAGTGAGCAGCTGGGAAGTGTTTTGTATTGCCAAATTTGTTAAAAAGAATTTGTATGGAACCATGATTAGAGATGATCAGCATGGAGAAGGTAGGAAAAGTGAGAGAAGTCTTAAAGTTACAGAACCTGCTTAAGTCACCACAATCACACAAGCGGGATCTCAGAGAGGAATGGGCGGGCAGGTGCAGGGGCTCGACATGGCTGCCTTAGTCAAATGTATTCAGAGTAATGAAGGGGAAGAAAGAAGCTCTCATATCTTAAAAACAGGACATTGCGTCACTATAGGAAAACATACTGCCACAGGTAAATACCAAATATAATATCTGTAGCACTGCCACTGTTTCCAAATAGATGTAACTCAGTTGGTTTAGTCTTTGAAAACAAGGAGCTTGTCTTAGCTATGGTGTACGTAACTCGACATTTCCATGTTATCTCAGTTAATCGGCAAACCTAGCCACACAAAGCAGGTCTTCTTATTTTCATTTTTACAGGCGTGAATACAAACTCTCAGGGGAATTAAGAAGCTGCCAGGGGCCCATCCGGGTCTCTCTGGCTTAGCAACCAATACCCTCCATTGTCCTGGGCTATTGCTCAACAGCACTGAAAAAAGAGTTTATAAAGATGAGAGGGAGGAGATTATACCCTTTAAGCAAAATAACTATTGCAGACTGGCAACCTCTTCTCCCATCTATCTACTCTCTACTCACCCACAAGTAGAATGCCCCACCCATCAGTCCATTAAAGGATTACTGCAATCATTAAGAAGTTTCTGCCAAAAGTGCTGAGGGAGAACAGAAACCATTGTGCCCATTATTTGAGTTTGCTGGGTTTTAGAAGATGTACACTATTTATAAGTTAAAATGGACATATATTCTAGTTTACAGAATAACAGTTGAGACTAAATGCAAGAGTGAGCTGGGAAGAAGACCCCTTCATGAGCATTAGTGGTCAGAGCTAGAAGCCTGGGACCCAACAAGCTGTGCAAGTGCCTTCTCTCAACCAAGCGACTTAGCTAAAAAGGGGAAGCAGGAGGCTGTGGGGAGAGGCCAGGGCCAGTAACTGAAGGGCCATGGGAGGAGGGCTGGAATGTCATTCACCATCCTCACTGGATACCTTGAGAGTGAAAGGGGGCCCTCAGGGACAACCAGAGTAAGAGTGGACCGTCCTGGGCACCTTATTCATAAGCAATGATGGGATGTTTGGACTTTTCCCCGAAAGGAGAGGGAGCCACCAAGCATGGCATAACCCCAATTGGCATGTCAACAAAGTCCATTCTGGCACCTTGTGGAGAACGGGGTCAGAAGAGGAAGAGGCTATGAAACCTCAGAGACCTACTCCAGAAGCTATATGTGCACGTGTGCTCACAAGCATGAGCAAACGAGCCAAAGAAAATCCAGAAGCTGGGGCTAATTTTAAACCCACTAATCTAAATTGACCTAAATGACCTAAATTAGCACAAAGAGGTTGAATTTTCCCAATGCCAAAGCTCACCACCCACTCCTCTGCTCCTCCCCTGGCAAGTTTGTTGCATTACAGAGAGTGGAGCCACCCCTTCAGGCCACAGGGCACCATCTGGAAAAGCAGCGAGTCACTGGCCTCAACAGGGAAACAGCCACAAACAGCAAAATGCAGCCAGACTTACATCTGTCTGGAGTGTGGGAATCATTTGTTTGTTCAACAGATATTTGTTGAGCTTCTACTATGTGCCGGGCATTGCAAATATAAATAATGATAAACAGGACACATTTCCTGCCCTTGAGAAACTTACAGACAGAAAGGCAGTTACTGTAACACAGGGTGAAAAGCATGTAGAGGTTGATCCAGGTGCTAAGGGCACAAAGGAGGGCCATTTACAGCTCGGGGATGAGCAGGTGATGCCCAAACTGAAGCTTAAAGTCTTACGACTCCAGGTGAGGTCCCCAGACTCAGCAACATCCTGCAGCACCTGGGAGCTTGCTAGGAATGCAGAATCTCAGGCCTACTCCAGACCAACTGAATCAGAATCTGCATTCTAACAAGCTCTCCAGGTTATCCATGTGCACATTCAATTCTGAGAAACACTGTCTTAAAGGATAAGGACGAGTAAGCAGAGGGAGACAAGTGGGAGAGGAGATCTGAGATGCAGGAAAGAGCAGAAGCAAAATGTCTGGTGAGAGAGAGAGTCTCATGTTTCCACACCGAAGAGATCAACTTGCTGGAATAAGATAATAAGTCACAGGCAAGGAGGGGTCAAAGAAAGTGCTTACGGGAAGGGACAGAAAGGTCCTTGTGACTCCAGGACCAGGCTAGGTCTTTCCTAAGAGCTCTGGAAGCCCTTGAAAGGTCTCATGCAGGGGACATTTAGAAAGACTGCCTGGCCGCAGTGGGGAAGGGGCAGGTTTGGGGACCATGGAGAAAATTATGTGACACATCAATGTATGTGGCAGTGGAGACACCAAGGAAGTTAGGTGGCACGGGGCCAGCTGCTGGTCGGAGGGAGCCAAGAGTTGTCTGGCACAGACTTGAGCGCTTGGAAAGGGAACATAGCTAGTTATGGGAAACCAAGAAATCTTCATTCTAGAGCCACATGTTGTCCCCTAATTATATTGTTTCCCAGCTCCATTTGTGCCAAAGAAGTAAAAAGAAAAGCACTCAAGGGACCTTCCCCACTGGATCTCAGTTCCAGGAATTGGGCTTGAGCAGGATGTCCCAAAGTCACCTAGAAATAGGAATTACGTGGGACATCTGTTCACAAGTCAGATTCCCAGGCCCTGGTCACACCCCACGGAATGTGAATCCTGGGGGAGCAGCCAAGGTGCTTCCACACAGCAGGAAACCTGGGACCTCTGGGGCATGGTATGGAGGGCACCCGGCTTCTATCACTGTGGGGGGTGGCACATCGGGGCTCCCCTTCCTCCGTCATAATAACCCCAGAGGCCAGGAGGTGCAGACTTCACTGAAGGAGCCACCACTAAGGGGTTGTCCAGTCACCCAACCCTTAGGAAGCCGAACATGGAAAACAGGCTTGCAGGGTCCTGGTTTAGAACAGCCCCTCTCGTGATGTGCTAAGTGTGCATCTTTGATGGCAGGCCTGTTTGTCTCTCTGTATTCATTCACGCAATACTCATCATCCAGCACCTGCTATGACAGATACTTATTGGGTATAGGCACTACACTTGATGTTTCTGCCACATAAAGTAAGAATATCAGCTAATATTAGCATGAATTGACTCTCGAACTTTGTCATATATATGTGTATACATATACACATATATATGTCTGACTCAGTGACTTTATACTTTTTAAAAAGATGAGTCTAGAAAAAAATGAACAAAAAGCATAAATAGGCATTTCATGAAAGAGAAAACTCACAAGGCCAACAAACATATAAAAAGATGCTCAACTGATCAGTAATCAGGAAAATGCTAATTAAAAAACAAGATGGCATTTCATTCCCATGAGAATGGCAAACATTTTAAAGTCTGACATTCCCAAAGGTTGGTGGAAGTCAGAGAAACTGGAAATTCTCACGCCCTGCTGGTGGGAGTGTGAATGAGCACAACCACTTTAGAAAATGATTGGCCATTACCCAGCAGAGGAGAAGACGGACATCACGAGGACCTCCGCTCTCAGGGAGAAAGTCTGAAGAAAGTCTAGCACGTGCGCACCAGGAGGGATGTACAAGAGTTTCTATAGAAGCATGGTTTGTAATAGAATAAAACTGGAAACAATTCAAATATCCATCAAGAAGAGAATGAGAAGGGCCGGCCCGGTGGCACAGTGGTTAAGTTTGCACGTTCTGCTTCGGCGGCCCAGGGTTCACCGGTTCAGATCCCAGATGCAGACATGGCACCATGTGGCAAGCCATGCTGTGGTAGGCATCCCACATATAAAGTAGAGGAAGATGGGCATGGATGTTCACTCAGGGCCAGTCTTCCTCAGCAAAAAGAGGAGGATTGGCAGATGTTAGCTCAGGGCTAATCTTCCTCAAAAAAAAAAAAAAAAAGAAGAGAATGGGAAAATAGTTCATGTATATACATATGTGTACATATACACATACACAAACCACACACACCTATTATACACATATATTATACTCTTATGTTTGTCTGATATCTTTTACAAACAACAACATTTAGTCCCCAGTTGATTTATTACTATTATTATTTCCACCGTTTACTAAGGCATGTGCTAGGTGTTTTCACATATTTCTAATTATCATGAAAACATTGTAAGGTGTAATTATTACCTTGCAGTTGGCGACTCTGAAGTGATGCCTTCAGCCTAAGATCACACCCTTGGGCAACACTGTAGTGAGATTTGTACCCAATAACCTCAAAGCCCAAGTTCTTTCTTACCAATAACACAGAGCTTTTTCCAGAAAAATCTCAATGACAATAGGGTATATGTTAAACACGTTATCTTGATAATGACCCATCACAATAACAAATGAATCCCTCCCAAATTGCTCTTGATATGTAGCCCTGTTCTTCACTGAGGCTAAAAACCAAAAGCAAAACAGAACTTCATGTGACAGCAACTAATAATGACATGGTCTCCTGGGAGAAAAGTGAAAGCCAATTAAAGTCATCTCTACCAAATCTAGGCTGGATTAATTTGAGCTGAAGTATCTATAATTCACGAGAATTAACATGAATGATCCAGAGAAGATGTTCAGATAAAAAGAAAAGACACAACGAATACTTCTGTTCATAGTAAAGTGTAATTGCCCATCGGCTCCCAGAACAGGTCACTCCTTTCAGATCTGTCCCTCTCCTGCTGTGATTTCTCACCACTGCTGAGGGCCTCTGCACATGGAGAGCATGCTTTCAGGTTCCTGTCGCTCTGAAGATCTCTCATCCCCGGCTTTTCATCTCAGCCCACCAATTATTTACCCATCTCCAGCCTCATCTTCTGGCTCGTCCTCTCCCTTTGACCCCTGCCCGCAGATGACAAACATGCTCCTATGACATCCTCAGAAATGCCCTTTCCTTTCACTCCAATATGCCCTCACCCACCAAGCTCTCTCTCACTCCATTTCCCACCCATCTTCTTGAAAGAACCCACTCTGTCCCACAGTCCCACTTCCTTGCCAGCCTCTCATTTCTTAACCCAGTTTCCTCATCTATAACATGGGGCAATCACATCTCTTCCTAGACCCTTATGAGGCTTCAGTGAGAACATGCTCATGACACCAGGTACCAAGTGGGAGCTCATTAGTCCTCCACTTCTTGAAACTCTTTTCTCTCTTGGCTTCCATTTAGCTCCTGTTCTTTTTCCTCAACCTACATCTTTGTCTCTTACCTGTTTGTCATTTGCTCAGGGATCTCATGAGTCACCTAGTTCCAAATATGGCTTCTATGTGGAGAAGAGATGGGTCTCAAGCTCTATATCTAGGCTTGACATCTCATCTGTAAATCAACAGGCCCCAAGCCAGAGTCATCTTCCTTGATCACACAGAACCTTCACCGACTGCTTCTCCTTGCCACCATTTGCCAGTTTCTTAGACTTGAAACCTTGCAACCTCCAGGAACTCCTCTGTTTTCCATCACTAACCACTTACTAAATGCTGTCTTATTCTATATGACCCATGTTTTCATCAAGCCCCTCCTTATCACATGGAGGCTACTTTATTCCTACTCTTGGCCTCAACAACTCTAGTTGAGAGATCTTCGAGAGACTCCTGCCCAACTCATCTCCCTGCCCCTCTATCTCATCCCTCCTCTGTATCCTACAAACCACTGCAAAAAGACCTTCCTAAAGGACAGCCTCTTTCTGCCACTGTCCCCTCCTTCTGCAGCATACTGCGTCTGCCAAATAAAACCCAAGGATCAGCTCAATTTGGGAGAAAGTGAGTAATCAGTACCAAGAGCCATACTGAGGACTGTTTATGTACATGTGTGTATATATATCTATACATATGCATATATATACATCATGTGTGTCTAGATACACACAGATCACAAAGATCTCACTAATGCTCAGAGGAGAATAATTAGTAAGCCGACATCATCAGCCTCTTCGCATGTTTATTCCTCAAGTCAGAAAATTATAAAATTATGACCATGATAAAGGAAAAATTCTTTTTACTTTCACAAACTTGCTTGACTTTTCAGAAAAGTCTTTCATTTCACACCAGAGAGTCAGAAAACATTTGCCTATTATATCCTTTAAGGTTGAAAGCCAGAGTTAGCACACTCCAGGTCCAATGACCATATCTTTGATGTCTCAAAGCCAATGTTTAAAAATTAGAAGCTTTCCCCTAAAATTTGAAAAACTGGGCTCCCTTGCAAACTCACCTGATCAGGTAACAGCAGCTCAACACATCAGGGAGTGAGCTGGGGGAGAGTAACAAACAGCTGCCCCTTTGGCCAGGCACCCACTCTACTCAGATCACCTGTCTGACTCGACTAGGAATTTTAGCCTTTGATCCCTAGATTCAGCAATGAGATTTTCTTGCGATTTATATAAAATGACATTGGATCCCTCTGACACACAAAGCATGTCCTGTAATTTCACACTGAGCAGCACTGCCTTCCAGATGGGATCCATTGGCCCCTTGTGAACACGTTTAAGGAGCGTGTGTGTTCCAGCTTCTGCATTTCTAGCTCATTGGGACTGTCGGATGGTGTGGATGTTTCAGAACGTCGCCCACTTTAGATGCATTGTTTCCCTTGTCCAACCAGACCCTCAGCCATAAATGAACATGACGTTGCTGTAACGTATTTCTTGTTTTGCAAAATGAAACCAGCACCACATGTGCTTCCAAATGTTTATTATTCCCTGTGAATAACTTATTCTAGTACATTTCCAGGAATAGGAGTTAGAAGGACTTGTTCTGCCCTCCAAGGTCATCTTTGTCTTCTTAAAAACTCTAGGACAAACAATTACATTCCAAAGTTTGAATTTATCTTAATTTGTTTTCAATACTTTTCATCCTTAGACTATTTTGATTTTTCTTTGGATTCTATTTTAACGTTTTACTTTGTATTTCACAGGTAATAATCTTAAACAGCTTTGCAGTTTAGCTTTGTTTCTTTTTTTGAACACTGAGATTAAACATTCGGCATCTCTACCATTTCAGTTCCTGGGAGTATCAGCTTTTGCTGAACCTTCAAAGGTGTCAAACGTGTCACTTGCCTTGGCTCTCCCTTTTTGGTGATCTGTTGATTTTAATGCCCTTTTTAATTTCTGCAATCTGGAAGCTCCTTGATTATTTTGGTTTTCCCAGTTTTGTGACTGCATTTGTGGTTATTTTTCAATACTCTCGCCCCATGGCCTGGCCTGAGTTCTAATCAGAAGTTTCCATTTGCCTTTCAGGAAAGAGCTCTTATCGAACGATCCCCACGTGGTGAACATGCTTGCCTGCCAGCTGCTGGCACAGCGTTCTGCAGAGAGAGGACACCTAGTTACATGTGGGGCTTTGCCTTCTTCAGAGAAACCCCGGACTCTTCAGAGGAACCCGTGGCAGCTCTAGGCACAGACAATCCTCACTGGGCACTGAACATCCCATTCATTACTCAATTCCCTACCCCTGCTGCCCTCCCAAATCTGGCAGCTGGAGGGGACTGTGCCACACACCTGGCAGGGTTGGGATCAAAACACTGCAATTCAAGAGTCTTCCCCATGACCCTGCCCTCTGCATGCCTAGCCTATTCCTGGGATGATGAACCCTTTTAGAAGCCCTGCCACCTCCCCATCAACTGCTTCTACAGCTCTGGTCTTGACACTGAGCCAGGAGCAGTGTCTGTCTGGGTCACTATGCCTCCCCTGCACCAAGGAATCCAGGAATCCACTCCCAGGAGAATGCCAGAGAACACTGTCAGATGGCCATCAGCCAGCATGCTTGCCTGGTGACCCTGGAGGAATGTGACTGTGTGCCCTTTGTGTGGCTGCCTGCCCACAGCCTGGCCGGCCATGTTCCCCCACAGCCCACTCACATTCCAAGGTCTCAAGTGCGAAGCATAGTGAACCCTGCCACCACGCCACAGAAAATGTCAACACTGCCCCAAGCCCTCTGGAACTGTCAAGGATGTCCAGCCCAGCAGGTTAAACTTTTAAAACAAAGGCCATAGGTCACTCACCCAAAACTTGCAGAAAATCTGTTTTGAAGTGTAGCATAAAAAGGATATAACTTCATATGCAATGTAAATTCAAGCACAATAGAAAAGCACTTGAATCATTTTCATTCTTAAAATGTTTCTTTACGAAAAAAGCAAAAATCTAGGGACAGTAAAAAGTCTAATTAGTGCTTGCTTTGTGCATTATATTAACAAAGGACATGGGTGGAAGTGACCTTTAACCACATCACAAATTTCTGCATGCTCAGCAATTATGGAGGAAGCAAGAGGTGAGGAAAGACTGTAAGATAAGGGGAAGAGGGATTAGGCCTTCTCCCAGAACCACGCCTGTCCCTCTCCTGTCTTCCTTACAGGCAACACTCTTTAAAGGGGATCCCTCAGAAGCCACCACCTTGCTCAGTTCCGCACCTTCCCACTTTACCACCTCCTCTTCAAAGCAGCAGGGGGCGCACTGTTTGAGACTGAAGGGAAGCGGAAGGCTTCTTCACAGACTTCTTTCCAAATATCAAATTCTTTCACAAACATCAAATTCTCCCCAAACCCACAAAATGAACACTAGTCCTAGCTAGGTTGTTCTGTGCCTCAACTACTGGACTCTTGGCCACCTGAGTCTCGGGTAGAGTTCCAGGTCCCTTTTAGGATGTTGTGCCACTGGTCTCCACAGAGCAGAAAAAAAATTTGGTCTGTTGTCCCTGGCAGTGGCATTAGACACAAAGGGACTTCAGTTCACATCTTGGTCCTGGCCCTTCCTGGCTGTGTCACCTGGGACAAGCCACTTGGCTCTCTGAGCCTCAGTTTCCCCAACTGTGAATTGGGCTAAGTGTCGCTCACTAAATGAGACGGTGCATGTGAAGCCCTCGGCCCCCTGCCTGGCACATGGCACCAGCCCAATAAACCTCCGCTCAACCATGCCCTCCTGCTTAACCACAGTAGATCAGCAGGGTTTCTGGATCATTAACTCATTCAACAAGCTTTTAAAAGCAAACCGGCTCATACCAAAGCAGACACAGGCCATGTTTATGAACAATTCTCTCCCAATGTCTTAGACTTAAAGCTTAGGGATTCTTCTGGTTTCCAATGGAGAGCAAGGGGAAAACAGTGTCGCTCCATGATCAGTAATTTATGACCTTTCAAGAGAAAACTATAATTAACGTAAGATGCTAACATCTGCATCCTTTATTTAGTTCTTGTTCAGTGCTTACCCAGTTCTGCAGCCGCCCATGTGGAAATTGGACCATCACTCCAATGATGATTTTCTTTTAATCTCTGTTTATATGTATTTATACAATATGGCCCTATTGTCACATACAACATATATTATGTATACACGTGCATATGGACCCACTCACGTAAGTGCACATACACACACACACACACATAGAATGACAGAAAAGTCTGGAACACATGTACTAGGTATAAATGTGCTTGGCACTCAGGATGTGATGTGAACATCACACAGACCTCATTTCATTTCCTCTCAGTTGACATGCAGTGTGCCCAGGAGCCTTCTGAACTCAAATATCCAGAACCACCTGGAAAATCCTCCTGTCCAGCCTAATTTGGAAAAGGGAAGTTCTAACAAAGTCAAGTGTCCTACTTAAGAGAAAGTGATGCCTCTCAAAGTGGGGTCTGAAGCCCCCGCAAACCAGGAAGCCAGTGGGGAGCTCGGGGCTCCAGATCAAGAAGCTCCCGTTGAACACTGGGCCTCCCAGTGAGTCACGAGGATACAAAACCCTTCTCTAAACCACAAACACCCTCCACAAGGCTGCCTTTTAGCCACTTTTCCTTGGTAGGAATTATCTTAGTCTGGTAGCTTTCATCTTAACAGGAAGCCAACATGATTGCAATGAAGAATGTTTCGTTCGTTTGGTTTTTATTTGGGACGAGGGTTGAGGGGTGAAGGGGGAGGCACAAGCAACACAACAATCATTTCAGTGATTCTCAAATTTTTGAGAATTACCTGAGAGGCTTATTTAAAATGGAGACTTCCCGGCCCACCCCCAGATCCCAATTTAGCAAATCCGAGGTGGAAACCAGGAATCTACATATTTTTAACGATCCCCTGCCCCAGTGACTCTAATGGGGTCCTCAGACCACAATATGGAGAAACTGGCTGGACCACCCAAAAATCCCTAGAACCTTAGAACCTGGCTTGAAACAAAAATTAATCCCCACAAACTAATTATTAGGAAGAGTGCCCTGAATCTGCACATGCCCGGGAGTTCCTGGAGCACCGAGGTCTCCCTGGCAGCCCCCGCCATGCACCCACTCCTTTCACTCATGGCTCCTTTGCAGAGAGAGGGGTGGTCAAGTCTCCAACGACAACAGCGGATTCATCTACTTCGCCTCGCGGTTCTACCAGTTTTCACCTCACGTAGTTGGACGCTCTGTTGTCAGGCACACATGCTAAGGATTGTTATATCTTCTTGGAGAAATGGCCCCTTTATCATTATGTAATGCCCCTCTTTATCACTGATAACTTTCCTTGCTGTCTGAAGTTAATATAGCTATTCCCATTTTCTTTTGATTAGTGTTAGCAGGGCATATCTTTCTTCATCCATTGACTTTTAACCTATACGCGCCTTTATATTTAAAGTGGGTATCTTGTAGATGACATATAGTTGGGTCTTATCCTGTGACTCATGGGTCCCAGGTTCAGTCTGACTGTAGCTCACCCTGCCCCTATTCCCAGAAATCCCTCTCCTAGCCTTCTGATCCTGGACTCTGACTTTGCAGCATCCTCCTTGAGATTATGCAGCTCCCCAAAGAAAGAAATGACCGTGGAAATCCATTAAAACTATTTGCTATTCTGTCACGCTGTGGGTCAAATCATAGCTCCTGAAACATAATTAAGTAAAGTAATTGGCACATAAAGCAGTCTGCACAGCTGACACCACAACGGACTCGAAGGGCTTCACGATATTTAACTTTTTCTAAATAAGAATCTAGTGCATCTGAATTAATCACAGACTTTTATTTCATGAGGTCAAAGTTAGTCAGATTTATTATATGTGTGCCCATGTGCTGTATGTCTGTGCATGCAGAAAAGGTTGACACATCAGCAAAGAAAACGTTGCTTCGGGGGGCAATAAAGGGGTAACTTGAAAGTTTTCAAGTCAAAAATATAAAATGTTATTGCATATAAACTTAAAGACACTATAGTCATTTCCTGTATTGAAACCAATTACTTCAAAAGATTCATTTAAAACTGTGTTCTGGAACTAGACAAAAGTACAATTTTGTTTTTAAGTTATACCCTTCCAAAAATAATCATGCCATTTAAGGATATACATTTTCACTCTATGACTGAACTTTCCCAACCTGGACGGACAGTAAAACACAAGGGAGTGCACAGGAAAAGAATACCGATCCAGACGGTTTTCCTAGAAGCTGCCGTCCCTGAAAACAGTCCATCAGACCACACTGAGAAGAAAGAAGGATCAAGCAAACTGAAACACCATTCAGGCCCTAGGTACCCCTGAAATAGCTAACCATTTAGAATAAACAGCAAACGAAATCAGAAGGCTGTCCAGATGTTCACGAGTGGAACCACTTCTGCGACGGTTCCACTATGTACTGTTAAGAAAGATTGTCTGAAATTTGGAAATAAGTAAAAAATATGACTAGGTTTCCTTCAGGTCACATAGAGCATTGTCTTACAAAGCAACATAGGGCACCTGATGCTTTATGGAAAATAACTTGACAATATTTACTACCCTTTAGGGTGCAGCCTGTAAAGTTAGATGTTAACTTGAAGAAGAATGATGAGCTGAAAATAGTTTCCGTTCCACTTTTTTTTGTCCCATAAGCCAAAGGCAATGGTTTTATCACCTTATATAAAATTGTATATCTCAGTCCTGTCTCAGGAAACCTTATTTGGGCATGGTTTCGTTTCATTGACTGTGTATACCAAAGTCTCCATATTCTCCTTGGAATCAGCTTTGCCATTCTGCCAGTTCCCTCATTAATGAGGTAAATAAATCTTTGACACATGCTCACTGTATGTTTGTATAAGAAGAGTCATAATTTTCACTTACTGAAAATTATACAGTAAGACTTTCCTTACCATTCGGTCCACCCATCTCCCTGCCCTGGAAACAAATGTCTGCTCTGTTCTTTCTCACTGAAGTCAGAGCTTGAAAATTACTTCCAAAATACCGTAAAGCCTGGGAAGGTTCCATTTGGCTCAAATAATCGTCCATCATCACTGACCAAGGTCACAGTGGCTCCTCCAGCCAACACCAAACAGCTCTTTCCACAGACCCCACCATCCTCTGACCAGGTTAAGACTCAGCATTTCACCAAGGTACACAGATCTGGGTCTTTCTTCCGTGGAAGCAGAACAAAATGCAAAGAAAAGAGAGACAAGACACACTTGCGTCTCTTAAGTCCGGTGTCCTATTTCATTTCGCTCCAGGGCATGGAGTTTGTATCAGACTCATCACTGTAGAAGCATGTGTATGTCACTGGAAGTGACAGAGCAAGGCTAAATGAATGAAGCCGGACTTATCCTCAAGAGCACAAAAGGGAGTGTGGGATAAAGGAAGCCAAGGAAGAGAAAGAATGAGGCCATGTGAGGGCACGTGAGGGAAACACACTTAGTTTTGCAGAATCAGCCTCCACTCTCAGCCTCACCTCCCACACACTGGCTGTTCTGGTGCTCTAAGTAGACTCCCAGTGAGGCTGCCAGTGCCAGTGCAAGGCTCAAAATTTCTTCTGCTTTACTATAAACACACCAAGAAAAGATCTGACTCAGGGAAACACCTTACTAGATTAAAAAAGGAAAATGTATTTTACAAAGCAAGCCACAAAGTGTGGGGTGGCTAAGCACATAGAGCATTATCCCAAAGGGACAAAATCTATGAATTCCACTTCTTAAATTGCTGAAATGAACACTGATTGGCTATTTGGGGAAAATCATGACCGTCACTTACAGAAGATGTCTTAAATGTGTCTCAAACAAGGGGACTCAGGAGGAGTCCCAGATGGTTTCCCTCTGTCCTTCAGAAGAGAGGGAGTCCTTTCTCCACACAAATATGGACTTGTACCATGAGGACCAACAGTGGGCACAGCCTGAATTAGGCCAAATGACCTCATCGGGGGCAAGACGTAGAAACAGCCTTCCTTGTTCTGAGCCTTCTGTGTGTCACACAGCTTGTAGGCCATTCAGAGGAGCTGCTCCTGCCTCTGGGCTGTGCCTCAGCATAGCCTTCCTCCCACTTAAGGAATAGTGGCAAATGGTCGCTGTCCAGAGAAATAAGACTCTTCTGGAAGAAGGGAGGAGACGTCCTCAAACCCTGACCCCTTTGTGCGACCTGCACCTTCACACACGTGAGCTTCTTTTAAAAAGGCGTCTGTGAGTGAGCACTGCTCACCAGACATGCCCATTCTGAGCCCCAGAATCTTGATCATCACTACTTGGGGGCCACACACAGTCTGGAAAACTGTGTATAATCATCTATTTCTGACAATATTTGACAAGTGTGGTTAAATATGATTTAGGCCATGAAAGCCATAAAACATTTAATGTCCATAAATGGATAGTGTCCGTACAGGCTCCAGAGTGGGTTAGGATATTAGTTCTCAATTCCTCTTCCTTATGGACACGGTAACAACATAACCAATGACCACGGGAAGGTCCCTATAATGACTGGGTCTAGATCCTCTGCTCTCAGTAACCACATGCAACATTTCTTCCTCAGGTCTGGTATACTCTGAGGAGCCTACTTCTGGCTTGTATGGACCAGAGAGAGCCCTCAGTCTTCATCGGACGCAGGCAGTGAACGGTTACAAAGCCCTGAAACATCTATCTCTCTAATGTGACCACTCCTTGCCCGCCATCTTTCTTGAAGTTAGCTTCTCTTTGCAGGATCAGCATGTTGTGGGGTGGGGAGGGAAGAAGAAACCCCTCTGTGAGACAACAGGGAATATATATGTTGATCTCTGCCCCTAGTTCCTGGCACAAATTTCCTAAAACCCTTGTAACTTCCTAAGTGATATAAATACTAGGAGCATCTTTTCTTCTAATATTTGGTCTTGGACCACGGTTCCTGACACAGAGTTCCTGAATCCCTTGTAACTTCCTGGGTGACAGCAGTATCTTTTGTTCTAATGAGGCGACTCCTGTATGGATCCTGATTGGGAGCTGATCACCAGAAAGACCAACCAATGATTAGAAGCCTGGAATTTTAAGCTTCAGCCTCCACTCTCTCAAGAAGGGAGAGGTTTGGAATCAGAGTTAATGATCATTCATGCCTACGTGATGAAGTCTCCATAGAAATCCCAAAAGTATGGGATCTGGAGAGTTTCCAGGTTGGTGAACACATCCATGTACTGAGAGGGTGACGGGCCCCAACTCCACAAGGACAGAAACTCCTGTGCTTAGGACACTCCTAGACTCCACTCTATGTATCTCTTCATCTGGCTGTTCACCTGTATCCTTTATCATACCCTTTATTATATAATAAACTGGTAAACTTAAGTAAGAGTTCCCCTGAGTTCTGTGAGTTGTTCTAGCAAGTAATTGTATCCAAGGGGGAGAAAGTCATTGGAACCTCCAATTTGTAGTCAAGTTGGACAGAAGTTGTGGGCAACCTGGGGACCTATACTATTTGTGATTGGTGTATGAAGGGGGTATAGTTTCATGGGACTGAGCCCCTAACCCATGGGATATGACACTATCTCCAGGTAAACAGTGTCAGAATTGAGTTAAATTGAGGACAACCAGCCAGTGTCTGAGAATTGCTTGTTTTGAGGAAGTCCCCCTCCCCGAAACATGTGATGTCAGAGCACTGTGAGTGTGAGTAGTGTAAGCCTCCCTCTGGGGTCACAGAAATCACAGCGTGTGTGGTCAGTCTCTGTGCTGCCTTGACCACCAAGTCCGCACGCAGCCAGCATTCGTTTCCTTTCCTGCATTTGCCCATCCTCTGTCCTCACGTCATCCACCAGCTTTTCTTTATCTTTCCACCTTTTCCCCCAATGGAGTATCTGGAATATTCCTTCCGAACCTGGAATCTTCAGTAGTCTTAGAAAGACTCTGGGACACCTCTGGACCTTCATATTCATCTTCCCATTAATCTGTGAAGATATGAATATCAACATAAAATATGTATGGCTTTAGATGTATAGAAATACAGAAAAAATGCAGGGAAATGTCAACAGAGATTATCTCTGGGTGGTGGAATCATGGAGGACTTTTAAGATCTTTAAGCTTTTTGTATTGTGTCTAAAAAAGACACAATGCAAATGAGTGTGCATTTCTTTGACAAGCAGGAAAAAATCAATAGTTTCAAAGCCATAAAAGGAGATTACTGGGCTCTTTTTAATTTTTTCAACACTTGCATGTTGTTTCCAAAATAAATAAGGATACTTCAGTCACTAAAAATATATTTCTTTGTTTTTACTTACTTAAAAAAATGTTCAAAAGTTGTAATTAATGCACAGGAAAAACATCTAGTCTGCACTTAGATCTGATTAGCTTGATATTCCTTCAACGCGTGAACAGGCTGCCATAATCGTGGGGGACCTGAGACAATGACCATATTCCAGCGGGAGGTGGGGAGACCCCCAAGCACAGCCACAGGATCTGCTTGCACGAGACAGGAGGCTGGACTTCTGTCCGAGAGCCAGGTTCACCCAAGCTCCTCCTGACAAGCCTCCCCCCCACCTTCCCAAGTGACCATTTCTGTACAGAAAACCAGGCTTAGGTCTGGCTTAGCTTCCACGTCACTGATGCAATGACTGATGATTCTCCCAGACAGTCAGGGCTGCCTGGACTGCCTCAGAAAATTCAAACCAGGAATAAGATGCAGCCTGTCCTCCTCACATCTTCCTGGGCACAACAGGAAGCACTGTGTGCTGTCTTTGGAATGTCCTTCAAAAATCATGTGTCCTTCGGCTTGGCATAGGTGAAGTTAGTTGTCAGTGTCCCAAACCACAGTCAATATAGCCATAGAAAGCTGTGTATTTGGACCACGTTGACCCAAAGTGGCAAGGTACCATTAACACCAGGGTCTGGAAGTCACATGCCAAGAAATAAGAAGCTAGAAAGCTGCTCTGACTTTGGCATAAGATGTTGTTGAGGCTGCTGTTGACGACATCTTCTGTTGTCCCTGCAGCCCCTGGGGGTAGCTAAGCCCTGAGAAATCTTTGCCTCCATGGTAACCAATGAATTTTTCCTCTCATGCTTAGATTACATTTCCTTTTTCAAGTTACCTTCCAGAAACCTCACAAACACATGGCCCACTCACAACTACTGTGCAAGTCACACAGCCTGAAAACCTGCATTCCGCTTCTCCCCATGGCTGGACATTCCATTTATCCTGATTCTTACTTTGTGTTATTTCTTAATATTTTGATTCTAGTACCACTTGTTAGCCAACTCAAATCTAGTATAAAAAATTTAAAATCCTATATAAAGGGAGGCAGGACCAAGATGGCAGAGTGAGTAGTCTTCTTTGTCTCTCCCCCTTTGAATCTACAACTAATTGGGCATTCACTGGTTAACAAAGGATATCCAGACAGCATCTCAAGATGCCTGAGAGACCCGTGCTGCTATACATCGGAACACAGACAGACTTCCCCCCAGGAGGAGGTGGAGATAGGTGAAAACTCTCTGACCCCGGACCCCCGGACAGCCTAGTACCTGCAAGAGGCTGTCTTCCAGTGGACTCCCCCATAGCATCGCCACGCACCAAGGGCGGGAGTGTGCACTCACCGGTGGAGCGATGGTGGAAACAGGTGACAACAGCCCTACCTAAGCCCCCCACGATTACACCTAAGCCCAGGGGGAAACTCCAGGGTCTTGCACCCACCAGCAGGGAAAGCCTATGCTTGCCATTAGCAAAGAGGCGCTGCCCAGCATTCAGAACATTGGGAAGCTCCCAGGGAGCAGATTCCCCGGCAGGGCACCAGACCACCCACCGCTGCAGGGCTCACAGACTCTGGCTGTGCATGGGATGGTGCAAGAGGCACCCATTGTTACCATGGGCATGCTTGGGGGCTGTATGGAGCTCCAGTGGAATGCCTACATGGCCTGGGGGGAACTCCAGGTTCCCACAGCAGCCTCAGCAAAAGCCTCTGCACAGCACTAGTGGAGAGGTCCTGACCAGCAATCACAAGGCTGGAAGGTGCTGGGGCAAAAGTAGCACAGCTAGGTGAGCTAACCACAGACTGCAGAAGATACCCATAGCTCTGCTGGGACCTATAGTGGACAAGTGTGATCTTGTGGGCTCTGGCAGTGACAGAGCTGCAATTATAGGTGATCCTGCTCCCGGCTGCTTGGAAAGCCCATAACACCGCTGCAGAACACAAGGAGGGAGCGCTTCTAGGTGGTCTGCAACAGTAGGTACCAGCAGCCTAAGGCCCTCTTGCGATTGCCCCCACAACTGATGAGGGACACCACAGGACCACTGTTACTATGAGGAGGGGCCCAGATCCAGTCAGTAACAGCTGACAGGGTTCCTGGTTGGTGCAGTCTAAACAGCTGCTCCCCACACACACACCAGTTGCAACAAGTGGAAACAGCGACTGAACTCTATCTCTATGTGGAGGCACAAATCCACGCCATCAAGCAGTATGAAAAAATATATTAAATCTCCAGAACAGAAGGAAAATGATAAGTACCCAGAAAACAATCCCAAAGACAATGAAATCTATAACCGAAATGACAATTATTTCAAAACAGCCATTATTAAAAAACTCAACAAGTTAAAAGAGAATTCAGATAGACAACTCAATGAGTTCAGGAGCTATGTCACAAAAGAGCTTGATACTATAAAGAAGAACCAATTAGAAATACTGGAGATGAAGAACACAATGGAGGAGATTAAGAAAAATCTGGACTCTCTGAACAGTAGGGTCGATAATATGGAAGACAGAATTAGCAATTTGGAGGCTAGGAATATAGAAATGCTGCACACAGAGGAGGAGAGAGAACTAAGACTAAAAAGAAATGAAGAAACTCTCCAAGAATTATCCAACTCAATTAGGAGATGCAACATAGGAGATACCAGAGGGAGAAGAGAAGAAGAAGGGGCAGAAGGCCTGTTCAAAGAAATAATGGCTGAGAACTTTCCAAACCTGGGAAGAGAGATGGAACTTCATGTGACAGAAGCCAATAGATCTCCAAACTTTATCAATGTAAGAAGACCAACCCCAAGGCATATAGTAGTGAAGCTAGCAAAAGTCAACAACAAAGAGAAAATACTAAGGGCAGCCAGGCAGAAGAAAATAACCTACACAGGAACCCTCATAAGGCTATCAGCAGATTTCTCAGGAGATACCTTACAGTCTAGAAGAGATTGGAATGAAATATTCAAAACTCTAAAGGACAAACACCTGCAGCCAAGAATACTCTACCCAGTGAAAATATCCTTCAAAAACAATGGAGAAATAAAAACTTTCCCAGATAAACAAAAGTTAAGGGAGTTTATTGCCATAAGACCTCCTCTTCAAGAAATGCTCAGGAAAACCCTCATACCTGAAAAATCAAAAAAAGGAAAGGGGTTACAAAATCCAGAACAAAGGAGATAAGCAGAAGGACAATAACAGAAAGTAGCAGCTCTCCATCAGAACAGGTTAGCAAAAGTTAAATAAAACATTAAAGATAAATGGAACAGAAACACCAAGAATAAATATAACCTAGTCATTTTAACCACAAACTCACAACACAAAAAGAAAGAGGAAAAAAACAAATCTGACAATAACAACCTAGAAGGGGAAGAGAAAAGGGATGGAACGTTTTAATTTAAGGAAACAAGAGGCTATCAGAAAAAGGACTATCTCATCTATGACATGTGTTATACAAACCACCTGGTAACCACTAAACAAAGAACAAGAATAAAGACACAAATTACAAATAAGAAGAAAGCCAATACAGACATTTACCTACTTGAATTAGGAATCCAATAATCATGGGACGAGAAACAAAGGAAAAAAAAATCCTATATAAAAGACATAAACTAACAAGACACCGCTAGCAGGCACAGCCATGTGAAAGAGGCACCACCCAGAGAGCACAGCCTGAAGGGCAGCAGAGGGGCCTCTCCTTTCCCACCACAACCTCGTCTCAGATGCACAATAATTCACCATCTGAAATTCACTCATTTAGCAAAACCACTTCCGTCTCTTCTTGGTAGATAAAGCAAATAGACTTGGGAGGGATGCCTCACTGCCCATCCCTGCAAAGAGTTTACTATGATCCTGTCTAATCGCACACAGCCCGGCACAGGTGTGGGTTTAGGAAGAGAGAAAACGTACGAAGAAGGATAATTGAGTTTAATGAAGGATTTAAGGGATGTTTGGGGATCAGGAATATTCGCACAGTGGGGAGCTGCTTTTCTGGGACAAGCAAGCTCGCAGACACAGGGCTTCTTGACACAGAGAGGGAGTGGGAAGGGGCTAGGACTCGTTTACCTACTTCACAATTTGGTACAAACATCAAACTCAAGCCTACAAGTCTGTGGTGAGGACTTGATGCTTCTAGTACCAGCACTTCATAGCATTTCCGAGCTCACAAGGAGCTCTCTATGGATATTACCTCATTTCATCTTCAAAATGACCCTGTAAATTTCCCTTATTCTCCTTATTATGTAAATGTGAGAACTGTGGCTCAGGGAGGTTAGCGGTGGCCAAGGGCACACAAGTTATCTAGTGGCAGAGGTGAGAGAAGAGCACAGGTCCCTTCCACAGAAATCAGCCACAGGGCAAAACCACATGGTGCAGGTGGAACAGATCAGCAGGAAGGACTGGAGCAGGATGCCCCGGGGGAACCTGACCTCACTGTGAGTCCACAAGAGCCAGGGCTTCGCTCTGCGCAGCTGCCTTCAGGGGACCCTGAATACGGATCTCTGAGCGAAACTGTAACCCACACTTGAAAAGAAAACTCTCGTCTGCCACAGCCGACCTCCACCCCCAAGAAAGCACCTGCCACTGGAAAGTCCTTTCCTTGTACTTTTCACCAATTGCCCTTCACTCACCCCATGAACAGGGAGCGTTTCTGGGCACTGGAGGGGGAGGTGTGAAATTTACTGGGCTCCAAATGTTCTAATGTATTCATAATCGAGAAGACATGAAAGGGAAGGAAAACACAATCCTGCACAGTGAATTACTTTCCTCCCCATACACGTTGCCAATGTCCAGGCCCTCTCCACAGACAGAGGATCATATTCAAACAAAATGAGAGAGGTCACCTGCCCTCCTCTTCAGTGGTCCTGTAGGGTGGGTCTCCAGGCTCTGATGTCGTGACCATGGTCTGTGGGCTGAGGTTCATACCCTCGTCTAGCAAATACCTAAACCCGACAGACAGGGATCCTCACCTGAGGAGACTGACAGGGAATTGGACCTCAGGACCGAGCCAGGCTAGAAGGACCAAGCCATGGGCCAAAGGTACTGTGATGGCTTCTGTGAGACCTGTCATGGGAGCACAACGGGGAGAGGCTGTCAGCATCGCAGGGACACAGGCTGTGGAGGAGAGCCTGACCTCAGAGTCAGAGGGTCAGCCCAGAGCAGGCAGACAGCCCCCAGAGAGGGCAAAGGGCACCCAACAGGGATGGAGGAGACCAGAGGGCAGCAGAGGCCACAAACCCAGCAGTACTGTGGTGCAGGTCAGCAGCTTCCAGACTAGAGACAGAAGTCAAATCCTAATGCCACTACGTCGGCTGAGTAATCCAAAATGGTGGGTCCTCACTGTGCCTGTTTCTTAATCTAAGAATTGGAGATGACAGACCTACTTCACAGGATTGCTGTGAGCGTTAAATGAGATATTTACAAAATGCTGGTGCGTTATCGGGTACACAGTAGGTGTTCAGTGCATCTTTCTTTTTCTTTCAAGACTCTACTGAAAGTAGCAAATTCTCAGTGCCCAAGCTAAACACCTGCAGATGTGAGTTTGGGTTTTTCTGTTGTTTGTTATTTTTAGTTTGCATACCTAAAATTTGGTTACTGAGCATGTACAAGAGTACAGTTTCGGGGCCGGCTCCGTAGCCGAGTGGTTAAGTTCCCATGCTCCGCTGTAGTGGCCCAGGGTTCGGATCCTGGGCGCGGACATGGCACTACTCGTCAGGCCACGTTGAGCCAGCGTCCCACATCCCACAACTAGAAGGATCTGCAACTAAGATATACAACTGTGTATAGGGGGGTTTTGGGGAGATAAAGCAGAAAAAAAAATTGGCAACAGTTGTTAGCCCAGATGCCAATCTTTAAAAAAAAAAAAAAGTACAGTTTCAATGTTACTTCCCCCAAAGTCTTCATACCTTTCTAATCTTCCTAAAGGTATTCCTAAATACCCTCCTTTAACAGACTTTATGTCACATACCTAAAAAGAAACATCTTTATCTGACAAGAGGCATGTCCATCTCTGCCACAGTCTTCACTACTCCCTATTGTCTTGCCCCTGGCCCGATTTGCACATTAATGCTACCTGCCTAGACCTGCAGGCATCTGAGTTTGTGACCCCTGTCCTTAAGCCAAGAATCAGTAAATGGCAGGCAGAGGCCCAGGCATATGAGAGCTGAAGGCCAAGAGCTCATAGAGGCCACCCTCAACCCTATCACAGGCAGCCACGAGTCCATGATGACCACCCTACTGCTAACACAGCTACACCCCCTGGCAGCAGAGCCAAACCCAGAAGAGCAGCTCTGAGTCCTGAGGCGGCATCAGACAAAGGGTGCCTTAGAAAGGTGGGGAGGAAAGGAGGTGCATCAGCAACCTTCTGGGGGCGGCCAATGCAAGTAGCAAGTCAGCATCAGCTCAGTCTTTGAAGCTTCACTGAAGCTCAGACCAGAAACAACTACCCAGGTAAATGAAGGCACGTGAGCCAGTGTCTAATCATCTCCCCAAGACCTCGGAGGGGAAAAGATGCTTGAAATCGGACCTGATTTTCAAGCTTCCACTTCACTTTGGCTAGGATGACTTAAGCTATTGAAACCTTGAAAGCACCTCGTCCCACATGTTCGCCATTATCCTGGCCGCAGTGGAGTGAGCAGTGACCAACACTTTCTTCTCTGGATTTCTTGCAGCTCTAGCGGTACAGCGGGAAGAAGCAAAAGCAGACACCCCCCCGACAGCAGGTCCAGGCTTTGCTAGAGATTCCCGGGTGTCCTGCAGCCTGTGGCCTTGCTCAGCTCACTGTGATGCGGCTGAACGAGTCTTGGGGTTTTATTCACATGAAACATGACTGTGTTCCAAGCTGAAGGCTGGCTGAGCCCCTGCGGGCAGCAGGGAAGTCAGGAGGGGACACTGCATTTATTGAGGGAGGTGCCCAGTTCTCATGGGATGCTTTGGGGGGCAAGGGACAATATTCAAAATATGTAACAACAGAGATACAAGGCAGCCCTGCCAAATAGAACAATTGTCCCAGCAGCCAACAGCCCCCTGGAGAAAGTAGTATTATCATCCACATCTTGTGGTTTTGAAAACCTAGCACAAATATTCAAAAAATAAAAAAATTAAAACCCTGGCACAGAACCAGCGAATGGCTCTGTGAACGTGCGTCCAGCCTGCTGAGAGGCCTGGCCACTGACTCTAGGAAGACAGAATGAGGCCGGCGAACAGCTGTAAGATGTCTTTTAGAAAACCAACATCTGATCTGGCTCCCGGATCACGGAAGTTTCCTGGATGAACTTTGGGGTTTTGGGGTTTTCTGTTTTTACATGACAGGCCATATTTCCACTGGAATCATACTGCCGTCACATTGTAGGGCAGGACTTCAGAAATCAAACCAAAACACAGTGAGGTTCCCTGCTGGCTAGTGACAGAGCTGGGTGCAGAACACCAGCCTCCGGCTCCCACTCCAGGAATCTCCAGGCATCAAAGTCTCCCATTTGTGTCCATCTGACCTCCATGGCATCATGCCCTGTTGGCAATCTCAGCTTCATCTGCAGTGAAGACAGGTGCAGACATATCGCAGCCCTAGCATCACCTTCGTTGGTTGGAAATTATAACCAAGTGACAAACTTCATCTCAGAAGCTTTACATGAAGATTCAGGAACTGGGAACTGGACTGGGGGGGTAGGGAAGCACAGTGGTGGATGCTGAGAGTGGAAACTCATGTATTCCTACAATGATCAAATGAAGGCCCGTACGTCCAGAGTATGGGAACACTCTCACCTTGATTGGGGCTTGTCGGTGTCATTATCCAATGTACATACCAGGATCGATGCGGAGAGGGCTGATGGCCACTCTGAGTTTATTATAACCAGTGTTTCAATATATACATAGCTTACATCTGTTAAACATACACAGGTGTTCTGTACAATGTAATTAGCAGATGCCAAGAATTCTTAGTGATTTCTCAAGGAGCCCTCCCTTGGCCTCTGTTTTGATATTATCATGTTTTTGCTGTGCTCATATATTTTTATCTCTGAGCATTCAAGGCCTCCTAGGCTACGACCCCTCCTGCTCCTGATATCGTGTCTCCATCTGTGTCCCTGGGCGGCCGTGCGTGGCTTAGGCTGTCTCCCTCTTCAGATCTTACCTGTCTTTGGCTAACTGGCCTTCTCACCTCCAGGTCACAGTTTGTTGGCAAGACTTTTCCAGTGATTATTAACCCTTCCTGCGTCAGGGGCGGTTACAGGGCTGTTGGCTTACAATAGTGCACTGAAGGCATTTACTGTAAGCATTTCAGGCCATAGTAATGGAAAAAGAAAGCAAAGCCATAGTGTGTCTATTCTTCACAGTGAATGCCCCTTGAAGGAGGCTACGCTGAAATTTAAAGATTTTCACAGAAGCACCCACAAAGAAAAATAACCAAGCCTGGTGCAACCCAACTGACAATGTTTTTTAAAGCTGAAGCAAGTAAACTACATGGCAAAGCCTGAAATGTCTGCCCTACCTCAGGGCATGCAGTGCACACACACACAGGCGCACACACAAGGGCAGTTTCAGCTCCTCAGACACCACCCGCCACATGCCCACAGCCTCCTTCCTGGAGTGGCCTGTGACAGCCACTAAGCTAATGAGATCCCAATGTCACCCTCAGTTTTTACATCTATCTTTCATGTTTTCCTCCCAAGATCATTGCTCAGAAAGCAGTGATGGGCAGAATGCATACCATCAGAGTTCTTGCTCCTCCTCTTTGCAACAGCAGGGTGCCCACGTGGCAGCCTGGAACAAAGACCCTCAGCTCCTGGGAAGGGAGGGCTGGGTCTCCAGGGACACAGCAGAGCAGAGTGCTCTGTGGCCACCGGGCCGGGTACCGATCCACCAAGGCTGCTGCTGCAGAGACTGCCTGCCCAACATCCTGGGCAGGAGGGAAGAAATTCTGCCTCTCTAGAAGAATGCCGTGCTGGGAACCAAGAGTCAGAGCCAGCAACAGGGACAGCTGAATGCTTGCACTGGCGAGATCATTCAGAGTCGAAGCAGTGTAAGAAAGACACAATTTCAAATTGGATGGGGGCGATCTTTCCAAATGGATAAAATCTGGGAATGAGGTTGTAATGAACGCCCGTTTAAGAAGTACCCACACGGGAAACATCACATCTGTAGAAGCTCTGGGACGTAAGCAATCCACCGCAAAACCAACTCAGCCCGAGTGCACTGAGCGCAGCTCCTGGGAGCTGCAAGCAATTTGTTTGCTGGTTTTTAAAACCCAAAAACCCCATAAAAACCGCCCCTTATCCTTTTAACCAAAATGGGTGGAATTTTTCCTACAGGATTATTTTTAAACACTGGACGGAGCTAGGCTTCTTCGGTGATCGTCTTGAGTGGCGAGTTAAGCGGGAGTATATTGTCCTTTGTGCGTTTCCATATTTTCCATAAGATGCATGCATTTCTTAGAAGAGGTAATATTTGAACTTCTTTTAAGAGCAATAGAAGAAAATGTTAAACTGCCCCAAAGCACAGGTACACATGCATGCAAATATGCACATCCACACACAAAAATACTAAATACTCCCATTGTGTCTGTATTGTAATGGGACCCACCAGGGTGATTCTCTTGGAAACACTGCAGGGTGACAGAGCCACAGCTGTGTGCAGGCTGCTGCCAAACAGCCTGAGGAGTCCCTGACAGGGGTGCTGACGTGAACTTTTCAGGAGCACTCGTGGCTGGCTTCTTACAGGATGTGCTGTGAAATCAGGTTGAAGGTTTAACCAGGCAAGAGAGTGAAGTGGGAGCCGGCAGGGATGAGGTGAGAAGAGACAGCCATTCCCCTCCTGAAAATGAGTTGTCCCTGGGATGCATCCCACAAAAGAACACTCAGGTCAGATTTGACCCCTTCCCTGCCCTTCCTTTGACAGACAAAACAGCCTGTCAGGGAGTCTGTACATTATTAGTAACTATTTCAGGGATCCCAGGGGTTTGTGAGTTTAAGGGGAAGAACTAACTCTATTTCCTCTGAAAGTCCCAAGTCCCAGGCCTTGATTCCTCTTACAAGACGTCAGCAGGGATGTGGGAGCACTGAAGACTCTTGCCTCCTTTCTCTGGGCTCTGAGAACGTTCCAGCAGCTGTGCTGACGGGGTAACAAATACCTGTGGCCTTCCTCCAACAGGTCTCTTCTAGCCAACTGGACCTTTGACGTGACAGACTTCCACATCTACATGAGTTTCCTCCTACACGATATGGGAGGTGTCAAAAATCTGGAACAAAATCTATACTCAAAACTGGTTTGCTCAGTTTCAAATTCTACTAGGTTATGTTCAGTAGCTAAATAAACCATCCCTGGTTACCTAATTCTTGAGATTCATTTAAACCATGAACTTATATTTTCTATATTTTTAAAGTTTTACTTAATTATTTGTGAATGGGCTTTTTCTTTTCTGTTCCAATTTATTATGTTTTTCTCTAAAAACTGGAAAGTTAGATATCACTTCTTAGGGTAAGAGTTACCTGGATCATTTGACCTGAGCTTAAGTATATTTGTGAAGGAATTATCATCCGAGGGGGCAGCCTGGTGGCGTAGAGGATAAGTTCGCACGTTCCACTTCTCAACAGCCCGGGGATCTCTGGTTCAGATCCCGGGTGCAGACATGGCACTGCTTGGCACGCCATGCTGTGGTAGGCGTCCCATGTATAAAGTAGAGGAAGATGGGCACGGATGTTAGCTCAGGGCCAGGCTTCCTCAGCAAAAAAGAGGAGGACTGGCAGTAGTTAGCTCAGGGCTAATCTTCCTCAAAAAAAAAAGAATTATCATCCAGAATTTTATTCACCTTAAATCTTAGATCTTAAACCTGATTTCTCAGAATCGGGTTCATCAAAACAGCTACAACACTCACGCAGAAAACTAATTTAACTCAAAGCAACATATACCGCTGTTTTATTAGTTTATAATCTACTCAAGAGTAAGGTACATCTAATCTTCATTATATACCCTCAAAAATATATTAACAAACAGCTGATTGGAATCAGGAAAGAAATCTAATGTAGAAAGTCATGAAAAAGTTCTAACTCTGCACCATACTGAGTACTCGAAGTGTCAGTAGTGAGACTGAGGAACTAAACATTTAATTTTAAATAATTTTAATTTAAAAACTGATGCCCATTCAGTTATTGGAAAATTTTAAAGTATATATAGAACAACTTGGGTATGTGAGTCTACTTTTTCAACTGTAAATTCTGTAAAATCTAAATACAGATGCAGTATTTCTGATGAAAATTCAGCATCCCACTGCAGATACAAAATACACATGGGATTTCTGAGACTCACTGTGAAGAAAAATAACGTAAAATCTCATTAAAACTTTTCAACATTGATTATGTATTGAAATTAACATGTTTTTAGATTGAGTAAAATAAAATATATGATTCAAATTAATTTCATCTTTCTTTTCATTAGGTATTAGTTTATTGAGGTCATATTGGTTTATAACATTGTGTAAATTTTAGCTGTACATTATTATATTTCAGTTTCTGTATAGACTGTATCATGTTCACCACAAATAGTCTAGTTTTTATCCGATACCATACATATGGGCCCCTTTACCCCTTTCATCCTTGCCTCGCCACATTCTCCTCTGGTAACCGCTGATCTGTTCTCCTTATCTATGTGTTTATGTTCCACATATGAGTGAAATCATACTGCATTGGTCTTTCTCTGTCTACCTTATTTCCCTCAGCATAACACCCTCAACGTCCACCTGTGTTGTTGCAAATGTCACAATTTTGCCTGTTTTTATTTCTGAGTAGTAGTCCATTGTATATATACACCACATCTTCTTTATCAACTCATCCATGGAGGGACATTTGGGTTGCTTCCACACCATGGCTATTGTGAATAATGCTGCAGTGAACATGGGTGGCATAAATCTTTTTGAATTATTGATTTCGTGTTCTTTGGATAAATACCTACTAGTGGATTAGCTGGATCATATGGTGTTTCTATGTTTAAATTTTTGAGAAATCTCCCTATTGTTTTCCATAGAGGCTGCATCAGTTTGCAAGCCCACCAGCAGTGTATGAGGGTTCCTTTTTCTCCAAATCTTCTCCAACACTTGTTATATCTTGTCTTGTTAATTATAGCCATTCTGATGGGTGTGAGGTGATGTCTCATTGTAGTTTTGATTTGGATTTTGCTAATAATTAGTGCTGTTGAACATCTTTTCACATGCCTGTTGGCCATCTGTAAATTTTCTTTGGAGAAATGTCTGTTCATATCCTCTGCCCATTTTTTGATAGGGTTGCTCATTTTTTTTGTTGTTGAGTTGTATGAGTTCTTTGTATATTTTGGAAATTAACGCCTTGTTCGATATAAGATTTGCAAATATTTTCTCCCAGTTGGTGGGTCGTCTTTTCGTTTTGATGATTGTTTCTTTTGCCTTGCAGAAGCTTTTTAGTCTGATGGCGTCCCATTTGTTTATTTTTTGTTTTGTTTCCCTTGCCTGAGTAGACATGGTATTCAAAAAGATACCACTAAGAGTGATGTCAAAGAGTATACTGCCTATATTTTCTTCTAAGAGTTTTATGGTTTCAGGTCTTATATTCAGGTCTTTAAACCATTTTGAGTTAATTTTTGTGTGTAGTGTAAGACAATGGTCTACTTTCATTCTTTTGCATGCAGTTGTTTTCCCAACACCGTTTATTGAAGAGACATTCCTTTCTTCATTGCATGTTCTTGGCTTCTTTTTTTGTTGGATATTTGTCAAAGATAAGCTGTCAAGAGAGATGTGGTTTTACTTCCGGGGTTTTAATTCTCTTCCATTGATCTGTGTGTATGTTTTTGTGCCAGTACCATGGTGTTTTGATTACTATGGCTTTGTAGTATATTTTGAATGCAGGGAGTAAGATACCTCTAGCTTTATTCTTCTTTCTCAGGATTATTTTGGCTATTCAGGGTCTTTTGTTGTTCTATATAAGTTTTAGGATTCTTTGTTCTATTTCTGAGAAGAATGTCATTGGTTTCTGATTGGGATTGCATTTAATCTGGAGATTGCTTTAGTTAATATGGGCATTTTAACTATGTTTATTCTTCCAATCCATGAGCAAGGAATAATTCTTTCTAATTCTTTATGCCTTTTCCAATTTCTTTCAATAATGTCTTATAGTTTTCAATGTACAGGTCTTTCACCTACTTGGTTAAATTTATTCCTGGGTATTTTATTCTCTTTGTTGCAGTTGTAAATGAGATTGTTTTCTTGACTTCTCTTTCTGCTAGTTCATTATTAACGTATAGAAATGCAACTGATTTTGTATGTTGATTTTTTACCCTGCAACTTTACTGTATTCATCATTTCTAATAGCTTCTGGGTGGACTCTTTAGGGTTTTCTATATAAAGAATCATGTCATCTGCAAATAGAGACAGTTTTACTTCCTCCTTTAAAATGTGGATCCCTTTTTTGTCTTTTTCTTGCCTACTTGCTCTGGCTAAAACTTCTAGTACTATTTTGAATAAGAGTGGTGAGAGTGGGCATCCTGGTCTTGTTCAAGTTCTCAGAGGAATAGCTTTCAGTTTTTCACCTTTGAATATGATGTTGGCTGTGGGTTTGTCATATTTGACCTTTATTATGTTGAGGTACTCTTTTTCTATATCCATTTTATTGAGAGTTTTTATAATGAATGGATGTTGGATCTTGTCAAATGCTTTTTCAGTATCTATTGAGATGATCATGTGATTTTTATTCACCATTTTGTTAATGCGGTGTATCACATTGATTGATTTACAGATTTGAACCATCCCTGCATCCCTGGAATAAATCCCACTTGATTGTGGTGTATGATCCTTTCAATGTATTGTTGTATTCGATTTGCTAATAATAATTTTGTTGAGTATTTTTCTATCTACGTTCATCAGAGGTATTGGCTTTAAATTTTCTTTTTTGTGTTGTCTTTGTCTTGTTTTGGTATCAGGGTAATATTGGCCTTGTAAAATGAGTTAGGAAGCATCCTGTCCTCCTCAATTTCTCAGAATAGTTTGAGAAGGATAGGTATTAAATCTTCTCTTAATGTTTGGTAGAATTTGCCAATCTGTCTTGTCCTGGACTTTTGTTGGTGGACGTTTTCTTTCTTTTGGGTGATGTCCCTGAGCTAACATTTGTTGCCAGTCTTCCTCTATTTTGTATGTGGGATGCCACCACAGCATGGCTTGATGAGCAGTGCATAGGTCTGTGCCCATGATCCAAACCCTTAAACCACAGACCACCAAAGTACAGCTTGCAAATTTAACTACTATGCTACTGGGCTGTCCTGAGGAGGTTTTGGATTACTGTTTCAATCTCTTTACTTGTGATTGGTCTATTCAGATTCTCTATTTCTTCTTGATTCAGTTTTGGGAGGTGGTATGAGTTTAAGAATTTATACACTTTTTCTAGCTTATACAATTTGTTGGCATATAGCTTTTCATAGTATTCTCTTACAGTCTTTTGTATTTTTGTGGTCCCTTGTAATTTCTCCTCTTTCATTTCTGATTTTATTTACTTGAGTCTGCTCTCTTGTTTTCTTATTGAGTCTGGGTAAGAGTTTGTCAGTTTTATTCACATTTTCAAAGAACCAGCTCTTAGTTTCATGGATCCTTTCTATTGTTTTTTAGCGTCTTTTAAAAAAATTACTGCTCTGATATTTATTACTTCCTTTATTCTTCTTACTTTGGGCTTAGTTTTTTCTTCTTTCTCTACTTCTTTTATGTATAGTGTAAGACTGTTTATTTGAGATTTATCTTGTTTGTTGAGGTAGGCCTGTACTGCTATAAATTTCCCTCCTGGCACTGCTTTTGCTGCATCCAATAATGTTTGATATGTTGTGTTTTCATTTTCATTTGTCTCCAGGTATTTTTCGATTCCTCTTTTGATTTCTTTATTGACTCAATAGTTGTTCAGTAGAACGTTGTTTGGTCTCCACATATTTGTGACTATTCCCACTTTTTTCTTGTGGTTGATTTACAGTTTCATACCACTGTGCTTGGAAAAGATGCCTGATATGATTTCAATCTTATTAAGTTTATTGAGGCTTGCCTTTTTCCAAACATATGATCTCGAAGAATGTTCCATGTGTGCTTGAGAAGAATGTGTATTATGCTATTTTTGGATGGAGTGTTCTATATGTATCTACTAAATCCAGCCTGTCTAGTATTTAATTTAAGGCCATTGTTTCCAGCTTCACTTTCTGTCTGGATGATCTAGCCATTGACATAAGTCAGGGATTAAGGTCCCTTACTACTATTGTGTTGCTGTCAACTTCTCCCTTTAGGTCTGTTAATAGTAGCTTTATATAATTTGCTGCTCCTGTGCTAATAAGTATTATATCTTCTTGTGGGAATGTCCTTATTATCATTATATAATGCTCATCTTTGTCTCTTGCCCTCTTTTTTGTTTTGAAGTCTGTTTGTCTGGTATAAGTATGGCTATGCTCACAGTTTTTTTCTTGCCATTTGTTTGGAGTATCATCTTCCATTCCTTCTCTCTGAGCCTATGTTTGTCTTTAAAGCTGAGATGTGTTTCCTGGAGGCAGCATCTTGTTGAGTCTTGTTTTTTAATCCATCCAGCTGCTCTGTGTCTTTTGCTTGGTGAATTCAATCCATTTACATTTAAAGTGGTTATTGATATATGAGGGCTTAATAGTGCCATTTTATCTTATGTTTTCTGGTTATTATATATTTACATTTTTTCTTCTTTCTTGTATTTCTGACTGTCATTTCAGTTTGGTGGTTTTTTGTGATGGTTTTCTCTTTATTTATGATTTGTGACCTTCCTCCAATTTTTTGTTTTGTGGTTACCATGAGGTTTGTATAAGAGATCTCCTAGATGAGATACTCCATTTTCTGATAGCCTCTTACTCCATTGGACTAGGCAGGTTCTGTCTTTTCCTCTTACCTTTCTATGTTTTTGTTGTCACAAATTATTCTTTTTTGTGTTGTGGGTTTGTCACCAAACTGAAGTGGTTAGAATTATTTTTGATTCTTCCCTTACCTTTATCCTTTATGGTATAATTATGTGTTTACTAACCTATTTTCTGTCTGTCTATTTATCTTCTCACTCAAAGCTTTGTAAACTTTTGCCTTTTTGTTTCAGGTAGGAGGGTTCCTTTCAATATTTCTTGTGAGGTAGGTCTGTGACAATGAATTCACTTAGTTTTGTTTGTCTGGGAAAGCTTTTATTTCTCTTTCATATCTGAAGGATAGTCTCACTGGATAGAGTATTCTTGGCTTATTGTTTCTGTCTTTCAGTATTTTGAATATCATTCTATTCCTCTTAGCTTATAGGGTTTCTACTGAGAAATCCACCGAAAGCCTGATGGGAGTTCCTTTGTAGGTTATTTTCTTCTCTCTTGCTGCCTTTATTATTCTTTCTTTGTCATTTACTTATGAAAGTTTTAATATTACATGCCTTGGAGAAGGGCTTTTTGCATTGAGATAATTAGGAGTTCTGTTAGTTTCATGTATTCATATATCCATTCCTTCCCCAGGTTTGTGAAGTTCTCAGCTATTATTTCTTTGAATAAGCTCTCTGCTCTTTTGTTCCTCTCTTCTCTTTCTGGTATGTATGTTATGCTTATGTTACTTATTCTAATTGAGTTGGATATTTCTTGTAGAATTTCTACATTTCAAAAAAATCTTAGTTCTCTCATCTCCTCCACATCAA
This sequence comes from Equus caballus, assembly GCF_041296265.1. Classification (NCBI taxonomy): domain Eukaryota; kingdom Metazoa; phylum Chordata; class Mammalia; order Perissodactyla; family Equidae; genus Equus; species Equus caballus. Next base: position 21,077,396 of record NC_091706.1, on the reverse strand, counting down.
TCATGTCTACATTTCTTTTTTTTTTTTTTAAGGTATGCTTTTTGGTGAGGAAGATTGGCCCTGAGCTGACATCTGCTGCCAATCTTCCTCTTTATTTTTCCTCCCCAAAGCCACAGTACATAGTTGTATATCCTAGTTGTAAGTCCTTCTAGTTCTTCTATGTGGGATGCCATCACAGCATGGCTTGATGAGCAGTGTGTAGGTCTACAGCCAGGATCCGAACTGGCAAACCCTGGCGCTGCCGAAGTGGAGCGCATAAACTTAACCACTCAGCCATGAGGCCGGCTCCTATTTCTAGATTTCTATCTTTGAGCTCACTACTTCTCTCTTCCATATGGTCTGCTTTATTTTTAATGTTTTCTACATTATTTTTCATCTCATTAATTGTGTTCTTCATCTCCAGAATTTCTGTTTGGTTTTCTTTTTTTTTTGGAGTTTCAATCTCTTCAGTGAAGTATTCCTTCTGTCCATTAATTTCATTCCTGAGCTGACCGAACTGTCTTTCTGAGTTTTTTTGTAGCTCATTGAGTATCTTCATGACAGCTATTTTGAATTCTCTGCCAGTTTGATTGTAATCTTTTCTGACATCAAGCTTGGTTTCTGAGGAGCTGTCATTTTCTTTCTCTTCTGCCATGTTACTACAGTTCTTGATGGTGTTTGATGAATTGATCCTCTGTCAGCACATTGTGGTAATACTCACCTTTCTTATTTGAGTACAGCTTTGGCTACTTTGGTTCTGAGCTGCTTCTGGTTGTATTTGAGAGCCTGCACTTTCATTCTCCACTGCCTCTGCCAGAGGCATCATCAGTGCCCTCCTTGTCCTGCTTGTGCCCCTGAGGTTGCCAGTGCATTGCTGCTTATGATGTTACTGCAGTCTCAGGTGTTGCCACTGGGGTCACCAGGCTGCAAGCATTTCTGCTACTTCTGGGACTGCCTGAGTCTCATGTCCTCTACTGTATTTCAGTGGGCTCTCCACATTCTCAGATGCTGCTGCCCCTTGTACCAGCTGTGCTGCTGCCCTAAGTTTGTTTGTGGGTGCTGGTTGCTCTGTTGCCAGGGTTCTGGGTCTGTGGGTGTTGCTACTGCTGCAGGGGGCCCAGGGACCTGGGGATTTGTGAGCAGTCCCTGCTGCAGTGGGAGCTAGTGTCAGGGGTGCTGCCATTGGGAGCTGGGTCATCACTTCTGCTATGGTTCCTGAAGCCTCTGGTCACAGGTTCACCTGCTACCAGTGGGGTTGAACAGAGACTAACCAAGGAGAGGTCGTTATTCCTGTTCACTCATGCAGCCTCTGTTCTCTGGTGCTAGCTGGTATGTGTTTAAAAATCAGGTCTGAGTGTGCAACCCCAGGAAAATCCGAGTTTTGCATGTTGTCCCCACAGTTGGAAAGATCTGGCTACTACTAGGGGAGTATGAGGGGGCACCCACATTAGATCTACTGGGAGATGGGCAGGGAGCAAGCCGTGCCTAAAGTATTTGGTCCTGGTGGGTCTGCTTGCAGTCGTATGGGCTGGGTCCACTAGGGGACATGTAAGAAGCAACCCACACCCTTGTTTCTCCTCTCCCAGAGTCTGCTCTCACCCACACATGTCAATGTGAGGATCCACGCCCCAGATCACTGCTGAGAGGAAAGGGGTAGGGGGCTGCTCTCTTGTTTCCACTTCCTACCAGGGATCCAAACCACCCACCTTCAGATGTATAGATGCATAGATCTCTTAGGCATCCTGTTGTGCTCTGTAGGTAATCCTCTGTTGGTCAATGGATGCTCAATTGGTTGTAACTTAGAGGGGAGAGACAAAGGGAATAACTCACTCTGCCATGATGCTGACATCACTCCCACATTAATTTTTCACAGAGAAGAACTGCATCCTGAAATTCTTATAAGTGTGCAATGTTCTTTCATGGGAGTGTTATAATGCATTCAGGTTATACAGCTGAGCTATCAAGCTAATGGCTATAACATGCAATTTCTTACAGATATAATTATCTACACTTCTTCTGTACAAAAATGACACAAATGTCTCAATAATTACATTATACAAAATTAAGCATTTTAAACTAAGCAGTAATGTTTGAAATTATAGCCAATACCCACCATGAAACCCCATATTTGCTACCTCTAGGTAACAAGGTACTTGCTGTGAAGGAAGCAGCAAGGCAATCACATCTTCTGCAGCCAAGTACCCACATTGAGAGATGCACCTGATTAAGTGACTGCACGCACCTGAGTAGAGAGGATAGGAAAACCAATTCCAAGTTTAGTATGATCCTTTTTGCTCTGTAATGAATTTACCTCATCCTTTCACTGCAACTCTAAATGAGGCACAACTTACATCAAGCACCAAAATTTGTTACTTATGGAAGTAACATCTGTCAATTGCCTGAATCATTAACTTCTTTTATTTATCTATTTATGGGCCTTGTTCTGGAAAGGATTTAAGACAGGAAACATTAACTGTTTCTAGGTAAAGACTTGGGATGACTCACAAGACTGGGCAGTGTCAGTAGGGAGAACACACAAACACCTAAGTTCCAAAGGCAACTGCATCCCATTATAAGTAGTAATGGTACCTACTCTGAATGATGCCTTGTGCTAGGAGCTGGGGATACAGAGGAGAGTACAACAGAGAAGTTTCTTGAGAGTAATGGAGCCTACATTCTGAAGGGGTACCCAGCACCAAAAGTGAGGTTAACATGCCAGGTAGCCTAGCAAAGCTCAAGTCTAATTGGAGAAGAGATGCTCTGAGTCTTGATATTTGCCTCCAAACATCTGAATAACCATATTTTATAAGAAAAAAGAAGGAATTGCTGTGGCTATAGGCCATAAATGGCTACTCTTGGTGAAAGTCAGAAGGATGCCAATATGGGCCAATAAAAGAAAGAATTGTTTAATAAATAGACTTGTCCAAGAATGGAATAGAACGTATTGTAAGGTAATGAGCTCCCAGTCACAAGAGGCACCAGCAGAGTTGGCAAGATTCATCTGGTATGTTACCTGGAAGTTGGCTGTGATGGGTAAAAGCAGATGCTGGGGAACATTAAAGGCTCCTTCCCATTTTATGATTTGGGAGTCTTCAAACACAAAAAATACCTTGACCATCTCAGCCCTCATAATTATACCTTTAAATAGAAGCTTTAATGATCACATAATGATATAATAGGCCATAATTTCCTTGGTTTCCTGTTATTCAGAGTCAGAACTACTAAGCACCGATTTCTGATCACTATGCTGTGGTTTTGGGCACCAAGTGGCTTCAAAATGCCAACTGCCTCTCTAAAAATCTTTTAAATAAAAAAGCACTGTAGTAATTGCCAAGGCACACCAGCCATGCGGGCAAAGGCAGGTCTGCAAATACTACTGATATTGGAAGCAAAGACTCTCTTGGTAGGCAGACTTTCTAAGGTGGCCCACAATAATGTCCTGCCCTAATCCTTGGAACCTATCACCATGATGAGAGAACAGTCTCATGCTTCTGCTGTGCTACGTGGCACAGTTGACCTTCACACAGGGAGGTTATCTTGGATTATCCAGCGTGGCCAAACATAATCACGTGAGCCCTAGAAGCTAAGACCTTTCTCCAGCTGGTGGCAGAAGAGAAGTCAGAGAGAGTCAGAGCATGAGAAGAATTCGATGCACCATTGCTGGCTTGAAGATGCAGGGGGCCACATGACAAGGAATGTGGGTGACCTCTGGAAGCTGAGAGTAGCTCCTGGCCAACAGCCAAGAAAAGGGGGCCTTCAGTTCTACAACTGAAAATAACTGGATTCTACCACCAACCTGAATGACCTTGGACACAGATTCTTGCCCTGAGCCTCTAGATAACAGCCCAGCCCAGCCGATGCCTTGATTTTAGCTTTGTGATTCCCTGGGCATAGGACCCAGCTGAGCCCACCAGACTGCTGGTTACAGAGCTAATAAATGGGCGTTGTTTTAAGGCACTCACTGTGGTCATTTGTTACACACCAGGAGATAACCAATCCAGAATTCAAATGGTAAAGACCAAGCGTTTTAAACCAGACCTAAGAGTTGGAATGATCGACTCTCACGGGCCACACCTCCACCAGCTAAGTGAACCAGGTGAGTCCAGTCCCTGAGGAGTCTGAGGAAAGTGCACCCTGGTTGACTTAGGTGAAATCATGGTGAGAAAAGGCCCACCTCCACCTCACACCTGTAAAAATGGCTATCATCAAGAAGATTAAAAAACAAGTGTTGCGAGAATGTGCAGAAAAGGGAATCCTTGTGTACTGTTGGTGGGAATGTTAATTGGTGCAGCCACTATGGAAAATGTTATGGAGGTTCCTCAAAAATTAAAACTGGAACTACCATATGATCCAGCAATCCCACCTCTGGGTATATTTCCCAGGATATTGAAGAGATATATGTGCTCCCATGTTCACAACAGCCAGCATATGGAAATGACCTAAGTGTCCATCAATGGATGAATGTATAAAGAAGATACGGTCTATTTATACAATGGAATAATTTTCAGCTGTTAGAAAGAAGGAAACCCTGTCATTTGTGACAACATGGATGGACCTTGAGGGCATTATGCTAAGTGAAATAAGGCAGATAGAGAAAGACAAATACTTTATGGTTTCACCTGTATGTGGACTCTAAAAATTCTGAACTAATAAAAACAGGGAGTAGAAAGGTGGTTACCAGGGGCTGGGGGTGGGGGGTGGAATTAGCGAGATATTCCTAAGGGGTAAAGACTCACCACTAAAAGATGAATAAGTTCTGAAGATCTAATGCACAGCAGAGTGATTGTATTATATACTTAAAATTGCTAAGAAAGTAGATCTTAAATGTTCTTATCACAAAAAAGAAATAATTATGTGACACAGTAGAGGTATGATAGAACACTATAGTGGTAATCATATTGCAGTATATAAATAGATCAAATCAACACTTTACATCTAAATCTTAGACAAGGTTATATATCAATTATATCTTGAGTAAAAAAAGAAAGAAAGGCCTAACTCATTCCCACAAGAAGGCCGGGGGGAAGGCACAAGGGGAAGCCCCAGTGGGGGGCCCTGGGTGATCAATGCTGGGTGAGACTCTCGTGCTCCTCAGAGGAGGGGGGGGTTCCCTGCAGCTGGTGACAGTGGGGGTGGAAGGTGAATGATGAGGAAACACCTGGGGTCCTACTGTAATTTCAGGTGTGCAATGAATGTTCCTGACACCCAGATGTACACTGCTCTGCTAGGGTTTATGTTTGGTGTTGACAGCCCTCAGAGAGGAAGAAGGTGGGGGCTGGGGACTAGGGAAGCCCTTGCCAGCTCCCCCTCCAAAGCCAAGACCATGTTTATCTCCTGAGCTTGAAATTCACACAAAAGTAGAGCCGCCTGTTCTGGACCACTGCACATTCTGGCAGCCTTGGGCGTACCGAAACTTCTGACCAAACAGGGCACATCTCCCCTGGAGTAGTGCACTAGCCTCCTAAGGGGTCTCCCTGCCTTTGCTCCTGTCACCCTGGGCCTACTCTCAACGCAGCAACTGAGGGATCCTCTTAAGACACACAGTCTGAGTAGGCCAGCCTCTACCAGAGCTTTCCAGTGGCCCCCAAGTTCTCCCAGTGACCTGTAACACCCTCATGGTGGGCCCCCACTCCCTCTCTGGGCTTCTCTCCCAGCCCTCTCCCTTCACGCACTCCACTCCCTCATGTTCCTCAAATACACCATACTCTCTTCTGTTCTAAGACCTCTGAGCTTCTTCTCCTTTCCAGAACGCTCTTCTCCCAGATATCCACTCGGCTCTCTCCCTCACTTCCTTCAGCCTCTGCTCACATATCACCTCAGGAGAGAGACCTTCCCAGACCACCTATGGAGAACACCCCTCTTCCCTGCTCTGCTGCACTCTAACCCCTTACCCAGCTTTATCTTCTACACAGACCTCATCAGCACCTGTCCTGATTTTGATTTGCGTGAGTGTTTGCTTCCTGTCAGCCTCTCCCCACAGAGCAGAAGCCCCATGAGGTTATCTAGTCTGGTCCACCACTGTTTCCCAAGATCCCCTCTGGGTACCTGGCACAGCGAATATCTTCTGAATGAATGAATGACAGGAAGTCTTCTAGAAGATGTTGGGTGGTCAGACTGGGTCAGCTAGAGTCAAACAGCAAGCAATGCTGGGTTCTGGAGACACCAGTATAGTGGATGTCAGAGTTGCTGCATGAAGTTCAAAGACAGACTTTCCCTATTCATTCTTTCAGTAAACAATTTCTACGCATCTACTTTGTGCCAGGTGTCTATTCCTCTCAGGAGAATTTCTTACATGTCGGATAAGGAGAGCACCCCTCCTATAATAATGCACCATAAAACAGGTATTTTACAATGATTCTCATAGTACAATGGAATAGTCTAGAAAAACCCATGCTATTGGGAACTGGTGTAAGATGTGTCATACATACATAAACACGTGAGAATGTTCAGAACTGCTAACTTGCAAGGTCTCTCTTGTGTTTTCCAGCCTAATTATTTCCTCAGATTACCAGCTTGTTTGTCTTCTTTGGACTCCTCAATTTAGAATGAGTCCACAAGGAGGAATTTCCCCCTCCAGTTGGATCAGAGAGTGCTCAAGGAACCGGAGGCCGTGGAAACCCGCTGGTGACTCAGGAGTGTTCTATGATTAGCCAGGTGCCAAGGCCATCTGATCGGCAGCTGGGGCCACGCTGTTTACTAAGAGGATGACTTACAGATGGGAGGGGAGTTGTGCAGGCTTAGCAGAGGGGCAAGAGGACAGGTGCGGCTGGGAGAAATGGGAGAGCCACCAAGGTCATCCTAATAAAGTGATCAGGTTTCCACCTCATGACTCTACAGCTGCACCTGGTCTGCATTCTCAGCACAAGAACTATGTTCTCAAAAAGGTCAGCTTCAAAATCATCAAAAAGTGATCTGCTCATGGTGCTGCTTGAGCACGTCATGAAGAATATTTGCAAACAGTCTTCTCTTCTCTAGGCACATTCCCCTTGAGTTGCCTAAATTTTTAAGTTCCTTCCCAGGATGTGGGAAGAAAATTTCCTGCACCGTGGGCTTACAGGTCTGGAGAAGGCAGGTTCTTCATGATCCCACAGATGTGGCTGTGGAAGAGCTTGTGAGAGCCCCAGAGGCCCGACCACACAGGAGCCTCATCCTGGAACAGATAGACAAACACCTACTGGAGGAACGTCAAAGGGGAAGGTGGAGTGTGCCGAGGACAACTTGAGCAACCGCAGCTCGTGATGAACGTTCACTGCCTGCCAGGCCCGGGCAGCTGCAGCGCGGACGGCTCTGACCTCTTCAGCTGCAGCAGGACGACCACCTCACCCCTGGACAGGTCTGCGAATGGTCCCGGCCTGTCCTGTTCTCAAACAAAAGCTTTCCAAAAACTCCAAAAGCCCCTAAATCTTTAGCTGGCTCTGTGTACTTAAGAGTTTCCTATTTATTAAAAAAAAGTTAAAGCTAACAAACCAGTTTGTAATGGCCCAAACTGTTTATCAACAGTAGAAAAAATAACTAAATAATGTCATATTCATAGAACTGACTCCCATACATCAGTGAGAATTAAAGAATTACAACTACAAGCAGCAACAAGGATGCATCTCAAAAACACGACAGTGCGCAGAGAAAGCCAGACGCAAGAAGACAAATGGGTGCCGACCGCACGATGCCTTTATGAGAAATTCTATGAAGTTCACCAACGGGCACCTCTAACCTATGGTGTTGGAAGCCAGGATGGTGGTCACCCTCCAGCAGTCTCACCCGAGAGGAGGCATGAGGAGGGCTTCTGGGGTGCCAGTCATGGGGTGTTTCTGGATCTGGGTGCTGTCACCCCAGAGTGTTCGCTTTATAAAAGTGTGGCAGGCTGTACACTTATAATTTTACTGTACAGTTATAATTCTTTTCCATCAGCATGTCATACTTCCATTGTTAAAAAAGCAGTTCATTGATTATTATTTTGAATCTTCTTAATAAACATGTACTGAGTTTACACCGGCCTGCAAACCCCTGTAGGACTGGCCCGACCATCTCTCTCACTTCATCTCCTGCTGCCCTTGCGCTTGTTCAATCAACTCTTACTGTTCTCTCTCACACCACCCAGAGCCTTGCACTGGCTGATCCTTCTGCTTGGAATGCTCTCCCCACAGATATCTGCAGGGCCTGATTTCTCACCTCCTGCACATTTTACTCTAATGCAAGGGATTGACGAGCTGCAGCCTGTGGCCAAACTTGGTCTACTGCCTGTTTGTGTAAATGAAGTTTCATGAGGCACAGCCATGCTCATTCCTTTATGTAATGTGTAGGGCTGCGTTTGCACTAAGACGTTGTTGAGCAGTTGGCCAGCAAAGGATAAAGTATGTACTCTCTGGCCCTTTGCAGAAAAGGTTCGCCAACCCCTCCTCTCAGGCCACCTTCCCAGGGAGGGCTTCCCTGACCTTGTTTAAAACTGGAATCCACTGGATGTGGAGAAACGGGGACCCTTGTGCACTGCTGGTGGGAGTGTAAGTTGGGGCAACCAGTATGGAAAACAGTATGGTGGTTCTTCAAAAAATTAAAGAGAGAACTACCATATGATTCAGGAATTCCACTTCTGGGTATTTACCGAAGGAAAAAAATCACTACATTGAGAAGATATCTACATCCCATGTTCGCTGCAGCATAATTCACAATAGCCAAGACATAGAAACAACCTAAGTTTCCATGGATGGAAGAAGAATATTATTCAACCACAAAAAAGAAGGAAATCCTGCCATTTGCAACAACGTGGATAGACCTTGAGGGCAATATGCTAAGTGAAATAAGTCAGAGGACAAACCTCATATGATCTCATTGATATGTGCAATCTAAAAATAAAAGAATTCATAGAGACAGAGAACTGATGGATGGTTGCCAGAGGCAGAGGCTGAGTGGTAAGTGAAATGGATGAAGGCCATCAAAAGGTACAAACTTCCAGTTACAAGATAAATAAGTCCTGGGGATGTAACGTACTGCAAGTGCATGCTAGTAAAAATTTCAAGAGAAACTGGAATCCATCCCCACTCCCCTTCCCTCCCACTTTGCCCCTCCCCTCAACATTTCACCCAAAGCATTTACCAACAACTGGCAGACTCCAGATATTACTGTTGTTGTTGTTGTTTTAAATGTTTCGGTCTCCCATAGGAGAATGTAAGCTCCATGAGGGCAGGGCTTTCTGTGTGTTTTGTTCTCTGACTGTGACCCTAGCACCTCAAGCAGGGCCTCACACAGAGTGATAATTCTATAAACGTGTGGGAGCAGTGAGAGCACTGGACTCAGCTGATGTGCCAGGTGCTACGCTGACCAACTCTATAATCTTTAGCTCATTTACATTCTTTGCCTCATTCAGAGGATTTTTTTTTCCTAGTGTGGGTAGGTCTAAGTTGAAATGAGATCTTTGGCAGGCATAATTTCTTTTAAAATTTCAGTGGATTAGGGGTAGCAGCAGCCATGGTAGAAAGTACTCAATATTAGCATCTGACCCTAAAGAGTGGGGATGAGCTTAAGAAAGAGAGGGGTGTGATATTAGGTTTGTCTACTTTAAGCCAAAACAAATTGCAAAGCTGAAGAGCCCCTGTCAAGAAAGAACCATCCTTGGGAGCAGCTCATATGATCCTGGGGTCCTATGGCCCTCATCCTGGGAAAAGCAGGAGCTGATGGCAGCAGAGTTTGAATTCTTAGCTCACTCCCAGAGTTATTTTCCAATTCCTCAGTAAATCTTCACTTTCTCTCACAGTGAAACAGATCCAAGGATGGGATCTCTCAGTATTACTTCTTACAGCTACCTGTGAATTTACAACTATCTCTAAATAAAGAATTTAATTAAAACTATATTTCCAAGGGTTTGGCTCTGTTTACTCTTCATTCTTGAGGACAAAGGAAAGCTGGAAAACACACACATTCTTCTGTGCTGTGGGCTTGATGTACAGTGACTTCATAAAAACGCTTGTGACCTTAGAAACTTCATAACTAGTGTTGTAGGTATGACAGGACAACTCTGTAACTGAATTTTAAAAGCAAATTGCTTTGAATCCTCATTTTTCTAGTGGATCGAGTGATAATTAAAAACGGCCAGTACAGCAGAAGGCCAACTCTGACGGTGGCTAACAGAGTGAGGGCCTGGGCAGTGGTTCGGTCATGGTCCACCACCTCCAGCCCTACAGATGGAAAAGGCTTAGGGTGGGGGGACGCCCATGGCCATGAGGCTGCCTGAGGAGAGTCGGGCTCCAGAGACAGCCCCACTCTCCTCACCTGTTCAAATGTTAACCCCAACAGAACGTTCAGCCACCTAAGGAAAAACACATTGTCAAGATGCAGGTTGCAGCCATCAGGGAAATGCAAATCCAAGCCACAGTGTAAATCCACTTTACCACGTCACACCCACTAGGATGGCTACAATCAATAAGTGAGATAATAGCAAGTGTTACTGGTGAGGACATGGAGAAATCACAGCCCTCACACACTGTCGGTGGGAATGTAAAATAGTCCAGCCACCGTGGAAAACAGTCGGCCAGTTCTTCAAAATTTAAACATACAGTTACCACATAAACCAGCAATTCTATCCACTCCTGGGTAAATGAAAACATACATCCACACAAAAATGTGCACACACGGATTCACAGCAGCAGTATTCATAAGAGCCAAAAAGCGGAAACAACTCAAATGTCCATCAACCAATGAACGATCAGCACACTGTGGTAGATCCATACAATGGAATCTCATTCGGTAATAATAAGAAATGAAGTCCTGATACACACGACAATGTAAAGGAACCTGGGAAACCTTATGCTAACTGAAAGACTCCAGTCGCAAAGACCACACGTTGTATGATTCCATCATGTGATCTGTCCAGAACAGGCAAATCGATGGAGATAGGAAGCAGATTAGTGGTTGCCTGGGGCTGGGAGAAATGCAGAGGTTGGGTGAGCCACAACCAAGGGGGCTGATGTCTCCTTGGAGGGAATGAAGTGTTCTAAAATTGACTGTGGTGACGGTCTCACAACTCTGTGAATATACTGAAAACCACTTTAAAAGGGTGACTTGTATGGCATGTATTTTATATCCCAATAAATCTGTTAAACAAACAGACGTGAGAGGATGCCGCTCAGAGACTCTGAACAGGCCTGACCCTCATTCACAAGATGCACCTGGTCCCTCTTGAAAGTTCTGCCCTGGCCCGGTTACCTCACCATCCTGAGCCTGGCTGTGAGGCCTGCACCCCCCAGGTTCTCCTCCTTCCCTGTTTAGTGAGTGACTTAGGAAATGACCATAAACTGAAGGTGAGGCCTTTTACAAAATACAACGTGCTGTATAAATTCACCATAATCGGCTCAGTTGGTCCCCAAACAGCATAAAGCCTAGGAGGCGGGAAAGCAGTGGGGCTCAGAGAAGGAGGGGGTTTGCCAGGATGAGGGCGCTCATTAGGCCTCTTCTCTGCTGGAGCTCTCCTGGTAGGAAAATGCATCAGACTGAGCACTCTCTGCGCACCCAGAAGGGGAAAATGGCTCTCGGGTATTTGACAACACATGACATAACAAAAATAAAAAGACTCACAACAAGCAGGGGCCATTCAGAGAGCCAGGAAAGAAAAACAAAAAGGTGAGACACATGGCTGACGGCTGAAGGGTGGTTTTCTCTCCCCCATTCATTAACAGGAAAATAAATGAGTAACTGCTGAACCTCTCTAATTTAACTTCATGCACAATTTTCAGTTAGGATTCAATGCCAGGGAGCGTTTCTGCCTCTGCACTTAAATGATTCACAACTGCTCAAAATATCTCCCATAAACCTGCATCAGGGATAAACCCGCTCCCCAGCACTCTGTTGACAGGCTCTGTGTGTGTGTGTGTGCTTGTGTGTGTCTCCATCTCAGTTCCTGAAGAGAAGGTGCCTGGTCTCCTACCATCGAGGGACCTCACCTGGAAGGCGGAAACCTGCTCTTTGGCCGGCCCTCTTTCTGAAGGTACCACTTAGCCTGACATCTCTAGGGATTACACTTTAGTTTGTTAAACTTCTTAGTCTTGGACAGAGCAGGGTTCAAATCTCAGTCCCCCACTCACTGACTGTGGGACTTGGGACAGGATACATCTCTGTGGCCCATTTTCCGCACCTGTAACACAGACACATGAATTCCCACTTCATAGGGCTGCTTCTAGGATGAAATGAAAGGAAAGGTACTTAGTGGGGGGCTGGCACTGTAGCAAGTACTCAATAGACTGTGGCAGTCCCTGTCACCACTGTCATGACTATTTGGTAAAGTGTGTTCACGTATGGATTCTTTCAGCTAACCAATGTTTGTGTTGAGCACCTGTGGTGTCCCAGGCACTGGGGATGTTCTAGACCCTGGGAGGCAGCAGCATCCCTGCCCCCGTCTACCTGGGAAGACAAGCAAGCAGGCACCCAAAGGAAGAAGGAGTTAATAAACAGCCATAAGTGCTATGAAAAAGTGACAAGGAGCAATGTGATCTGGAGTGTCACTTTAGAGAGAAGACTCCGACAGTGTGTGTGATGGGGCATTAAAATTGTGTGGTTCCATAAATGCTCACTGGTTGATCAACTGATCGACTGGAGAACCTTTCTAAGCCCTCCTGCAAAAATGAGACCAGGGACCAGCAGATGGACATGCATCTGATACCCTCGCTGCATCCCGCTCACACACGACTGAGAAATCTCCAGGCCTTCCCTTTCCGCTTTCCTCCTCCCTGAGGCCAGGCCCCTTTCCTCTTGTCCCCACTGTCTCGGGTCCTCGGGGATCTATGTAAATCACTATTCCTTGAAAGGAATCTCACATGTCAGATGTCTTTCAGCTTCTCTGACTGTTCTTCACACGTCACTGAGGGAGTCCAATTTTAAACAGCGTCCTTGGGAGGAAAGGTCCTCTCTGAAGACATCCTGAGTCTGAAAGACACAGAGGCAAGCAGAGAAGGGGGAACAGCATTTATTCCAGTCACACTGGAAAGGAGGAAAACAAAATGATGCAACGGAAGAAGCAGTGAGGACATTCCAAAAAACCGGGATGTGAATTCCATTCATCCAGCACAAATACAAGCCCAGGTCATTCTGGCCCATACAAACTACCCCTCCATGGGGTTGCTATTATTCCCTAATAAAAGATGGTCAACATTGTTTTTTAAATAGAAAATTCTGGAAGGATGCACCAAAAAAATCTGTAGAGAGTAGTGACCCCTAAGGAGTACATCTGGGGTCAGGGATATGAGGATGATTTATTTTTCATTGAATCATCTTTTGTATTATCTGAACTTTCACTATAATAATCATTGAAGAGAATTATTGTGCTCTATAATAATTATTAAAGAAAAAAGATATTCTCACTAAAATAAATGATGGGAAATTACTGATTTGAGAGGTGCTGTTTATTAATCAATGATTACAAGTTTTAGGAGTTACTATCCTTTGTCTAAACCATTGGATGATCCAACAATGTATAAAAAGGATTACACACCACAATCAAGTGGGATTCATCCCAGGTATGCAAGGCAGGTTTGCCACTAAAAATCAATTAATATAGGGGCTGCTCCGGTGGTGCAGCGGTTGTTTGCACATTCCTCTTTGGCAGCCCAGTGTTCGCCAGTTCGGATCCCGGGTGCGGACCTACACATCGCTTATCAAGCCTTGCTGTGGCAGGCGTCCCACATATAAAGTAGAGGAACATGACCATGGATGTTTGCTCAGGGCTAATCTTCCTGAACAAAACAAGGAGGATCAGCAGCCGATGTTAGCTCAGATCTTCCTCAAAAAAGAAGAAAATCAATTAATATAGTCAATCACAACAACAATCTGAAAAAGAAAAATCACACGATCATATCACAGAAATGCAGAAAAATCATCCGACAAAATCCAATACCGATTCATGTTAAAAACTCTCAGTAAACTAGAAATAGAGGAAACCTTCTCAACTTGGCAAAAAATAGCTACAAAAAAACCTGCAGCTCGTATCACACTCAATGGTGAGAAACTCAGATTTCTCCCTAGGATCAGGTACAAGAAAAGGATGTCCCCTCTCACCACTCCGTTTTCAATGTCACACTGGAAGTCCTTGCCAATGCAAAAAGGCAACAGAAGGCAATAAAAGGCATACAGCTGGGAAAGAAGTAATAAAGCTGTCATCGGTCACAGGTGACATGATCATCTATGTAGAAAGTTTGAAAGAATCACCAAAAAACTTCTGGAAATAATAAGGGATTATAGCAAGATTGTAGGATACAAGGTTACTACACAAAAGTCAATCTCTTCCCTATATACCAGCAATGAACAGTGGAACTTGAACGTTAATCATTGTTTGTCACTTATTTCTAGAGCAAATGAGAAACATAGCAACGGTGACCATGCTCACGTCAACAACGCCTTATCATGAGAAGAAAAGAACCATGCAAACAGGAGTCTGGAGGCCTGGGTCCCAGTCCTCTCTGTCACTCACCAGGTTAAGTGCCCTTCTCTTCTCTGGAATTCAGGTGCTCCTGAGAAAGATGAAGGCATTGGACTAAAAGTTGAAAATCCTTTCCAACTTTCTAAGTCCTCTCTGACAATAACGGCACGTTTACCTTCTTCACAGTGACTTATGCTCTCCAAATTACAAAACTAACACATGCTTACCAAGACTTTAAATGGTACAGAAGTAAATAGAGAAAGGCAGGGAAATTATCATGTGCTTCTCACCACCTGGACTTGCAATTCCTCTCTCCTTGCAGAGTTAACACTGCTAAGAGGCTAACACGGTGCTGTCCAATATGGCAGCCACTAGCATTGCAGCTATTTACATTTAGGTTTTAGTGAATTAAAATTCAATAATGTTAAAAATTCACTACCTCAGATTTAGAAGTCCTCCAAATACCATGGACTAGGATTGCTAGGTTTTTCACTTCCAGAGTCAACCTCAAAACTACAAGGTAAATTACCATACAGGATGGATAGAAAATTCTATTGGTATCATCCTTCATCTTTTTTTTCTTTGCAATTTCTTGGGAGTGAATTTTAAATTTCAAACTGCAAACAATGTCTGAACCATGCCAAACATGTAAAGGGAAAGGGAAGATATCTTTCAATTACCTAGTTACATTAGATGGCAAAACATTCATAAATACACAGTAAGTTGATTGCAGTTTTCATTTGGATATACATTGAGCCACATGTTGACTAGAAGAAAGTAGAGAAGAACTAAAACTCTGTCCTTAGATGACAGGTCTAAGATATCAAGGTGCTTGCTGGCCCAGAAATGTGGTCAGTGCACGGTTTTTCTCTTGTGCAATTAAAAGTGTTGTCAGTGGAGAAGAATTACATCATTTAGGCTACCAAGGAAGATTCAAAAGCAAAATAACAGTAGTATTTAGTGGTGTAGGAGCACACCTAAAAGCTAAGACACCATACCCCATCCTAACTTTGCTAAATATGTAGCCATGGGCAAATTACATACCATCTCTGGATCTCAATGTAATCAAATAGCTAATGTACACTATTTACATAAGACTCAAGGATATCAAGAGGCTTATGAGTGAAGAGAAAGGATGCTGTTAAACAAAGAACCAATAAATACCCAACATCACCGTAACACTGTACATGACACCTATATACAGATACAGATCACATTATTTTCACGACAATGAGCAGTAATATGTGTACAGACAAGCCCCCAAAATAACATCAGCTAGCAACGTCAAGGAAGAACTATTAGCCAACGTATTAATTAGGTTTTGGTCCTGTCTTCCATTAATAAGACTAATTATTACTGATTTTTAAAAACTGCTTAATTTTATTATCAATCCATCAAATACAATGATATTGTATTTGAATTTTTAGTTTGTATGTGAAGACCCTGGTTCAGTCAGTCCTTTTCAGACCAACATTTACCACCAAAGCCTAGTGCCTTAAAGCAACAAATTATGCTTCTGAGGTAACAGATAATAAACCAAATGCTGATCTGTTAACACGCTAATTGTATTCCCCTGCTACAGAATGACCATATTCCAAACCTTATCATAGTATATAGATATATTCAAGCAAAACTCTATTGCTCTATATCTAAGATCCAGGTCATTACGTTACTAATACTAGATTATTTCTTGGAGCGACTTTACAGAATTTGGATTTATTATAATTAATATTCACAATAACCTCCTGGAAAGCAAATAGAAAACAAAATTTGCCAAAGAAGACATCTGAGAAATAAATCAATACTAAGCAAAGGATAAATTACTGCAGCCTAACTTGCAAAGCTGTCCCTCATATAACATGTTAACTTTCATTTGGTGCCACATTGACAGAATTTTTAAATGTATTATCTATTTAATGTTCACAACACTGTCTTAAAGGGCAACTTTCCTAGAGTGAAAATCCTGTGCTTGTAACTCAGAACCTTAAAGCTGAGAGAGGCCTTTTTCATTTGCTAGTCCAAGCTGGGAAATGAGGATTAAGAGCAGGAAAATGCTTTTCCACTGATAACTCTATTTGGCTGCCTTGTTTGTGGAAGAAAATGGAGAAGCTCTTGTTCAGGTCAGAGTTGCCTAATAAAGGAAAAATGATCATGCACCCTAGGAAAGAAGTCCAGAGCTCATAATCCATTGGCTTCATCTACAAGAATGCCCCAAGCAGAAACAGACAAAAAAGGAAGAGCAGCATGATGAAGTTTTGTTCATTCCACATGGTTTCGACCTCCATGTTCATGAACACTGACGACTCCCTTATCTGTGTCTCCATACCAGACCCCTATGCTGACTTTCATTCCTTTTCCAACTGTCTGCTGGGAATTCTCTGCTCAGATACCCTAGAGGCACCTCAACGTGAATGCCCAAAATGGGACTTATCATCTCCTGCCCAAGCTGTTTCTCCATTACTCTAGCTGCTCAGGGCCAGCTTCATGGGCGGGTGACCTGTGCATCTGCACAGGCACCGTGTTTAGAAGGGCCCCATACTTAGTTTAACAGTCTGCTGTTGCAATCTTTAACTCTTAGTAAGTTTTGAATATTTTCATTTTGCACTGGGCCCCCAAAATTATGTGGCCAGTCCTGTCTCTCCAAGAGTGGCATCGCCATTACTCCTGTCACTGAAACCAACCACCTGGGACTAATCCCCAATTCTCCCTTCCTTCATTTCCATGCCCAATCACGCTGTTTCACGCCCAGAGTTTTGTACCAAGCAAAGGCTCACCTTGCGTGGAGTGCCTTTTTTACCTACTTCAGAGAGTTAGCTTCCACTGTCCTTTCATTGTTAATCAAGATTCACCTCTACCAGAGATACTACTGATGCCCCAGTCTGCTACTGACTCCTCCTCTTGGTCCTCCACCTGCACAGACCTGTCCCTACATCTGTCATTTTGTCCTTGCGTCACTATCTTGTCTCTCTTCTCCCAACTGACTGTGAGCCTCTTGATGGCTGATTTTATTTTCTTTTTGTCTCCAGTTCCCAGCTCAGTGTTTGGCATATAGAAAATATTTTAAAAATATTTATCGAATAAGATTGCTATTATTTCAAAAAAGTTTACTAATTCACTTTTGAAAAACGTAATTGCTTGATCTGTACAAATGTTCTTCCCTTTTAAAATAAAATTCATTTTCTCCTAAAGCGATCCTCTCATTTCCCTCCTGCACCTTCAGAGAAACTCACCACAGCCAACTGCTCCAGAGCTTATGTTACACCCCGAATGCATTTTTAACCATCCTCCAGGACATAGTCCCTTGGGGTCACTTCTTCAAGTAAGAACAGCTGGCCCTCTATGCCACTGGGAGCTTCCAGACAGTGCTGGCTCATACACAATGAATGGTTTTGTGCTGAAAAGTTGCCAGAATTCCTTGGCAATGCCACCAAGAGTCGAGGATACAGGAAAGCAAACTGGGAAGCAGAGGGACAAGAAGTCTCTCTCTAACCCCAGGCCCCCATTTGCTCTCATGGACCTTCAACAGTCATCAGACTGGACATCCTGGGAAATCCTATTTAAAAAACAATCTCTTGATTTGGCTGCAGCAGGGAGTTAAAAGAAACCATCCCATCCCCATCATCAGAACCTAGTCAGCATTGATTATCACCTCATCATTCACTGAACATCTACTGAGGGAAACGCGCTGGGTGAGGTATCATCAAGGGAGACAAGGGCCAAAAAGTCTCCACATTCAGGAAATTAAGAATATTATTATGAGATAGATAAATTTCACTAATGCCTTACTACTCCAAGTGTGGTCCACAGACCAGCAGCATAAGCATCCCCTGGAAGTTTGTCAGAAATGCCAAATTCCAAGGCCCTCCTCAAGACCTCCTGAATCAGAATTTGCATTTTAACAAGAGCAGAGAAGAGCCACATGAACACCCTAGGCCAAGAAGCACTTACACATCCCTCCCAGGGCTGAATACCGACTCCCTTTAGCTTGAATCGAGTTCAAATCTCAGTTGCAAAACCTGCCATAATGTCTTCTGATCATAATCTCATTTTTTTCCATCTCTGGACTCCCCATCCGGCTCTCTGATACTTCATAGGAGCAGCGACTTGAATCCTTCATCACACACAGTGGGAACTAGGAGAACACTGTGCTCTCTACAGAATGCCTATCATGCAGGCATGTCAATCTCATATTAGATTCTCCATGGGGCAAATTCTGATATTTCCATTCCTGCAATGTTTCTAAGTTGTCCCCAAAAGCTACTTAGAAAAAGAATAACTTAAAAATTCAAGTGACTAACAGACCTGAATCAGGTGGCTTACATTTTAAACACAGTACATTGTTGCTGTACATTTTCCTCAATCAAGATGGGTCTCAACGTGTGACATGGCTTTATCTAATTATTAGAGTTGAAAAACTCAAGATTCAGCTGGAGAACAAGTACAATGGGGAAATGCTTACTACAGCAGAGGCTGACCTTGTCCTTACTCTTAACATTGTGACACACACAAACACACACACATGCAAGTATATAGTTACTACTAAGAATTCCAAATACACATATATATATTTTCCGTACATATTGGGTGTTTTTAATTTAAGTGCTATCATTTCAAGCTCTTGTACCTTGAAATCTTGGAGGCCAGGATGAATGAGAGCTTTATTTCATTTTGCTTTTTTTTAAATTTTACAGGAAGTTTGGTATATTGACAGTCACCGAAATCAGCAATTCTTAAGCTAGTTAGCCTCAAAACTTCTTTACACTATTGAGGACCTATAGAACTCTTATTTGGGTTGTCTATATCAATATCTGCTGAGAATATTTTTACATACTCAATTTTTCAATCAAATAAAAATAATAAGAAATCCACTGCACATTAACATAAATTACATATTTGTATGAAAAATATATTTTACTTACAAAATAATAACTAATTTAGTGAGAAAAGTAGCATTGTTTTACATTTTTTCAAATATCTTTTATGTCTGGCTCAAGAGAAGACAGCTGGATTCTCACATCAGTTTCTTTATTCAACGTGTTGCCATATCACCTATCACACAGCCTCTGGAAGACTCCACTGTACACTTGTGAGAGAATGAGAGTGGAAAGGCAAACAATATTTCAACAAGTGTGACAAGACAATTCAATGGAGAAAAAATAGTTTTTTCAAGAAATGGCTCTGGGACAACTGGATGTCCACATGCAAAAGAAGAAAGTTGGATACCTGCTTTACACCCTACACAAAAATTAACTCAAAGTGGATCCAAGATGGGGAGTGGCTTTGTGATGTAATTTACATTAAGACATATACATTTTGTTTTCCTTCCAGTTTCTGACAAAGAGCTCCTAAAACTCAGAATTTCCTAAGAAGTGAGAGCAATAAGGGTGTCTTCTGTTATGTTAATGAGGTGGCTTTTGGGAAGCACCTAAGGATGGGGGCTGGTTGCCAGGGGAACCAATCAGGTGACTAGAGGATTGGAATTCTCAGTGCCACCCCCTGAGCTGGGGGGTTAGGGACTGGTGATTGAGTTCAATCACCAAGGACTAATGATTTAATCAATCATGACTGTGTAATGAAGCCTCCATAAAAACCCAAAGGGATGGGGTTCAAAGAGCTCCTGGTTGGTGAACACATGGACATCTGGGGAGAGTGGCGTACCCCTAGAGGACATGGAAGCTACGTGCCCTTTCCCTATACTTTGCCCTATGTAGCTCTTCCATAGGGCTGTTCCTGAGTTGTACCCTTTTAGGATAAACTGGTGATCTAGTAAACAGGCTGTTTCTCTGAGTTCTGTGAGCCAGTCAAGCAAATTAATCAAACCCACACATGAGGTCATGGGAACCTCCAATCTATAGCCAGTGGGTCAGAAGCCCAGGTGACAACCTGGACTTGGGACTGTCACCTGAAGGGAAGGGCAGTTTTGTGGGCCTGAGCCCTTAACCTGTGGGTTTTGATGCTATCTTCAGGTAGACAGTGTCAGAACTGAGTTGAATTGTAGGTGCAGCTGGTGTCAGAGAATTGTTGCACGTGTGGGGAAACCCCCTCATACAGTGGAATTGGTACAGAACCCTCTTAGGCTTAGGGTACAGATTTATTTGGGAGATGATGAAAATGTTTCAGAATTAGACGGTGGTGATGGTTGCGCAGCCTTGTGAATATACAAAAATCCACTCAATTGTACATTTTAAAATGGTGAGTTTATCGTATGTCAATTACATATTAACACAACAATGAATCAAAGATCTGAATAGAAGTGCTAAAACTATAAAATTGATATAAGAAAACATAGGCATAATTCCTCATGCCCTTGGATTAGGCCATAGTTTCTTAGCTATGACATCCAAAACATAAGCAACAAAAGAAAAAAAAACAGATACAGCGGATATCTTCAAAATTTAAAAATTTTTGACGCCACCAAGAAAGTAAAAAGACAGCCCACAGAATGGGGGAAAATATTTGCAAATCATTTATTGTATAAGCGGTTTGTATCCAGAATACATAAAGAACTCTTACAATTCAATAATAAAAAGACAACCCAATTTAAAAACCGGCAAAAGATCCAAATAGAGAGTACTCCAAAGAAGATATGCAAATGGCCAAGAAGCACATGAAAAGAAGCTCAACATCAAGGAAATGCAAGTCAAAACCACAATGAGACACCACTTAGCACCCACTAAGATGGTATAATCAGACAGATAAGGGTTAGCAAATATGTGGAGAAATTTGAAACCATTATGCACTGCTGGTGGGATCGTAAACTGGGCAGCCACTTGGGAAAACAGTTTGGCCGTTCTTCAGAAGATTAAACATAGAGTTACCACATGACCCAGTAATTTCAAGCCTAGGTATACACCCAAGAGAAATGAACTATGTATTTATACAGCAAGTTTTACAAGAATGTTCACTGCAACATTATTCATGTTAGCCAAAAGGGGGAAACAATCCTATTGATGAGTTAATAAATAAAATGTGATCTATCCATACAATGAAATATTATTCAGCAATAAAAAGGAAATAAATATTGATATGTGCTACAAAATGGATAATCTTGAAAACATGCTAAGTGAAAGAAGCCAGACACAAAAGCCCACATATTGGACAATTACATTTTTATCAAATGTGTACAATAGACAAATCCATAGAGACAGAAAGTAGATTAGTGATTACCTAGGGGTGAGAGGTTTGGGAGGAAGTGAGGGTATGACTGCTACAGGGCTCAGAGTTTCTTTCAGGGATGATGAAAGTTCTAAAATTGATTGTGGTGACGCTCACACAATTCTGTGAATATATTAAATTTATACACTTTGAGTACGTGTGTGAATTTTACAGTATGTGAATCATATCTCAATAAAACTGCTACCCAATACAAGCAAACAACATCTTCACATTATTTTGAAATTACTTTGAACCTCATAGATGCCCTGAAAGTATCTCAGGGACTTCCAGGGGTCCCGGAACAACCTTGAGAACCGCTGACCCAGACAAAGCATCTAGACTTGCTGTTGGAGGTCATCTTCCTAGAAGTCATTGCCCCCTTCCCCTTCCTCCTTCTGGAAAGAGGCCTGGGTTTTTGGTATTCACCCCTCTCCCGTGCAGAACACCACCAGGAGGGAAGTTGGTCCCACCCTGAGTCCCAGGGTCAGACTCCGGTCACCTTAAGCTAATCAGTAAATTCCCTTCCACTGATGACAGTCACTGGTGCAGGGTTGGGCATGCGGCCTAGGAGGTCTGATCAGAGTGACTGCAGGACTTTTGCTTGGAATGCTGAGTCGGAAGAGGTTTCTCTCTTCCTCTGGAGGGGACCCTATGAAAACGTGAGAACTGGAACTACTACAACCATCCCAACAGCAGTCCGAGGATAAAGCCATCACAAAAGGCAGGACGGTCCTTGAACTAAGTCCTTAACCCAGGCCTCCTGGATATATGAGCCAGTAAATGTCCTTAATGTTAAAGTCAGTTTGAATTAGAGTTTGCTAGATGAGTGAAAAGCATCCAGCTATATACTGTCCAACCGATGTGGAGCTAACAGGATTCCATTGTCCTCACAGTCAATGCACTCTGCCATTGCTTTGAGGACGTCAAGACATAATGATGCAGGGTCGGTGAGGCAAGGAGTCGAAAGAAAGATTTCTTGGACTCTCAAGATCTGGGAGTAGTGCTCTTTTATTTAGAGAATAGTGTGGAATAGCATGGGGACAGGACCTATGGGCAGGCAGAGCTGCTGCTGCCGGCATGGGGACAGGACCAATGGGCAGTCAGGGCTGCTGCGTGGGGACAGGACCCACGGGCAGTCAGAGATGATGCTGGCATGGGAAGCTGCTGCTGCCCCCGCTACTGCTGCCGCTTCTGCTGCCAACATGGGTGGAGAGTAAGGCTAAATTTATGGCATAGGTATGTGAGCCATCTCTTTACAAGACAAAAGAAAGAACATGTAAAAAGTTAAAATGGTATCAGCGCAGGTGGGGTCTGGCCATTGGGTGGTCCCACAACTCTTAGATAAGAATCAAATTGGATTAAGTAAAGGCCAGAAGCCACCACGTTAAATCAGTTACATGAGGTTGCCAGACAGTAACCAACTTAAGTTCTTGCCTTCCCCATTAATAGTTTCCAGAGACAAGGCCATCCCGCTTCCCCCTGGCACACAGAGGGAGGCATCTCCACAGATGGAGGTTCCCCCCACAAATGCAAATGCCTCCCAACAAAGGGCAAGCAAATTCCACTCCTTGGAGCTTGCTTCTCATCTGCAGTTTTAAAATTAACCAGCCTAAAATCCTCAACAATAAGATCTTAGTAGACCATTGAAATAACATTACTTTTTTTCAGAATATATTTAATACAAAGAGCTGGCCCACGTAATCTAGGCCTAAAAACGTCAGACCTGGGCCACACTATTTAACAAACTGTCTCTCCCTTCTGTTCCTTTTGTGTCTGATTTTCAGTGGACCCTGAATGGCATTCTAGATGAGTTTGATAGAGAAAAGTGTGGGATTGTCCTTCTAGCAGAAAAGGTGTGGCTGGGGCTGGCCCCAAGGCCGAGTGGTTGGGTTCGCGTGCTCCACTTAGGCGGCCCAGTGTTCAGATCCTGGGTGGGGAAATGGCACTGCTCATTAGGCCATGTTGAGGCCGCGTCCCACATGCCACAAGTAGAAGGACTCACAACCAAAATATGCAACTATGTACTGGGGGGATTTGGGGAGAAAAAAAAAGCAGAAAAAAAAAAAGAAAAGGCGTGGCTGTTATTTGCTCTTGGCTTGGATTTCACAGCAGGATTGTCATGGGGCCCGACACTCAGCTTAGCACATATGGATGTCTGCATGTGACCATCCAATTCCTGCTCCAACAGAGAAGAAACTCAGGGAGCAGTAGCTCTTGCCCTTTTTTAAAACTAAATTGATTATAGTAGTACTCTCCATTTGGATGGTGTTTTGACAGTCACAATGTGCTTTTGCACACATCATCTCAGGTCTTGCACAGTCAGAAACTGATAGAATTTGGGCTAAAAACATTAGATTCTAAGTCAAGGACTTCCCACTACTTAGGATTACCTCTAATACACCTTCACATAATATCAAGATAACAGTTGATATTTTTCTCAGCGCTTACTGTGGGCCGGGGACTAAGCACTTGACATATGAGATGGCTTGTAGCTGCCCAGAACCCAGCAATTCAGTAAGGACTGAACTGATATTTATAACACAAACTAAGAAGAATTATCCAATAATTTTTCTTGTCCTGGAATTTGATCACACAGAGAGTCCCTGAAATATGCCAGGGTTTATGTAACTTTTTATTAAACTCTCCTGACAGTTGTATTGTAACAATAATTGTAATTCACTTTGACCTATTCTGACAGACACTACTGCTTGCTCAGCCAACAGCCATCCCTGCCCCTCACCACAGACACACACACACCTCTCCATTCCCCCCATAATGGCAAAGTCCATCTCTCGTTATAGAGAGTGAAGAGTGAAGAGTGAAGACACCAGACACACACCATCCTAGACACTTCTGCAGCTAGGGCATGGGTATATGACCCAATCCTGGCCAATGGGATCCGATGAGAAGATTTATGAGGGCCTCTAGAAAAGGTGTTCTTCCATGATTAAAAGGAATGCATGAGGAAATACCGCGTTTTATATGGTGGATGTGGTAGTGCCTAGCGACATCCAGAATTACTGCAGCCATCTCATAATCATGACGACTGGGTGACATAACTGATGTGCTGAGGATGGCAGAGCGGAAAGGTGGAAAGTGTGTGGGTCCATGCAGAGCTGCTGAACAACACTGAAGCTGCCCTACCTCTGGACTTCTCCTTAGGTAAGATAATAAGTGTCCTTACTATTGAAGCCACGTTAGCTGGCCTGCTGTCTTACTTTCAGCCTAAAGCATCCTAACTCTCGAGTCTCAAGAGGCAGTGCTCCAGAGAAGAAAGGGCTCCGGACTTTGAGTCAAATGACCTGGGTTCTGGTTCACTTACTTCCCAGGTGACCCAAATTGCTTCATCTCTCTGAACCTCCTTTTCCATAACTCTAAGATTGAGATAAAACAGAGATAATACAAGAGAGTTATAAAAATCACAGGAGATAATATGTATACAACCACTCTGTCAACAGCAATGTTTTACGCAAATGTAATTGATTTTATGTAATAAGTAAACCATATACTTTTAGAACTGGAGTCATCCATCTACCCAATTCCCTTATTTTACAAAAGAAGAAACTTTGACTCCAATGTCAAATGAGTCACTCAATGTCACACAACTGGTTAGTAACATAACTAAACCACACATCTCCTGATTCCCAATCTAATGTTGTCATGCTACCCTCATGCTGATAGGTAATGAGACAGACTAAATGTTGGGCACTCATTCATTCAGCAAGTGTTTACTGAACACATACTATATGTCAGATTCTACTCTAGCTACTGGGGACTCCTTGATGAACACCAACAACAAAATGTTCCTGAACTCATGGATTTAATAGTGTGGAAAGGAAATTAATCTATATCTACAAGTATTTGCTGAGTGCCTACTACGTGCTAGGACTATGCTAGGATTTCTACTCAAATCCAGATCCAAATTTGCAGCCGATTCCAACAATATCAACCATGTGTACCAGGCTTTGCTAAAGAATGAATAATGTGAAAGTCTACATATTACTCAATCAAAGTCAGCATTAAAAATAGCAGGTTCATTAGAAGGACTTAGGAATACCATGCTGGCATCCAAAAACGTGGACAGATGGGGAAGATGGCTAGGACTCCACTCCACTTGAAAGAGGAAGACTGAATGAAAGAGGTTAGAGCTCAGCCAAGTCCTTCTACAGTCTCCAGGATCAAGGGTTGGCTCAACCCGAAAAGACCAGTAGAGAGCATTTAGAGACTCCTTCCCTTCCCCAGGCCTCTGTCTGGTGCCCTAGACTCTGCTTTGCTCACTGTCAATTTGAATTCCTCTTCCACCCTACCTAAACATTCACATGCAAATGACGTGATGACAAAAAATCCCAGACCCTGTGAAAAAAGACAGAGCAAGTGGCTTTTGGCATCTCCTCCTGGGAATGGCTATCAGGCTGCTGAGACCTGCCATTATGTCGGTTGTTGGAGAGTTTTCTTTGCTAAAATACAGCACAATATATAATTTGGAAAAAGAATGCTTAAAGAATATTTAAAGGCTATTGTTTTTCAAAAAGAACCCATAAACCACCTCTTGCGCAGGTTATGGAGGGAGGATGTGTTCATCACTGTGCAACAGTCCATACGCTCCTTTA
The DNA here is from genome assembly GCF_041296265.1 of Equus caballus. Classification (NCBI taxonomy): domain Eukaryota; kingdom Metazoa; phylum Chordata; class Mammalia; order Perissodactyla; family Equidae; genus Equus; species Equus caballus. The sequence goes on along the minus strand of NC_091706.1, from coordinate 21,051,254 downwards.
ACTTGGCGATTCCAAGGAATGGAGGAAAAAGGCAAGGAAGGAAGGAAGGAAGGAAGGAAGGAAGGAAGGACAGATGGACTTCCCAGGGTACGTACTGGTGACTCCAAAAGGTTCTTTAAAAAAAAAAAAAATCCCTTTGTTCTCACTCTAAACAAATGGAAAGTTTCTTGGGACCTTACACCCAGAAGTGCAATTTCAATTCCTGGGTACAGAACACTCTAGGAAGGTACAAGGTCCAAAATTATCAAAATAAAAACCTTTTAATTCATTTTAATTGGTTAAATGATAATTTCCACTTAAGGGCAGCAAAAGATGTGCCACAAAATGAAACATTGGATTTCTTTTCAGAATGTCAAAATCAACATTTTGGAACACTGCATTTTACCTCTTTGGCATCAGTTGGGCAGAACAAACTCTAACTTTCCACACTGTTATTGGGCTGGCACAATTTATTGTTTCCCAGAACACCAGACAACAAATACATGTCCTTTGGGGATGGCTTATCTATTCTAGGACTTAGTCCGGAAAGGGGAAAAAGTCAGGGGCGCTCCCACCAAGTGAGTCTGGACAGGGCAGACAGAGGGCTGAGAGAGCAGAGGAGAAGCCCACAGCCCACTGCCTGCTCTTGCCCCTCATTATCGCATGTTCAGGATGGGTTAAAGGACTTGTACATGCACTTTAGGACTTAAAGCAAAGAGCACAATCACTCTCTCTGGATCACAGGACAGAACACGCCAAACGTTTGTGCGCCACCCTGTGGCAGCAGGAAAACTGCCCACGCTGCTAATCCTTTCATTAAGGATTAAGCAGTGCTCAGCTCAGAATGAAATCAAGATCCTCCAGAACATTCAGTGGGCAAGGAGCTCTGCATTTAGAAGACAGCTCAATCCTGGAGCTTCAAGCCTTGGAGAAGGTGAGAAGAGGAATTCCCAGAGATAAGTAAGTAAATAGATTCAAGAGTCAGAAGCTAACATGCTGAGCCCTGACATGACTCTTCCGGATTGTGCGCACCGAGTGGGTCATGGCAGCGGGCACACACCAGCCTACATATACACGCACCTAAAGTGCACACATGCGCGCACACGCCCACACAAACACACACGCCCTAGCAGCTCACACCAGATCTCCTGCAAGCACAAAGGCACTTACTACCCGAGGATGGGACTGTCAGAAAAACTGCCTTCACCCAAACAACTCTCCCTTCTCCAGCTTGGCGACAGCCAACGTCCACCAACAATCCAAGGGGCGTTTTTTCCCCGGGACCCAGGTCCCGCAGGGTCCCTCCCTGCCCGCCTCACAGCCCTTTTCCTTTGTCTGAAACAGATTTCACAGGATTCCTTCTGAGGTAGCTCCAGTTCCGCGCAGCGCGTGCCCGTACCTCAAGGCTGAAGCTCTGGGCAGCCTGGCCTCTCTCACTCCCAGGAAACGTAGCCGCCGCCCCACGCGAAGAAAGGGCACGGGAAGGGAGGCGGCAGGGAGCGGGAGCGGGAGCGGGTCCCTGGGGCTGAGGGCACCTTCAGAGCCCAGGTGCGGGAGAGAGAAATGAGGCAACCCAGGCTGGTGCATGCCTCCTCCACGTGGTAGAAGAGATGAAGGATAGTGGTGACATGCAGGTGCCCCTGTGGGCTCTCAGAGCTCCCATTTCCTGGCGCGGTGGGGGACAGCAGTGTTAGGGTCTCCCAGGAGACAGCTGCCCCGCGCCCCAAGCCTGGGCGCAGCGAGACGTGCTCATAGCATGCACTCCGGGAAAGAGCCAAGACTGGTACATGCGACTGGTGCCTGCCTGGGACACTATTCCCCATTGTTTGGTTGGCGCCCAACCTCAGAGGGCGGAGGAAGTGAAATCTGGCTTTCCAGTAGGCACCAGGGTGGGGTCCTCGCCCCTGCCAGCACACGCCCACCCGCGGAGCCCCACCCCCAGCCCCGCCCTGTGAGTCCCAGCCTCCTTTGTCCCGCGCTGCCCACACCTGGATGCGTCAGGAAATATCCGAGTAGTTCACTGCCTTTCACCTCCTGGGTGAGCGATTTGATGCTGGAGCACGAAAGTGGATCATTTTCATGGTCCTCCTGCCTCTCGGCACACAGTTGCAGGAGGCGAACATACACCGCGGCCCAGAGGAGCGAGCCGGTGGCTCGGGGCCGGGGCGGCGCTTGTCCGCGCGGACACACACCCTGGTGGACGCACCGTCCCGGACACCCGGAGCGGCTCAGCCACAGGACAACAGTGGAGATGGGCGCCTGTGGCCACACCTGCTGGACAGCCTGGGCGCGGCAGGCGGGTCCCTCCCTCGCTCTCCCTCCTCCCTCGCCTCCGCCTCGCCCGCTCCTTCCCCCTCCTCCGCCCGTCACGCGCGCTCATGCGCCTCCCTCTGGCTGGGTTCCCTTGCCCAGGAGGCCCTGAGCCCGAGACCCCCGGCGGGCCCGCGACGCCTTCACTCCCACGCGTGCAGAGCAGCGGGAGGAGAAGACGGAGGGACGGCTGGCGCTGGTGGCCTGGGTGCCCCGGCAGTGGGCTGCTCCGGCGTCGCTGCATCAGGCTGGGCCTGGCCGCCTCCTGCTCCCGCCGGGATTGCTCTAGGTCCTGGTCGCGCTTGTCCCTGCCTGGGCTCCCCTACTCGTCCAACAGCGCCCTGCTAGACTAGGCCCCAGGGACCTGGCCGCGGGCGGGGGTGGAGGGTGATCCTGGCCTACACTCCGGGGATTATTCCACCGCAGGAGAGGATTGTGGGACCAGGGGCGAACCCTGGAGAGGGACAGGAGGCCTTGGCAGGGCTACACCAGGAATGTGGCTAATAGCAACAACAATCTTTGTACTCATGGGGATTTTTTTAAGCCTGTATTTTATTTTATATTAACCGGGAGTCAGTCTCCTGCTCTAAGAATTTCAGAGCCTCCCTTACGCAAGTTCTCGTTTATGTCTTCCGACATCTCTCTGTGATCTTTGGTAGCGGTACCTTAGACCCAGCAAGAGGGTCCCTCTCCTGCCCCTCCCTCTTTAGGAACCTTCCTCCTGCTCCCCTTGTGGAGGGATCCGGATGGGCCCCGTCCGGATTTAGACCAATCTCTGGGTACTGGGGACTCTGGAATTCCCTGCCCGCCTCCACGGTGTTGGGGGTAGCGGATCTCCTGCCCCTCTGTCTGCCCCAGGGCGGCTCAGTCCCCCGTGTGATGTGTTCATAGGCCCAAGGAGGGGCCAAGACTCGACTCTGGAGGCAGGTGGTCAGAGATTGGACGTGGGGACCAGGACTTCCTGGAGTAGAAAGAAAAGGAGGGCCTCTCACCCCGCTGCCCTTCCTGAGCCGAACAGGTCATTATCACGGAGTATTTGTTAGAGGAGGGACTTGTCGCCCTGTTCTCACCTCTTGCTGCAGCTGCCCAGGGCCCCCTCTCCAGAGATACACCCTGTCCTGGGGCTGGGGGCGGGGTGGCCCAGCCATTTCACCCAACCTTGGCAAACTCCGAGGGGCCACATATGCCCTGGGACACCCGGTGGGGTCGGCTGAGGCTTGGTGGGGCCTGCACTGCAGTGGGACATCTCCCTCTGCCTGCTCCTGCTTTCTCTCCCTGCTGATTACTAATAAATACCCTACAGGCCAAACTCAGTCTCAGGATCTGCTTCTGGAGACTCCAAACTGTGACAATTTACCAAGATGGGAGGATAGAGTATATTTTATTTGACACTTGATGTGTTGATTGTTGCATTTAAATCTTTAGATAATAGTGTGTGAGCCCCCATGTGTAGCCTTGCCCTGGGCTTTTGAGGGTTAGGGCCAGGCCTGACAGGAAGGTCAGCATGGAGGCTCTGGGAAGATGTGGATTTGATTCTTGGCCCAGCTATTGGCCAACCCTAGGGGTCCTGGGAAAGTCTCTTCATTTCTTTTCTCAGCTTCCAAGGCGAGCACATCTGAGTATGTTCTGGCCATCTCACAGGTGGCTGAGAAGCTGGATGAGGCAAGGCCAGTGGAGGGCAGGTTACAGTCTGTGGTCTGTAAAGCCCCATGTGCATAGATGAGCTGGCAGTGATAGGACTGTCCCACTCCAGTGTGAAACTGCAGCGGGAGTCGACTCATCTCTCCCACCCCAAGGAGCAGATCTGAGATTGCCTAGAGATCAAAGAAAAGTCACCACCGACACAGTCCAAGCTTTTCTTTAAGGTTATATACTTGTCCATCCTAATTATAGTGACCTTTGGCGCCACAAGAGTCATGTTCAATACCCGAAAATTGTTATCTCACATTTCAAGGAAGCAGAATGAGGATGGTGGAAAAACGAACAGAACGAAGATCACCCAAAGTGGGACTGCAAGGCACAGAAGTTTGAGGAAATGAGAAGAAACCAGGACTGGCCACCTGGCCTGGTTTGTCGTGAAGGCTGGGCTTCAGCTGCTGTAAAGATCTGGTCTCTGGAAGCCCTGGGCACACATGGAAAAACAACGAATTACTCCTCATGGTCACCTGGAGTGACGTACCCACTGAAGACAAGGCTTTGGGAAACCAAGTGGCCACAGTCCAAAAAATAACATGAAGAGCAAGAGGAATTCAAGACTGAACTCAAGTGATGAGGTTAAAGCTGGACCACTCAAAGGAATGCAGTGACATGCTCGGAGTCCTGAATGCTCAGCTCAAGAGTTAAAAATCTGTATTTTCTTAGAACAGAGCTAAAAAACAATTATTAATTGAACCGCAAGGCTAAAACCCAAACTCAAAATTTTGCCTACAAGATGCCAAATTAGAAAGTCAATTGACTTACCAGCCTCCCCATATTTCATGTGTGAGAGATAGTTATCACTAGGAAAAAGCGGGAATCTGGGAATGGAAATGGGACCATAAAGGAGGATTTGGATAAGCCTAGTAACTGAAGCCCCCAGGCCCCTCTTGGCAGCAGAAGCAAAGCCTTTTCCCTTCCGTATGAGGCTGTCCCTGCCTTGTTTGAGGCCCTATCTGACCTCCCCTGACACAATTACCTTGGAAATCTCCTGCCCCACCCACCAGCCCATCTCCTCTGACTCCTGTCACTCTTAATACTTGGATCAGATGCAGGCACACCCTGGGAGGCCAGTTACAAAGTCAATCCCAGGAACAGGAAGAATTGCAAGGTTTTGAGAATTTAAGTGGAAAAGTATACATATGAATAAACATAGATTTGTCAATTTGAGTGCAGTGTCCAGTGACTCTGGTTTCAATGTATCATCTAGATAAATTGACTGACTTCTGGACTCAGCTAGATGAGAATGAGACAGAGGAAATCCCCTGGTATTTGTATAGAAAAAAATCCAAAGAATCAAGAAGAAGGGGATATTGAAGTGCATTTTCACATGTAGCCAGCTCACTTCTCTTGTAACCATGTCTCTTGAAGGGGCCTCCACCAAGGCTTTTGGAGAATCATTGGTGAAGTAACCACTGCCATCTTTAGAAATGACCACAGTGGCTGCTCTCATTGGCCAGGGATGCTGTGAAAGACAGTGCAGTTGAAAGGAGCTCCCTGATTTAAGTGGAGTGATGGGAGCCTGGATTAGCAGAGGACAAGTTGTAGTACTTAGCCTTCAGTGCTGAGGAGGGTGTGAGGACAGACATGAACAGAGGAGCTCAAGTAGACTTCAGAGTGATGTGACCCACAGAGAATTTGCTGATCACCAACATCCAACTGAGGTCCCATTTGATCTGTAGGACAGACAAAGTGTCTAGGTCTGGTAAACAAAAGGCTGAGTAAAACTCCCCTCCAAAAATTCCCAAATCTGAACCTGTTCCTACAGATGACCAGAGGCATTTGAGTAAAGGAAAGATGGGCCTACCTGAGGAGTGAGAATTGAGAATGTTGGTCACAGCCGGAAGAGCCGGAAGAGCCGGCAAGAGCCAGTTTTTAATAAATAAGTGGCAGTGGAAGAAGCTGTAGTGTGTCAGGCTCAGTGGTAGCAGCTGCTGCTCCTCAACAGAAAATTCCTAACCCACGGGTCACCACGCTTGAGCCACAGATGGAAAACAAGTGTCTGGGCCACAAAAGATTGAGGGCTGTAAATATTGTGCATTGCTAAAAACATAAATAAACATTTTTATAGCCATTAAAAGTTGATAATTGGAAAAAGAAATACTTAGATATAAATCTAAAAGAATAATACAAGATTTGTAGGAGGAATGCTACAAAAGTCTGATGTAAGAAATCGAAAAAGAACAAAGTAAAGGCCGAGATATTCCGTGTTTGTGGATGAGACGACTCATTGTTGTTAAGACCAGTTAATCTCAACTTGATTTATGGATTCAATGCAGTTCAAATCAAAATCCCAGCAAGATATTTTGTGGGTACTGACAAATTTTTTCAAAAGTTTCTATGGCAAGGCAAAACACAACACAATACTAAAGAAAAACAAAGTTGGAGGACTGACTTTAGGACTTGATATACAGCTACATTGATCAAGACAGTGCCTACTAGGAAAAGAAGAAAGAAATAATCAATGGAACAGAAGAGAGCCCAGAAATAAACCTACATAAATGTAGTAAACTGATCTTTGACAAAGGAGCAAAGTCAACCCAGTGGAGAATGGATAGGTTTTCTTTTTTTCCCTATTATCCTTTTTATGTTCTGGAATAACTGGACATCCACATGCAAAAAAATTAATCTAGATACAGACCTAAACTATTCATAAAAATGAACTCAAAATGGATCATAGACTTAAATGTAAAATGCAAAACTATAGCACTTCAAGAAGATAATATAAGAGAAAATCAGGGTAACTTTGAGTTTGGTGATGACTCTTTAGATAGAACACCAAAAGCACGATAAGTCAGACTTCATTAAAATTGAAAACTTCTGCTCTGCAAAAGACACTGTTAAGGGAGTGACAAGACAAACCACAGTCTGGAAGAAAATATTTGCAAAACATATATCAGACAAAGGACTTGTATCCAAAATATACAAACAACTCTTAAAACTCAAAGTAACAAAGTGAATATTTCAATTTAAAAGTAGGCAAAAGATCTGAACAGATAACTGTAGATAATACTGCACACCTTTTAGAGAGCTAAAATCCAAAATACTGATGACACCCAATGCTGGTGAGGAGGTGGAGCAACAAGAACTCCCAGTCAGTGCTGGTGGGAGTGTCAAATGGTACAACCGCTTTGGAAGACAGTTTGGTGTTTTCTTACAAAGCTAAACATATGGTTCCCATGAAGTCCAGCAATTGTGCTCCTGGGCATTAACCCAAATGAGTTGAAAACTGTGTCCACACAAAACCCTACAAACAAATGTTTATAGCAGCTTCACTCATAATTGCCAAAAAGAAGCATCCAAGATGCCCTTCAATAGGTGAGTGGATGAAGAGACAGTGGCGCATCCATATAATGGAATACTATTCAGCAGTAAAAGCAAGTGAGCTATCAAGCCATGAAAAGACATGGAGGCACCTTAAATGGATATTGTTGAGCTAAAGAAGCCAGTCTGAAAAAGCTATAATGCTGTGTGATTCCAACTATATGACCTTCTGGAAAAGGCAAAGATGATAATACTAGGGAAAATTGGGGCCCAAAGCCTGGAGGTAAGATATATGGGACCTCTCTGTGTTTTCTGCACAGTTTTTCTGTAAACCTAAAAATGCTGTAAAAGAATTAACTGTGTTAAAAGTTTGATCACTCGGGGCCAGCCCGGTGGTGCAGTGGTTAAGTGCACACGTTCCGCTTCTCTGCAGCCCAGGGTTCGCCGGTTTTGGATCCCGGGTGCAGACATGGCACCACTTGGCACCCCATGCTGTGGTAGGAGTCCCATGTATAAAGTAGAGGAAGATGGGTGCAGATGTTAGCTCAGGGCCAGGCTTCCTCAGCAAAAAGTGGAGGACTGGCAGTAGTTAGCTCAGGGCTAATCTTCCTCAGGAAAAAAAAAAATTGATCGCTCTTCACCATGTGAGGACACAGCCTCAAAGGCAGCCATCTGCAAGCCAGGAAGGGAGCTCTCACCCGGAACCACATTGCCTGGCACCTGATCTTGGACTTACCAGCCTCTAGAAGTGTGAGAAGATAAATTTCTCTTGCTAAAGCAAAAAAAAATTCATTAAAAATATTTTCTTTTGCGGAAGATTAGCCCTGAGCTAACTACGCCAGTCCTCCTCTTTTTTGCTGAGGAAGCCTGGATTGGAAAGTCGCCTTTTCAAGTATAAAATTTGATCTGAAAGAAGTTATATATCAAATTGTCAAAAGTCATCAAATTGTACACTTCTAATGGGTGCATTTTTGTACATAAATTATACCTCAATAAGATAGGTTCACAGACGCAAACAAGTTTTTAATAAAAAATTGAAAATATTTTATTTAGAAGTTTACTGCTTATTCAATATTTAATATCTTCCCTAATATTTTGTATTTTACCTATGTTATTATAAGTATATACTGAATTTTTTCTCCAAGGCTCATAGCGATGGCCCCAAATTCCTTCCAACTCAACCCAGTGTGCTATGTAAATTCTACAACTGCCAACAAATGAAAAACTTACACATCACAGAGATTTCTAACTATCCATAAAAATATATTCTCCCCTTCATTCACAGGGTGTGGGCTGAAATGTTGCTCTCGATTATTCATGCACCCCCTGCATTAGAATTACACACCCACGCCTTTGCTATATGAGTTCACAGTATCTCTCAATAGAGTAGGCAGAGTATTTTCCCAGTCCCGTTGATGTTGGGTTTACTCACGTGACTTGCTTTGATCATTGGAATGTGGGTGAGAGTGACTATGTGACACTTCTGGACTGAGTCTCCAGAGGCATCAAGCATTTCTGCTCACTCCTGTGCACTTCTCTCATGAGAAGAACGTGCCCCAGAGAGACACTGCCTTTGCCACCTGAGCCCCAGAACAAACCTATGTGGAGCAAGTCTGAACCCAACCCACAGCCTGGCACGTGCTCAGCCAACCTGTAGACTAATGACAGCCTTCCAGCCCAGCCTAGCTTAGAGCAGCTGAACAGCAGCCAACGTGCAAATTTGTAAGGGTGAGAGTAAATGCTTGTTGTTTAAAAGCCACCAGGTTTAGGAAGATTTGTTACAGAGCATCATTGCAATGATACTTGATGAACATGCATCCTGATAGTACTGTTGCTGGACACATGGTTACCTCACTAGACTCTATGTCCCCTGCCGCTGGATGTTGACATGTGAGGAATTTATTCCCAATGAAATAAAAGCAGAAGTGTTAGATGCCAGTTTCAGATTTGGGCAAGACTATGAATGTCTTTCCTCTTCTGTCTTCCCACTGGCTGGGACCCAGATATCCAAGCCACTCAACCTTGATATTCTACATGATGACAGTGCCCTAAGGGATAATGGAACAAGGATTTGGAAGGATTCTGGGCACCTGAATGACCTATAATGTTCCCCTCAGAACTGCTGGATGAAAGAGAAGTAAGTTCTCTATTCTTTCAGGCAGCATATTTTGAGTGTTTTTGTTGGTCATTTATTTTTACCCTTACTAGTGGAGTTGGGAAACGCTGCCTCCTCTGAGAAGTTCTGTGGTGTTATTCCTGGAAACGTAGCCCCAAGTCTGCTTCTCTGTCCCACTTCCCCCTCCCCAGTGATTTGATGAGCCTCCCAATATCCTGTGAATATCACTTCTTTTCTGGCTAATCAGTAGCATCAGCTCCCAAAGCTTGTGTGTGACATAGTGGCAAACAGAGGACATAAAGGGAGACAAAAGCCCTGTGAGCCTTTCCTGTCGAGTTCATCTGGAAAAGATTATGACACCCACCCTGGCCAAGCTCCTGCTGAATGTCTTTACACAAGACATTCCAGACCCCACAGCACCTCCCTTCCTCACTCTCTCGCTCAAGGATATTGAATCCTTCAGCTCTTGGTTCATTCAACAAACTTTATGAAGTAGCTACTACACATCAGACACTGGGGAACAAAGACAAATAAAAGTGTTTATGCTTCAGTAACAAATGACCCTAAAATCTCAATGACTTCAAACAATAATTTACTTTTTCCTTGTTCTGCATGACCATCCTATGTCAGCTCCTCTCTGGGACCCAGACAAACAGAACAACCTTGAGTATTTGCTGGTCATCATGGCAAAGGGCAAAAGGGAATACTATGGTTTACCACATGCTGGATTTTAAGGCTTCTGAATGAAAATGCTACACCTCATTTAATTGGGCAAAGCAAGTCCATGGCCAAGGCTGACTTTAATAGGGAGAAGTATAATAACAACAGCATGGAAGTACAGAGCTCAGCACAGAGAAGAGCAGTGTATCTTTGCAAACAAGAACACAGTCTACCACAAAGAAGGGCCCAGCCTGCCCTCTTCTCCTCTGTGCTTCCACTGTTCTCTTATGTACTTCTCTATCTGCACCTACTCTGCGGTCTCACAATAACTGTGTACGTGTCCATCCCTTCCCCACTACTGCGAGCTTCACGAGGCAGGGATCATGTCTTATGCATCATCCCAGCCTAGCGCATTGCCTGGTTCCTGGTGACTCTTATTTATTTGGAGAATAAAGGAGTAAATGAGTGGATGGAATCAAGTAGCCCTGGTCTAGAGAAGGTGGGAGATCTGCAAGTGAACACTCACAGAACAATCTGGCTCAATATTTAGGAAGTACTAATGGAATGACAATGGCTGCTTGCATTCAACAGGCTTCTTCACCCGGAAGGTACAAAACTACCTCTAAATAGAGATGAGCGAGGGCATGGGATTAACATTCATGACAAGTAGGCTCTTAGTTGTGTCATCCTTTACTGCTTGACTTTGTTGTCAGTCCTTGAAGGAAGGCCAGGGAGAGGGAAGATTAAATAACCATAACTATGGCAGAGGCAGAGACACAAAATAATCCTGATGACAAAGCCAGTCACTGCAATGGGCTGGCTGATGGAGGCTGCCCACAAGCAGCTGGGAGGCTCTCACTCAGGCATCAGCAAGCTGTGCTCAGGGGACATGATTCGAAACCTTAACAAAAACTGCATTCCTGGGCAGACCACCACAGGGCACTCGAAAGCTGTGCTCACAGTGACTTCAACCAAAAATAAATACAGGAACAGAAGACTCTGCTGCCAGCCCACCTGGAACTTGGTTCTTTTCTACGCCTTAGCTGCCTTCTCCACCACACTTGGCTCCAAATGGCCTTTAGGCATTTCTAAATATTGAAACCAATCCCTCAGGGCAAGAAATTTCTGTCATTGAGCCACAGCTCTGTGAAAGAGGGGTTATATCTTTTCGGGGTAAGGGTAAGATAAAGTAAAATTTACAGCAATAATAGAATTACAGAATGGCAGAAACTTAGACCAATTGCTTAGACCCCCTCATTTTGGAGCTCTGGGCTGGAAGTTCCTTGAAGACAGAGTTCCCATCTCCGTTTGTTATGTCCAGTGCCCAGCACAGGTTTTCACCTATAAATAGTGCTCAATAAATGTTTATTGAATTAGAGAAGAGGTTGGGAGTTGCTAAATGAAGAAAAAATTGAATGAGAGGGTAAATGAATGAACGCATACAGACAGTGTGTAAACTGAGACCCAGAGAATGTGGTTCTGTGCCCAAGATCACACGGTGAGTTGCAGGCAGAGCTGTGATTAAAGGCAGGCCCCCTAGCATTCAGCCAGGGCCTTTTATGGCATCACGAGGCTGTGTTAACCCTGTCTCAGTGCAGGGACTCCCAAGTTCTTTTCTCTCAACTCCCACCCATACTCTTTCCTGCATATGTTTTTGGAATTTCCCTTCACCCCACCCTCACCCACTGGGTGTCTAGCATCCCATGCAACTTCTCTGAGTTCACAACTGTCCTGAAGGAGTGCAGGGTAGGGGGGCTGTTCTCACAACATGACAATCCTGCTGCACAGCCTCTGAGTAAAGTTCTGGTGACTGGGGAAGTAAAGGCTCCATGGAACCTGACAGAAAGCCAGGTTAGCTGGTTAGCCCCCTGTTCAGCTGATGAACGATGTTTATTGAAGTGTGAGTGCTGACCTGGTTCCCAGCTGGCTCCTGGGTGCTCAAAGGAAGCGCCCAAGGCCCCTCCTGGTGGCCCCGGAGGGAAACCTCCTCCCTCTGGCTCCACTGACCTCTGTTCTCTTGGCACCCCACCCCAGCTAGTCTATGAGCAGGAAGCTTTCCTTGGCTTCCCAACACTTGAGCTGTGCCTGAGTCCTCTCCAGTCACAGAGGGCACGGGCTTTTGAAATGCAAAGCCCAGGAAGAAGCCTTCTTTTCTCTTTTTTCTGCTAATGAGGGAAAAAGTAACAAATGATGGGGCTCGGGGCTGTGGAGACTACCCAATATCTTCAACATTATCCTGCCACAAAGTGCTTGAGGGTCTTCAGAGCATTTAACTGGCATTATTTTATTGGACTAAGAATACATCTTTAGAAGGTGGCTACTCCGAGCAATAACATGTTTGCTTATATACATTCTGCCATGTGTATTTAAAGTTAGTCTCCTGGCGGTATTCCTACCTTGCAGTGCCAACTCAGTGTGCCCCCTCTGATGGAACTCCACCACCACGAGCACCTCCTTAGTCTTCACCAGTGTAAAATTCACTGTCACAATATTTAAAGGCTGCTGCCAGTGGGAAAGGAATGCTCAAACATCAGTCCCATCTCCCCGACAGGGGCCTCATGGCTGAGCCTCTCAAAAGTGGAGACTCTAATCAAAGCTGTGTTAACTTTCTTACTGAGAACATGGGCAATGCATCCAATTAAAAAAAAAAAAAACTCCCCACTGCTCTAAGGACCTCTGGCTCCAGTTACTACCTGAATATTCCTCTCCAATTTTACTCCATGAAAGTAGGAAGAAAGGGAAAGAAGGAGGGAGGAATTTTTTAAACTCTTAGTAAATGCCAAGATCAGGACTGTCCTAGGAAAGCTGCCAGTGTCAAGGCCAGCAGGCTCAATGTCTCCCATGTTTGCACATTTGTGTGACTAGAAAGTCTCTTATTAGAACCAGCCTGTCTACAACCTGACCGCTTGATAAAGCCCAACTGAGAGCAGCGTGTGAACACAAGGGCTGGTTTTCCCAACTAAAGCTCAGCAGAAAATCGTGTCCTTTACCCAACATTTCAGGGAAAGCGCATCGCTGGTCAGCCTCAGTTGCCCAGTCTTCCCTTGGCTGAAACTATGTGGAACTGGCTGATGTTGGATTGTGTGTAGAGAGAGAAATACACCTGTTCTCTATGTTCAAGAGCTGTCACTTCAGTCACCAGGTAGTTCTGGTTGCTGGCACCAAATACGCATATTACTTAAAGAATTTCTCCTTAGCTTGTCAAAGGGGGCGTTGTGGGACACTTGTACAAGGTGCAGCCCAGGAAACATGCAGAGCTGATTATTCTCTTTTGCACACCAAGAGGCCTTCAGGCAGAGCAGCTGGCTCACCTGGGGGCACTGAAGGGGCCAGCATTGAAAAGTAATCATCTCAGAAGGGAGAGGCAGCAGATGTTGGAAACACATTCTATTTAAGGCTTTGTTGCTGCCCAGCTGGAGCTGACTGATGGTTAGGTGCTTGACACTAAAGATATTTAACTTAATTTTCCCCATGTAAACACTGTGTGAACTCATTAATCCAGAGAGCCCATTTCCCGGGAATAATAATAATAATGAGATTATCAGGTACACGATTGTTACAGCGCCTTCCTTACTCCATTATTCTCCTGCAGTCTTCCAGAGACAGCTGATGCTACTTTTGAACTGGAAGCAAGAGGCAGAGATCATTGCCCATCACATAGGCAGCTCGCTCCTGGTCCTTCAAGTATTCACTGGGCCCCACGGTACCAGGTCATCACATACAGATACGAAAGGGCCTCAGGTTAGAGATTTTCTGTTGATTTCTGTGTCACTTCGGATGACTGAAAGCACATGCTAGCAGTTGTTCACCCAGAGGGCATGTGTAAGGAAGCCGATTTCAGGGGTGGAGCTGGCCACTCTCGGCTCAGGGCTCCTCTTCTTCTTGGAGCCTCCCTGCTGACCACAGGCTCCCACTGAGACACAGTTGTCCCTGCAGAGACACCGCCCAAGCCCCATGTCAAACTCGACTGTCCCCAGTGCCATTCCTTTCACATCTGGCTAGTGAATGGTGGGTCAGCCTAGTACATTAGTCAGTGATAGGAAAGTAATGGGTGACAATGACCTATGTGTTGTCCCTCCAAATAAAAATAATATACATTTAACTGATGTTTAAGCTTTAATCTGACTTTTGCTAATGATGAGAATTTTAGAAAATAGAGCAGGCTAATAGAGAAATTTTTGGAAAGGAATTTGAGAAAGGTCTCATTTCATGAAAAATAAGCCAGTAGTTATTCTGCTGACGTGTTGAGTCAACTCTGCACACCCCATCTGTGAGAGGAACAGAGGCTCTTAAGTGGGGCGCTAAAGCATTCTTTACACTAAAGAGTCCAACTATCCCAAACTATGGAAATGGCCATGTATTCATTCTCTGGAAACTTGTACAGCTACTGACATTGCAGTTATGAAGATTATGTAGAAATATGCCAACAAACATTTTAAATTATCCCAAGTGAAAAAAATGAAAAAAGTATTTCTACTGTAACTCCTTTTAAAACACATATAGATGTGGATAATATTTGAGACAGTATTAGGAAATGTAAACAGCCCATATGAGTAAGGGGTAGGATTATAGAGCCAGTTCTGTTTTCCTGAAGTTGTCCAGATCAACTTCTTCTCTGGGGAAGGTAATAGTCTGAGGAAAGAGAGGATATTATCACAGACATTCTAGACTGAATGTTCCAGAGACTCTGAAGGTAGATCAAGGAGGTAAGTGTGCTCAGGTACTGGACTGCGCTGAGTAAAACAAGTAGATACTTAATGCCATTGTTTAAGGACTCATGATCTCTTTTTAATGAAGCACATTTCTCTTAGATGGGCTGGGAAACTTCAGTGACATTAGGAGAGATCTCTCTCCTCTTACAGATGGATTTTTTGGATAAATGGCCTTTGCACCAAACCAATGTATAGGGCCCTAGCCCATCCATCCAAAGGCATCCACCTGTCCTGGGGGCTGAGGTGAGAGCGTGCTGCCCGTGGAAAGGTGGACATGCTGCCCAGTGCCCCGTGTGAGCTTGGAAGGCTGCATTGTTTCCTTCCTCTGTCCTGCTATTAGCCTCAAATCGAGGAAGTGAAGGAAGCAGCCATTTGACTGCTGCTGTTTCCATATCCAATTTGCTAAATTTGGCTACCAGATTTTCAGACCTGGTCATCTGAGAGTGAAATCACTTGGGAATTTTCATGGAAGTTTTATTTCAGTTTTTTTGTGTGTATGTTGAATCGAAAGCATTTCTGCGCAGAAGCTAAAATTCTCTAGAAGACTGATCTGGAAATTCCAAAGTTTAAGGGTAGGTACAGAGCTCCTGGGTTTTTTTCAAGTTTTCACCAGATTGTTAGTTTGAGGTTTTGTCCAACAAAGTGATTCATGATAATTTCCAGTTCCTCCACCTACCTCCATACACTCCTACAACGGTGGACACTTGGTTACTAAATATCTACAATTTTCAGGGACTCCTCGAAGCAGTGAGGCAACAGCATAAAAAAAAAACAAAAACAAAGATGTCTGCTTACCTTACAGTGAGAAATAAATAAGAAAAAGAGTAAAATAGATGGTAATGCATCCTTTGGGAAGAAATGAGTAGAGAAAGGAAGTGGAGGTGTTGAGAGAAGGGGTGGATATCACAATTCATTAGATAGAAGTATATGAAATTGCCATTTTAGAGGTCAACCATGGTTGATCACTGGCAATATCATATCATTCAATCTGCATGGGTTTTCTGTAGTTGCATAAGAAATTACCACAAACTTAGTGTTCCTCTAAAAAAATGAAGTGGGTCCAAATATACCTGAGGCATTTGTCCACCTGGGTTAAGGTCTGCATAGGTGGAGTAGACTGAGAGGGCAGGAGAACAATAGGATCCCAAGTCAGAAGGCACTGTGGGGTGAGTGGATCATTTAGGGGCTTCTAGGTAATTGAAAGAATTTTGACTCTTACTCTGAGAGAGTTGGGAAGTCAAGAAAGGATTTGGAGCAGAGAGGGGACATGATCTGACTTGCAAACCAATAGGATCACTTGTTAGTGTCTTCAGAACATCAAGGGAAGAAACAGGGAGACCAATTAGGAATCTGTTTCTGGAATCTAGATGAGAAATAATGGTGATTTGGACCTGGGTGCTAGCAATGGAGGTGGTGAGGAGTTATTGGTTCTGGACATATTTTGAAAGTAGAGCTGAATTTTTCTAATGGACCAGATGTGAGGTGAAAGAAAAAAAGTCAAGATGATTCCAAAGTTTTGGACCTGAGCAACCAAAAGAATGAAACTGTCATTCATGAAAGCAGGGAAGACTGTGAGAAGAGCATGTTTGTGGGAAAGATATCAGGAGCTCAGTTTTGGTCAATTTTAACTGCCTATTGCCATCCAAATTGAAATCCCAATTAGACAATTGTGTATACAGTTCTGGGCTCAGGGGAAAGGACTGGCTAAGATAGAAATTTCAGAGTCTGCAGATAGTGTTGAAAGCCATGAAACTGGATGAGGTCACCAGGGAGGGATTTGTAGACAGAAAAGAGAACAAGTCCAAGGACTGAGCCCTGGGGCACTCCAATCTTTAGAGGTCAGAGAGATGAGAAGAAATCAGCAAAGGAGACTCAGAACAATTGCGCAGGGAGATAAAAAGAAAACCAGGACCTATGGTGTCCTGGACTAAGGGACACTTTTTTTAAGCCCTTTTTTGCTTTCTAGCACTGAACTATACTGTGACTCATCTTGTATTTTCCCCATCCTAGCTCTAAAATCAGCCATTTCTTCAAGGTACCCTGGTCCCATTTGTAGAAGAACAGTATTAGAAACCAAAATCAAGGCCTTGAGTGTGCTCATTGCTACTGGGGTGTCATTGCTCCCAGTCCCTCTCAGTAGACAGAGCTAGATAACATGTTCAAGTATGCTCTTGCATCTGTATACGTATGTCTACCATTGTTTCTGTTATCTATCCATACGTATATAAACTTATATTAAGCTAATCCTAAGGCCATACGGTGTCTCTTACTCTACTCCAGTATCACAGGGTTCATTCTAGCTTCCTGACCTTGCTGATCTGTAACTTTCCTCTCTGACAATGAGAAATGTGGCTCCCATGAACAGGGGTCATTCGTGATCTTGAAAGAGCAGTTTCTGTGGAATGCAGGGATTTGAAACTTAGCTGGAATGTGTTTAAGAGAAAATGAGAAGAGAGAAATTGGAGTCAGAAATTTTATGCTAGAGTGGTCCTCAACTTTTAGCATGCATCACCAGACTTTAACAAGACTCACCAGAGAGGCTTGTTAAAGCACATACTGCTGAGCCCTACCCCCAGAATATTTGATTCACTACATCTGGGTGGAACCCAAGATTTTGCATTTCGAAAAAGCTCCCAGTTGATGCTGATGCTGACGTTGCTTCTCAAAGTGCACTTTGAGAACAATTGGACTGAAGGAATTCTGATTAAAAAGGAAGGTAAGAAGTGGAGCAGTAGGTAGAAGGTGAAATTGGTGATGAGGAGGTTTTTGGGTGTGCACATGCACCTGTGTGCATGTGTGTGCACGTGTGTGCGTGCTCGGGACAGAAGTAATGACACATTTGTAGTCTAATGAGAAAAGTCCTGTAAAGAAGAAAATAAGAGTGATGCAAGAGATGGAGTTGGTCAGGATGAAGGGAATTACTGGAGCAAAATCCTTGACTTGGTGAGAGAGGATAGAATCAGCACCAAGAAAGAGCTAGTCTTAAAGAGGAGCATGTTCAGTTCACACCTAGTAACAGGAAGACCGGCAGAGTGTATCAGAACAAATGGAGGAAAACAAGGAGAGGTGGTCTTGTAAGTTTTCTTCTGATTGCCTCTTATTTCTTAGTGAAAGAAAGCGCAATGTCGTCAGGTCAGATAGAGGCTGAGGGGACTATATTAGAAGTTGGAGGTAAAACACTGAAATAATCCCCTAGGAGAATGGACTGTGAATAGACTGAGGAAGTGTGGAATGACTGCAGCACAGCATCATGGACCCCCTGAGGGTTAGTGATCAGAAATGAAAGTGAGACTGGTCAGTGTGGTGGTGGGTTTTTCCAGTCACATTCAGAAGTGCAGGAACACGTTTGGTACTAGAGAACAGTTGGATTTGAGTGCCTGTGCAAGAGAAGACAGTGCAGCAGGAGAGGAGAGAATTTGTCTTGTTGACTGTGATGAAAGCACTTTGAATTTCTGTTTGCCTTATGAAATATTCAGTATAAACACTTTTTAAATTGTCTTTCATACTATTGAAGCAATAATTATAGCAATAGCAATTTTGAAGGTTGTGAAATCATGGAAATGTGTGTATAATACACTGTTATTGAAGAAAAGTAGAATACAAAACTGAGTGTGTCTTGGGATTACACTTCAATAAAAATGGTGAAAGCTGTGGACAAATCTGGGCCCAGGGAGAAATGAAATGGTGTGAGTCACTTAGTGGTGGGATTTGGGAAGAATTTCTTTCTTACTTTCCATTTTATTTATGTTCAGTTAAGGTCATTAAACATTAATTGAATATCTATTGATGTCAGGCACTGTACTAGGCTCCAAGAGCACCAAAAAGGTGGATAATGCAAGAAAGAAGGAAGAGGAGGAAGAGAAATTATAGTTCTTTCACTTAAGAAGCTTATAGGCTAAGAAAGATATTTGTGTGTTTTTGTTTTCATAATAAATCACTATATTAAACATATTACCATAAATGTGTCATCTTGGATGTTAGTCACTTTAATAGACTGCATTAGTTAACATTCTTTTGTTTGTAAGTAGCAGAAACCTGCTAAAATTAACTAAAGCAAAAAAGAAGATTTGATTTAAGGACTGGATCATAGCACCTCAGGACAGGAGACACTGGGGCCCCAGAAGCCAGCTGAAAGCAGGGAGCTGAACACAACTAGCCTTTCTGTCTCTCGTCTCTACTCTGCTCTGAGTGTTGCCTTCATTCCTCTCTCTTCCTTCCTCACCTCCTCAGTCCACATGGTGGAAAATTATGGTCTGAAATAGCTCTATTTGTTACTGGTTCAGTCATGGGAAAAAGAATGATCTCTCTCTCTCTGACCTAATACTCGATAGGCTCAGCTTGGGTCAGACAGCCATTACTGAGCTGAGATAGCACAAGGGTCTGCTAAAGGGATTTTGGCCATGTTTGTGTCAGAGCACCACCTCTGAACCAATCAAATGTGGACAAAGGGCTGTGTTATAATTTCAAACCGTGGCTGCTGAGAGTCCCACCACTGTAAGTGTGGGGATGGAAGGGAGAAGCCATTCTCAAAAACACCAGGGCTATCATCCCAGTAGGTATCAGTTATACTCCTTCCCTTTTCTACCTAACACGTACACATAAAATTCCAAAAATGACCTTGGCTAGCACAGTAACAGTTATCTTCTCCACAATGACTACTGCCTTGAAAGTAGACTTCACAGAGCCATTGTTCTTCATTCAGGATCTTTAGGCAGTGTTTATTAATTCTTTAGTGCAATCTCAATCTGGCCCAGATCTGGCTCTTCTTGATTTTGCTACTGGTGGGAAAATGATAAATGTAACCAACCTGTATCCAATATACAGTGGTGGAGAAAAAAAAAAGGTACAAAAAAAAAACACCCACCTACAAGTGGACCCAGACCCAAAATACATATCTTAGACTTTTTTGTTAGATAGTAAGGTACATGAAATTATTGGTGTGCTTCATGGATTATTAATAATTTCCATTTAGGTGTACACCATTTGACAATACTCCCTGACCCAAATATTTTCATTACCTTTAAAGCCCTAGGGTTGCTAAATGGTACTTCAGGAACAGGACCATGTCCATACTGCTTCTATTTCTTAGCAGAAGAACTGAGGAATCTGCCCATCCATTTTATATCTATTTAAGGACCTTGATCTTGGGCCACACATGGAAAATTGGAATATGGGGTAAGGTAGCAAGGTGGCTCTCCCCTTAAGCAACATTGGAATATTGTCCCTGAACCTCAGGTTCTATCCTGGTCCTGGAAGCTACATCTCTTCATCCAATGCAGGACCTAGAGGAAGGTGGCTTGGGCAGCCTAGGTCCTCCAAGACTTCTCTTTTCTAATTGCTAGATTCTCCATCTTCCTAATCAGAATCTCAAGCTTAGTTTTAGAAATGGAGTATAGAGATCTCGTCAAGATGGCAGTGTGAGGAGACTTTGAACTCATCTCCTCCCACAAACACAACCAGGTTACAACTATTTTTGGAAAAATTACCCTAGATGGAAAACTGAAAACTGGATAGAAAGAACCCCCACAACAAGGGACAGTCCTGACGAAGGCAGAAGAGGCAGAAATTCCCACTGGAGAGGAGAAAAGCCACCTTTGGGAGCAGCAGAGCTTCTCAGCTGGCCAGGCGGGAGACACCCTAAGGTACGCAGCCTAATGCATAGAAATAAGCACAGAGAAAGAGGCATAATGAGGAGACAAAGGAATATCTTCCAAGCAAGGGAACAGGACAAAACCCCAGAAAATGGACTAAATGAAACAGAAACAAGTGACCTACTCGACAAAGAGTTCTAACAAAATATCATGAAGATGCTCATAGATATGGGGAAAAGAATGGATGAACACAGTGAGCACATCTGCAAAGAACTGGAAGATATAAAAACAAACCATCAGAAATGAAGAATACAATACTGGAACTGAGAAATTCACTAGAGGGACTCAATAGCAGAGTAGAGGATGCAGAAGAGCGGATCAGTAAGCTAGATGAAAGACTAGAGGAAATCACCCAAGCAAAACAGAAAAAAGAAAAAAGAATTAGACAGAATGAGAACAGTTTAAGGGAACTCCGGGACCATATCAAGCATGCTAACATTCGAATTATAGGTGTCCCAGAATGAGAAGAGAGAGACAAAAGGGCAGAAAATTTATTTGTAAAAATAATAGATGAAAATTTTCCTAACCTGAGGAAGGAAACAGACATCCAAGTTCAGGAAACACAGAGAGCTCCAAACAAGATAGGCCCAAAAAGGCCCACACCAAGACGTATTATAATTAAAATGTCCAAAATTAAAGACAAAGAGAAAATCCTAAAAGCAGCAAGAGAAAGGCCACAAGTGACATATAAAGGGAAGCCATCAGGCTATCAGCGGACTTCTCAGCCAAGACCCTACAGGCGAGAAGAGAATGGCACAACGTATTTAAAGTGCTAAAAGGAAAAACCCTGTAGCCAAGAATACTCTATCCATCAAGGTTGTCATTCAGAATGGAAGGAGAGATAAAAAGCTTCCCAGATAAGTGAAAATTAAAGGAGTTTATCACCAAGAAACCAGTTCTGCAAGAAATGCTGAAGTAACTTCTTTAAGAGGGAAAGCAATGACCACAAATAGAGAGAAAAAAATGTCAAAGAAACAAAACAACAACAACAAAACAGGCAATAAAATCACTTGTAAAGGTAAAAATATGGTAAAGTAAGCAGATCAACTACCTGGGAAGATAATATGAAGGTTAAAATACAAATGCGCTAAAATCACCTATTTCAATGATAAGAGGGTAATGGACAGACACACACTAAACCAGAGACTATATATGATTTGAAAAACATATAATGTTGGAGAAGGGGAGTGAAAAAGTAGAGCTTTTAGGAAGAGGTCAAGCTAAAGAGTCTATCAACTCAATGTAGACTGTTATATGCATAGAATATTAAATAGGATCCTCATGGTAATCACAAATCAGAAACCTATAATAAGCAAGCAAAAAAGTAAGACAAAAGAAATCACACATATTACTAAAGACAGCCATCAAACCACAAGGGAAGAGGGCAAGAGAAAAAGAAAGGAACAGAGAAGAACTACTAAAACACCCAGGAAGAAAAGTGACAAAATGGCACTAAATACATATTTATCAATAGCTACTTTAAATGTTAATGGACTAAATGTTCCAATCAAATGCCATAGGGTGGCCAATTGGATGAAAAAAAAACAAGACCCATGTATATACTGCATACAAGAGACACACTTCAGACCTAAAGACACTCACAAACTGAAAGTGAAAGGATGGAAAAAGATATTCCACGCAAATGGCAAAGAAAAGAAAGCAGGGGTAGCAATACTTATATCAGACAAAATAGACTTTAAAACAAAAACAGTAACAAGAGACAAAGATGGGCACTACATAATGATAAAGGGAACAATCCAACAAGAAAATATAACACTTATAAATATCTATGCACCCAACATAGGAGCACCTAAATATATAAAGCAATTGTCAGCAGACATAAAAGGAGGTATAGATAGTAACACAATAATAGCAGTGGACTTTAACAGTCCACTTACACCAATGGATAGATCATCTAAATAGAAGATCAATAAGGAAACACTGGCCTTAAAGGACACTTTAGCCCAGATGGACTTAGTAGATATTTACAGCACATTCCATCCAAAAACCACAGAATATACATTCTTTTCAAATGCCCATGAAACATTCTCCAGGATTGATCACATAATAGGTCACAAAACAAGTCTCAATAAATTTAAGAAGATTGAAATAATGCCATGCATCTTTTCTGACCAAAAGGTACAAAACTAGAAATCAACTACAGGAAGAAAACCAGAAAGCCACAAAAAGGTGGAGAATAAACAAAATGCTACTGAACAACGATTGGGTCAATGAAGAAATCAAAGAAGAAATCAAAAAATTCCTGGAGACAAATGAAAATGAAAACACGACATGCCAAAATCTGTGGGATACAGAAACAGTGGTTGTAAGAGGGAAGTTTATAGCAATTCAGGCCTACCTCAACAAGAAGAAAAATCCCAAATAGACAATCTAAAGGCACATCTAAAGGTACCAGAAAAAGAACAACAAACAAAGCCCAAAATCAGCAGAAGGAAGGAAATAATAAAAATCAGAGCAGAAATAAACGAAATAGAGACTAAAAAAAAAAATAGAAAAAATTAATGAAACCAAGAGCTGGTTCTTTGAAAAGATAAACGAAATTGACAAACCCTTAGCTAGACTCACCAAGAAAAAAAGAGAGAAGGCTCAAATAAATAAAATCAGAAATGAAAGAGGAGAGATTACAAAGGACACCTCAGAAATACAAAAGAAAATAAGAGAATACTATGAAAAGCTATATGCCAACAAATTGGATAATCTAGAAGAAATGGATAAGTTCTTAGAAACATACAACCTTCCAGCACTGGACCAAGAAGAAGTAGAAAATTTGAATAGATCGATCACCAGTAAGGAGATCGAAACAGCAATAAAAACCTCCCCCAAAATAAAAGTCCAGGACCAGATGGATTCCCTAGTGAATTCTACCAAACATTCAAGAAGACTTAATACCTATCCTTCTCAAACTCTTCCAAAAATTGAAGAGAAGGGCAGGCTTCCTAACTCATTCTATGAAGTCAACGTTATCCTGATACCAAAACCAGATAAGGACAACACAAAAAAAGAAAATCGCAGGCCAATATCACCGATAAACATCGATGCAAAGATCCTCAAGAAAATACTAGCAAATCGATTACGACAGTACATGAAAAAGATCACACATCATGATCAAGTGGGTTTCATTCCAGGGATGCAGGGATGGTTCAACATCCAAAAATCTATCAACATCATACACCACATTAACAAAATGAAGAATAAAAATCACATGATCATCTCAATACATGCAGAGAAGGATTTGACAAGATACAGCATCCATTTATGATAAAAACTCTAAACAAAATGGGTATAGAAGGAAAATACCTCAACATAATCAAGTCCTTATATGACAAACCCACAGCAAATATCATTCTCAATGGAGAAAAACTGAAGCTATCCCTCTAAGAACAGGAACCAGAAAAGGATGCCCACTGTCACCACTCTTATTTAACATAGTATTGGAAGTCCTAGCCAGATCAATCACACAAGAAAAAGAAATAAAAGGGATCCACATTGGAAAAGAAGAAGTGAAACTGTCATTCTGTGCAGATGACATGACTATATATCTAGAAAACCCTAAAGATTCCACTAAAAAAATTTTTAGAAATAATAAAGGAATAGAGTCAAGTTGTAGGATACAATATCAACGTACAAAAATCGGTTATGTTTCTACACACTAACAACGAAGTAGCAGAAAGAGAAATTAAGAATACAATCACATTTACAATTGCATCAAAAAGAATAAAATACCTAGGAATAAACTTAGCAAAAGAGGTGAAAGATCTGTACACCAAAAACTATAAAACATTGTTGAAAGAAATCAAAGAAGACACAAAGAAATGGGAAGATATTCGTGTTCTTGGATTGTAAGAATTAACATAGTTAAAGTGTCCATACTTCCTAAAGCAATCTATAGATTCAATGCAATCCCTATCAAAGTTCCAACAACATTTTTCACAGAAATAGAACAAAGAATCCTAAAATTTATATGGAACAACAAAACACCCCAAATAGCCAAAGGATTCCTGAGAAAAAAGAACAAAGCTGGAGGTATCACACTCCCTGATTTCAAAATATACTACAAAGCCATAGTAACAAAAACAGCATGGTACTGGCACAAAAACAGACACACAGATCAATGGAACAGAATTGAGAGCCCAGAAGTAAACCCACACATTTATGGACAGCTAATATTTGACAAGGGAGCCAAGAGCATACGATGGAGAAAGGAGAGTCTCTTCAATAAACGCTGTTGGGAAAACTGGACAGCCACATGCAAAAGAATAAAAGTAGACCATTCTCTTACACCATGCACAAAAATCAACTCAAAATGTATTAAACACTTGAATGTAAGACCTGAAACCATGAAACTTCCAGAAGAAAATATAGGCAGTATGCTCTTTGACATGAGTCTGGGCAGTATATTTTCAAGTCCCATGTCTGACCAGGCAAGGGAAACAAAAGAGAAAAATGAACAAATGAGACTACATCAAACTAAAAAGCTTCTGCAGAGCAAAGGAAACCATCAACAAAACGAAAAGGCAACCTTACACTTGGGAGAAGATATTTGCAAACCATATATCAGATAAGGGGTTAATATCCAAAATATACAAAGAATTCACACAGCTCAACAACAAAAAAACCAACAATCCAACTAAAAAATGGGCAAAGGATCTGAATAGAGATTTCTCCAAAGAAGATATACGGATGGCCAACAGGCATATGAAAAGATGCTCAACATCATTAGCTATCAGGGAAATGCAAATCAAAACTACAATGAGGTATCACCTCACTCTGGTTAGAATGGCTATAATTAACAAGACAGGAAACAACAAATGTTGGAGAGGATGTGGAGAGAAGGGAACCCTTGTTCACTGCTGGCGGGAGTTCAAACTGGTGCAGTCACTATGGAAAGCAGTATGGAGTATCCTCAGAAAATTAAGGATAGATCTACCATACGATCCAGCTATCCCACTGCTGGGTATTGATCCAAAGAACTTGAAAACACGAAGGCATAAAGATACTTGCACCCCTATGTTCATTGCAGCATTGTACACAATAGCCAAGACTTGGAAGCAATCTAGCTGCCCATCAAGGGATGAATGGATAAAGAAGATTTGGTATTTATACATGATGGACTACTACTCAGCCATAAGAAATGATGAAATCCAGCCATTTGTGACAACATGGATTGACCTTGAGGGTATTATGCTGAGTGAAATAAGTCAGAGGTAGAAAGTCAAATACCATATGACCTCAACCATAAGTAGAAGACAAAAACAATGGCAAACAAACACATAACATTGGAGATTGGATTGGTGGTTACCATAGGGGAAGGGGGGAGGGGGGAGGGCAAAAGGGGTGATCAGGCTCACATGTGAGGGGATGAACTATAATTAGTTTTTGGGTGGTGAACATGATGTAATCTACGCAGAATTCGAAATATATTGGTGATGTACATCCAAAAATAAATAAATAAATTAATTAATTTAAAAAAAGAAATGGAGTATAACAAAGAATGTAGCTAATATTATCAACCCAGATGAGTAATTTTCTGATCCTACGTTGTCTCAGTTCACTAGCTACTAATAGAAAGTATGTTCCTGGCTGAGCGACATCCCTATTCTGTCACTCTCTCATTGAGACTCACCACTGACTGTGACCGCACCCTAAGAACACAGAATGCAGCCTCTCTTGACTACAGTTACAATGCTCGCTCCCCAGGACAGAATTCTCTACTAGTCAAGACTCTATTAGTTGTATTTGAAAGATGTCTTCTCAAACGACTTAAGAAAAGAAGGCTGTGAGAGTGAGAAATCGTTGACAGACATACAATTGAATTTCAATAATATGAACCAAAACCAGTGATTTAATCCTAATCAAACTTCTGCCTCCCATATTTACTCCTTGAGTTGGCTTCACTGATGCCTCTCACCACAAAATGGTTTCCCCTATTTTTCAGCTAATGGGATGGCAAATGTGGCTACCAAGAGCTTCTGAGCGTACATGTAACTGCTCTATGTGACTGGAGAGAAGAGAGCTCTGTTTCAACCCCCAGTTGGTCAGATAAACCAATCAAGGGTAGCTAGGCAGCCTGGCTCACATCTTATAAATGTGGCTGGGGAACTCTGCCACTGTAACTACAGAGAATGGGAGTTGACAGCTTCCTGATAAAGAGGGGATAAGTTGGTCAACACACACATAAAACTGTATGCCAACAAATTTAGATATCTTAGATGAAGTAAATTCCTAGAAAGGTACAAACTATCAAAACTGACTCAAGAATAAAGAGAACATCTGAATAAACTCATAGCAAGTAAAGAAATTGCAGTAGTGATTTTAAAACCTCCCACAAAGAAAAGCCCAGGCCCAGATGGCTTGACTCATGAGTTCTTCCAAGTGTTTAAGGAAGAAAAGTGCCAATTCTTCACAAACTCTTACAACAAAAACAAATGTAGGAAACACTTCCCAACTCATTCTGTGTGACCTGATTCCAAAGCCAAAGACATTATAAGAAAAGAAAATTGCAGACCCATATCTCTTGTAAATATAGATGCAAAAGTCCTGAAGGAAATCCTACCAAACCAAATCCAGAAACATATAAAGGATTAATCACCATGACTAAGTAGGATTTATCCCAGGAATACAAGGTTGGTTTAACAGCCCCAAATCAATTAATGTAATAGATCATATCAATAGGATCAAGGAAAATACCACATGATAATCTCAATAGATGCAGAAAAAGCATCTAACAAACTCTAACACCTTGTCATGACAAAAACACTCAGCAAACTAGGAATAAAAGGGAACTCTCACTATCTGATGAAATGTATCTACCAAGAAAACCACAACTAACATCACACTTAATGGTGAAAGACTCAATACCCTCCCCCTAAAATCAAGAACAAGCCAAATATGTCTATGCTCATCCCTTCTATTCAACATTGTATAGGAGATTTTAGCCAAGGCAATTAGGCAAGAAAAAGAAATAAATGGCATCCAGATTGGCAAGGGGGAAATAAAGCTATCTCTATTTTGACATGATTTTATATAGAGAAAATCCTGATGAATCCACTAAAAAGCTATTAGAACTAATGAACAGATTCAGCCAAGTTTCAAGACACAAGAGCAACATACAGAAGTCAATTTTATTCTATACACTAGCAACGAATATCTGAAATTTTAATAAAATCATTCCATTTACAATTGCATCAAAAAATAAAATACTTAGGAATAAATTTTTTAAAGAAGTACAAACTCTGAAAAGTTCAAAATATTGTCGAAAGAAATTAAAGACCTAAGTGAATAGAAAGATATCCCATCTCAGGTCAATGGATAGAAATAACATTATTAAGTTGGCAATATTGCTCAAATTGATCAATATAGATTTAGTGCAATTCCCAACAATATCCCAGCTGGCTTATTTTTTCCACAGAAATTGACAAGCTTATCCTAAAATTCTTGTGGAAATATAAAGTGCCCCGAAGAGCAAAAACCATCTTCAAACTGAACAAAAGGGCTGGGCCCCATGGCTGAGTGGTTAAATTCATGAGTTCCACTTCTGTGGTCCAGGGTTTCGCCAGTTCAGATCCTGGGCATGGACATGGCACCACTCATCAGTCTATGCTGAGGTGTTGTTCTACATAGCAGAACCAGAGGCACTCACAACTAGAATATACAAGTATGTACTGGAGGGCTTTGGGGAGAAAAATAAAAAAGAAGAAGAAGAAGATTGGCAGAAGTTGTTAGCTCAGGTACCAATCTTTAAAAAAAAAAGAGCAGAGGTAGAAGACTCACAAGTTCCTATTTCAAAAACAAATTCAATTTCAAAATTAAAGAACAATAATGAAGACAGTGTGGCAGTTACAAAAGGACGGCATATAGGTCAATGGAACAGAATCAGAGTCCACACATCAACCTTCACGTTTATGGTCAATTGGTTTTCAACAAGCATGTAAAGACAATTCAATGAGGAAGGAAGAGAATTTTCAACAAATGGTGCTGGGACAATTGAATATCTACATACAAAAGAATGAAATTGGACCCATTCACATTGCACACAAAATGGATCATAGACCTAAATATAAAGGCTAAAACTATAAACCTGTTAGAAGAAAAAATAGGCATACATCTTTGTGACTTTCAGTTAGCCAAAGCTGTCTTTTTTTCTTTTCTTTTTTTAAAGATTGGCACCTGAGCTAACAACTGTTGCCAATCTTCTTTCTCCTTCTTCTTCTTCTCCTCCACCTCCACCTCCTCTTCCTCCTCCTCCTTCTTCTTCTTTTTCTTCTTCTTCTGCCCAAAGTCCCCCTATTACATAATTGTATATTGTAGTTGTGATTGCTTCTGGTTGTGCTGTGTGGGATGCCACCTCAGCATGACCCAATGAGCAGTGCCATGTCCACTTAGATAAGACACTCAAAGCACAAGCAGCAATGGAAAAAATAGATAAATGAGATGTGATCAAAATTTAAAATGTTTAAGCTTCAATGGACACCATCAAAGAAGTGAAAAGACAACCCATAGAATGGGGGAAAAAATTCGGAAATTATGTATCTGATAAGAGAATTACATACAGAAAGTGTAAAGACCTCTTACAAATCAATGATAAAATACAAATAACCCAGTAAAAAATTGGCAAAACATCTTAATAAATAGATATCCAAATATATACAACTGTCCAATAAGAACATGAAAAGATGCTCAACATCACTAATCATTAGGGAAATGTAAATCAAAACCAAAATGGTATACCACTTCACAACCACTAAGATGGCTATAATCAAACAGACAGATAATAACAAGTGTTGATGAGGGTGTGGAGTAATTGGAAACCTCATCCACTGCTAATGGGAATGGAAAATGATGCAACCACTTTGGAAAACATGATGGCAGTTCCTCAAAAGGTTAAACGTAGAGTTACCATATGATTCAGCAATTCCACACCTAAGTGTATACCCAACAGAAATGAAGACATATATCCACACAAGAACTTATACACAAATATTCATAGAAACGTTATTCAAAATAGCCCCAAATTGGAAAAAATCCAAATGCACATTAACTGATGAACTGATAAAATATTCAGATAATGGAATGAATATTACTTGACAATAAAAAGTAATGAAGTGTGGATACAAGTTATAACATGGATGAGTCTTGAAAATATTATGCTGTCAAAGAAACCAATCACAAAAGAGCACATATTATATGAATCCATTTATATGAAATGTCCAGAATGGGTGGGGTGCTTGGGGAGAAATGGGCAGGACTGCTAATGTGTGGAAGGCTTCATTTTGTGGCAATGAAAATGTTCTGAATTTGATTTTCGTGATGGTTGCACAACTCTTTGAATATATTAAAAACCGTTGAATTGTACACTTTTAATTATATGGTATGTGAATTATATCTCAATGAAGCTGTTATAGAAAATAAAAAGCAATATTTTAAATCTTGGGATAAGATGCAGATCATAAAATGTTGAGAGTGAAGCATTCCAGGTTTAGTGAAAACATCCAATGGATCTTCAAGAAAGCTTCTAATCCTTAAATTCAGTTAAAGTGATACTGCAGAGTTTATTTCCTCTTAAACTTGCTTTATTAGGCAACTTAGCATTTGCTTAAGATTGGATATTTCAATAGAGAGTTGTCTTTTTATCTTAAAGTTTCAGGAGAGGAAAGTTGTTAACTCCTCTTACACTGGAACATTCCCAAGTCACCAAATTTCCACATGACAGTGTCCTAATGGCAATCTTGTGCAAGGCTCAAAACTCTCCTGAGTAGTATTTGTTAGCTAAACAAACAGAAACGCAGCAAAGTTACTCACGTTATAAGCCCTTGATAATGAACTTAAGGTGAATTAAGCAGTAGAAGGAAATATTGGTGAGATGTTCAACACCCTGGAATTGGTAGCTTTTCGAGAGGTTCTAAACTTTATTTCAGAATGTCAGTGAGTCAGGACCCAGAGTTAAATTTCTTTCATGACCTAGAATTGAGACCAATTACAATTAGTGAAGCAGCTGAGATTTCTCAAATAGGTCCAGAAATCAATCCCAGTTGTAAGAGAATTTGCAATTGAGGTAGATACGCCTGCAGCCTCTTTGTGCACAAAAGTTTTGAATGCAGAACACATCTCAATCATAATGAAGCAATCTGTTGTTGGGGTTCTTTTCTGATTTTTATTGTTTCCTTCCTTTTACTGATTTTGGGCTTTGTTCTTATTTTTCCAGATCCTGTACGTGCACTGTGAGATTGTTTATTTGAGATTTTTCTTGTTTGTTGAGGTAGGCCTTTATTACTATTAACTTCCCTCTTAGAACTGCTTTTGCTGTATCCCATAAACTGTGGCATGTCATATTTTCATTTTCATTTATCTCCAGATATTTTTTGATTTCTTCATTGACCCAATTGTTGTTCAGTAGCATTTTGTTTAATCTCCACATATTTGTGGCTTTTCTGATTTTCTTCCTATAGTTGATTTCTAGTTTCATACTATTGGTCAGAAAATATCCTTGGTATTATTTCAGTTTTCTCAAATTCATTGAGGTTTGTTTTGTGGCCTAATATATGATCAATCCTGGAGAATGTTCCATGGGAATTTGAAAAGAATGTGTATTCTGCAATTTTTGGATGGAATGTTCTGTATATATCTACAAAGTCCATCTCATGTAATGTGTCATTTAAGGGCAATGTATCCTATTGATCTTCTGTTTGGATCATCTATCCATTGGTGTAAGTGGAGTGTTAAGGTCCCCTACTATTATTGTATTACTGTCTATTTCTCCTTTTATGTCTGCTAATAATTGCTTTATATATTTGGCGCTCCTATGTTGGGTGCATAGATATTTACAAGTGTTATATCCTCCTGTTGTATTGTTTCCTTTATCATTATGTAGTGCCCTTCTCTGTGTCTTGTTCCAGCTTTTGTTTTAAAGTCTATTTTGTCTGGTATAAGTATTGCTACTCCAGCTTTCTTTTCATTGCCATTTTCCTGGACTGTCTTTTCCTATCTCTTCACTTTCGGTTTGTGAGTGTCTTTAGGTCTGACGTGTGTCTCTTGTATGCACTATATATATATGAGTCTTGTTTTTTTATCCAATCAGCCAGCTTATGCCTTTTTATTTGAGGATTTAGTTCATTGACATTAAAAGTACGTATTGATAAGCATGTACTTAATGCCATTTCGTTACTTTTTGATGGGTGTTTTAGTAGTTCTTCTCTGTTCCTTTCTTCTCTTCCTCTCTTCTCTTGTGGTTTGATGGCTTTTTAAATATTATATTTGGGTTCCTTTCTCTTAATTTTTTATATACTTATTATACATTTCTGGTTTCTGATTACTATGAAGTTCATATATAATAACCTACATATGCAGCAATCTATATTAAGTTGGTAATCTCCTTAGTTTGACCTCTTTCTAAAAGCTCTAATCTTTTATTCTCCTCCTCCTACATTTCATGTTTTTGATAGCATAGCTAACCTCTTTTTTTGTGTGTATGTATCCATTACCCTCTTATCATACAAATAGGTAGTTTCAGTACTTTTGTCTTTTGACCTTCATATTATCTTCATAGGTGGTTGATCTGCTAGGTTTATTGTATTTTTGACTTCAACAGTGTTTCTACTGGGGTTTTTTTTGGACAATTTTCTTATTCCAATTTGTGGTCTTCACGTTCCACTAAAATGAGTCCTTTTAGTATTTTTTGTAAGACTGGAATTATCTTGGTGATAAACTCCTTTAGTTTTTCCTTGTCTGGGAAACTCTTTATCTCTCTTTCTATTCTGAATGATAACCTCGCCATGGAGGGTATTCTTGGCTGTAGGTTTTTTCCTTTCAGCACTTTAAATATACTGTGCCATTCTTCTAGCCTGTCAGGTTTATGCTAAGAAGTCATCTGATAGCCTCATGGGATTTTCTTTGTATGTAACTTGTTGCCTTTCTCTTGTGGCTTTTAGGATTCTTTCTTTACCTTTAATTCTTGACATTTTAATTATAATATATCTTGGTGTGGGCCTCTTTAGGTATATCTTGTTTGGTACTCTCTGTACTTCCTATACCTAGATGTCTGTTTCCTTCCTTAGGTTAGGAAACTTTTCAGCTGTTATTTCTTCAAATAGATTCTCTGCCTATTTTTCTCTCTCTTATCCTTCTGGGACACCTATAATGTGCTTGATGTTGTCTCAGAGGTCCTTTAGACTGTTCTGATTCTTTTTAATTCTTTTTTCCTTTATCTGTTCAGCTTGGGTGATTTCCTCTAGTCTTTTGTCCAGCTTGCTCATCCATTCTTCTGTATCATCTACTCTGCTCTTGATTCCCTCTGGTGAATTTTTCATTTACAGTGCTGTATTGTTTATTTATGATT
The DNA here is from genome assembly GCF_041296265.1 of Equus caballus. NCBI lineage: Eukaryota > Metazoa > Chordata > Mammalia > Perissodactyla > Equidae > Equus > Equus caballus. The sequence goes on along the minus strand of NC_091706.1, from coordinate 21,018,515 downwards.
GGTTGTTTTTTATGTTTTCTAATTCTTTGTTGACATTCTCACTGAGTTCATCCTCTCATCTCCCAAGATCCGTGAGCATCCTTATAACTTTTTGTTTGAACTCTTTGTCAGGTAGATTGTTTATTTCTGTTTCATTTAGTTCTTTTTCTAGAGTTTTGTTCCGTCCTCTTACTTAGAACATATTCCATTCCCTCCTCATTTTGTCTCTTTTCCTGTGCTTATATCTATGTATTAGGTAGGTCAGCTATTTCTCTCAATCTTGGAGAGGTAGCCTTATGTAAGAGATACCTGTGAGGGTCAGCAGTGTGCTTCCCTCTTGTCTCCAGTTCCAAATGTTCCAGGAGTGACCCCTGTGTGGACTATGTGTGTCCTTCTGTTGTGGCAGGGTTGCACTTGCTACCGGTGCCCAGGGAGGCTAAGCTGTCACCCTGGCAGGCTGGTTGTAATGCTCAGCTGTGTGTGGCTGCTATGGACCCTTCAATCACTTTATTGGGCATGAGGAGCCCCAGCACAGCTGGCTGCAAGATCTATTAGAACATTCCTGTTGCAGCTTTTCTGTTAAGTGGGTAGGCCTTGAGTATGGCTGGTTGCCATTCTCAGGGGCTTACAATTGCTGTAGGCCTCTGGCCTACAAGGCTCTTTGTCAGCTGTCTCAGCTGAGTGGGGCTGGTGCCAGGCACAGGAGCACCCCATTGTTTCAGGCTTTGGAAGGTGGGACCAATCCCCTATGTGGCTGTTTGAGAATCATAATTCTTCCACAGCTGACAAGCCCCACTGCCCACAGGGCCATACCCCATTAACCCAGTCCTGCCCCATGCACTCACCCAAACCCCCTGATGCGGACTTAGTCACCACACTACATAGGCCCCACACACTCCACCAATGTCCCACACACTCCACCCAATCCTTGTGCATGCCTTGCCCCGCAGAGGCAGACCCATTCACCTAGCTGCAGAGGATCAAGGCACCTAGCCTATACAGGCCAACAAGTTGCCCAAGGGCTTGCTGTTTGGCGTGGTCAGCCCCTGGCTGAGCTCAATTAAATCAGTGCTCTAGTGGGTGGGGCAGACCCTTGACTAACAGGCCAGGGGAAGAACTCCAATGGCATCTGCAAGCCCCTGTGTCAGCATATATGTACTAGGTCACAATAATGGCTGCTGCCAATGTCTCAGTCCCTGGAGAGGTCTCATCTCTCACTGAGATGTACACAGCATCTATCAGATGAGTCTCTTTTCACCAAAGGACTGTGCATCTTTCTTTCTGGTGATTTTAGTTTGCATTCAGAAATGAGTGAATTTGTATGTGGGCCTTTTAAGAGCTAGCTTTTCCCTCCCTTATTTCCCATAGCTTTTCTGTGGGTATCCCCCATGGTAGTCAGTAGCCAGCAAAGCCAGATATTATGACGCTCATCTCAGTTGTGCTGAGTCCAAAAGATGCTTATAGTGGCAACGCTCTCCTGCTCAGGTCTCCTATTCCTCCAGGGAAGGCTGCATACCTTAGGATTGTTCCTGACTGGCCATGAAGACCATGGCTTGTGAAGGTGGCCGCTTTTTTTCTCTCCAAAACGTAATTTCTGCAACTTCCACCCCAGTCAGGACTGTCCCTTGTTGCAGGGGTTCTTTTCATCCAGTTTTCAGTTCTCTCTCAGGGGTAATTGTTCCAAGAGTAGTTGTAAATTTATTGGGTCTATAAGAGGAAGTGAGTTCACAGTCCACCTATGCCATCATCTTGACCTCCCTCTCGCAATGTGTTTTAAGAATTGAAATTATTGCAGTAAACACTATGTCCTTTTCAAGTTATATTTAAAATCCTCACTGGTCACGACTTATGACTCATTTCCAGAGCCAAGAGTAATTATATTCCATTCCAAATAATTTTGTAGCCATCAAATCTCCTCTACCATTTTTGAGAATTCATTTAGGTAAAACTGTATTTTCCTATTTTTACTGCCTTTTCTGCACACAAACTTGTCCTTGTAAAAATCTAGTTTGCTCAGATTATGCTTCTCCAAAAAAGGACATGCTGGATAAATTTCACTTTGGAGAACTTGACTTTAACCCTGCATCACCCTACTGACACCTGGTTCCCCTAAACACAGAGCCTGCCATCTCCCATCCCCTCCACCAGAGGGAGGAGTGGAGATCCTTCCTAGCAATACCATCAGCACTTTTAAAATACAAAAGCTTTTTTCCCCCCAAACTTTACCTTAGTCCTGGACACATTTCTATTATATTTTTCCAAAAGGAAAGTACATTTTTTCAAAGGATAATTTAAATTGTATGACCAAATCCACTGGACACAACCCAATCTTCTTCTCACTTTCAGTAACATTAGAAGGTTAGCAGCTCCTTGAAGCTTTTCTCTTCTTCTCCCACCTCTCTGGCCATGCCTCTTCAGTCTCCTTTCATGATGCCTCCTCTTCTACCTGATTTCTAACTGTTGGGACTCCAGAGACTCTGTCCAAAATGGAGCTCTTGACCTCCCACATGATCATCCTCCTCCTCCACTCCTCCTTGTTTCAGAAATAGCATCTCCATCCACCTGGTTTCTTCAACCAGAAACTAGAAGTCATTCTTAACTCCTCTCCTTCCCTCACTATCTACACAACCAACCAATCACCAAGTTCCATCAACCTTCCAGCTAAATGCATCTTCCATCTATTCCCTTCTCTCCACCTCCCCTACCACCACCTTTGTCAATCATCAGCTTCCCAGAACACCCCATCCCTAATGCTTCCCTCCTTCAGACTGTCTCCTACTCCTCTTTCAGGTACCACATTCTTAAGGAGATCTTAAACTTTGAGTCCCCAAACTTTTTTAGTTTGTTCCTCTTTTACCTCATTTTCTAATTATTTAATAATATGGGTGGCTTTGTTTTATGATGATTGTCTTTTCCTCTAGATCAGCACTATCCAATAGAAATCAAATGTGAGCCACATGTACAAATTACATGTGTAATTTAAATTTTTCTAGCAGCCACAAATGAAATTAATTTTAATACCTTTTACTTAACTCAGTATTTTCAAAATACCTTTTAACACGTAGCTAATATGAAACTTATCAATAGAATACGTTACATTCTTTTTTTTTTTGGTACTAAATCTTCAAAATCTGTTGTGCATTTTCCACTTATGGCACAGTCCGTTTGGACTGGACAAATGTAAACACTCAAATAGCCACATGTGACTAGTAGCCACCATACTGGACATTAGATTTTAACCTCCCTGAAGGTAAAGACCACATGAGCTTTGCTCACCATTGATGCAATAGTACTTAGCAAGTGTCTGGGTATAGTAATTAGGTAAAAAGCGTTTATTGAATGAATGAATACAGAAAATCTCCATGCCCCTCTCCACAGGATTGCTTTCAGTCAAGTGTATGCTAATGGTAAGTCTTCAACTTTCACCACAACCATTCCCAGAAGTAACTGTGTTGATCTCTTCTCCATGCGTTAAACTGCTGTCAAAGATACTGTCCATCATCATGTCAGCATTTCCTGCATGGAAAAAAAGTCTATTAAATTTTCCTAGAACTCTCTTTTAACAATTGTTATCTTTCGTCCTTTCTGAGAGCAAGAACTTATAACTTCTTTCCTTCTACCAGGGGCTTCAACAAAGGAGGTCAGCCCCATCAAATATATTATCTGTTTTGCCAGTATGTTTTATTATTCATTTTAACGATCTTGGTTTTTCTGCTTTACCCACCTTCTTGTTTAAATATATTCCTTATTCCTCTCGAATCTCTTTTTAAAAAGAGTTTAGGTATAAATTTTTAAGTAAACAATTATGAAAATCAAGTGATTTTCTAGGCTTGTTTGGCTGATTTGCTCAGCATCCATTCTACCTTCTTATGGTAATCGCACCTGATCTCCTTTGGGGGACTAGCCTCTCCACTATTGGTTACACTCTGAGGAGAGGTTCATGAGGGTACCATGTCCAACCAGAGCCAGAGGAAGGGTGCTGGACCAGCTATGCAACCTTACACTGTGTCCTTGGAATCAGCCCCTGTGCACAGTGACAAGACAAACAATAGTGGGATCCATTTTCTCTGGTCACTGACCGAATTGTCAAGTGCTTCCTGCCCCCAGAGCCTCCTGGCTCCTCTCTGTTTCTCAGTCTGTTCTCCAACTGGCTGTGGATACTGTGGGCTCCCAGCCACCCATCCAGGTTTCCTTTGACTTGAGTTCACAAAGAACTCCAACTTTAACATGTGCCCTGCAGTATGAATCCTGGAAGGCTAAGGACTGAGAGTGTGGGAGGCTCTCAGGCAGAAGCTGTTTTCTGGTGCTTACAGAAGCATTTCAACATTCTAGTAATTAGTACAGCCATATAGTTGAGAACTAGCCAGGTACCAACCCTAACTATGTGCTCAGAGATAGAGCCAAGGGGAAATACCTTAGACCTTTAGCCTTGGATGCCGTGGGGAGAGGAGAAGAGGAGGATGTTCATCACATGCTTTACAAAAGCCCATATGACTTGAATTTTTTACAACCAACATCTTCTACTTTGTGCAATTTTTTTTTAGACCCAGCAGAATGCAAAGATTTGCTGTTCTCTGTGAGCTTCTTAAGACCATTCCGATATTCCAGTAAATTACTAACCTGACACTGTTATATAAAATATGATTTCCTACAGTTTTATTGCTCCAGACCATGATACTGACACAGGGAACAGGTAGAAATGAAAGTTGTCTCTCAAGCAGCAACAGATGCCTGACCACTCCAAGTAGCCAACCAGCCCTCTGATCATGAGCCCAGCGCCTGACTAGATGCCTGACCAATCCAGGTATCCAACCCTGCTGTTTGATCATGAGCTTGGCAGCTGGCCTGTTAAAGATGACTGCCAGGCCCAGAGATCAACCGATTCCCAGCTGTCAACCTGACTTCCCGCTTCACACTAACCAATCCCCAGCTGCCCACTTCAACCACTATGGATCAGCACCCCAGACCCCACCCAGGGCTGGTCAGTTGTTTTCCACCTGATGAGCCTGGCTGGCTTTACTTCCTCAGTTTCATTCTAATTAGCCCAACTTTTGTCTTTCAATAAACTTGTATAATCTCTCCTGACCCACTCTTGAAGTCTTTCCTGCATGAGGTCAAGAACTCATACTAAGGGCTGGGTCTAACTCAGGACCCCAGTCCCACCCGGTCCAGTATCAGGAGGTAATGGGTCTTGGTAGGCATGTCCCTTGCCCTATGTAGAGGAGCACAGATGTAGGAAGGTTAGGTGGGATCCCAGAAAGTGCAGAACTCAGGGCAGGGCCAGGTCTAGGGGTAGTACGGGAGCTTGGCATGATGAAGGAACAAAAACACTGGTGAAGCTGGAAGAAGGTAAAGATAAGAGGCTGTAGTAATAAGATGAGATTGGTGAGATAAACCTGGAAGACCATGACAAGGCATTTGGATTTGTGTTGTATTGGTATGCTTGTTTGCCAGTCAGATGGCATGTAGGTCGGCAGAGCCTTAAGTGAGAGCTGACTGGGACCTTGTGTATGATTTATCTGCAAAGTTCTAGGACAGGGGACCTTCTGAAAGGCGCTTGAGATTCCCGCTAGTCCGTGGTCAAGCAGAAGTCAAAGTAGACCAAAGTATTCAGAGGGAGTCAAGGTGATATCCAGCCCCGAGGAAGGAGCTTTTCTATATGATTCACTGATGCACACTCATGTGCCTGGAATTGGAAAGAGGACTTGTTCCAACTCACTCAAGAGGTGGGCAGGAGGTAGAAGGGTGCACACCTTGCTATGAAGCTGACAAATCTGCCCATGTATCCTTTCATGTTTCACGATGTCTTGGTTTCCCTGAGGAAACCAAGGAACACCCTGAGGTTCTTTTCAGCAGCGCCCTTGGACATCTTACTTTGCTCCCTACATTTTTGTAAACTGAACCCCAGTTTGCCTGATTCTCAAATCCTGACTCTGTAATCCCAACCTCCAGCCTTTGGGTTATGTATTAGCTCTTTGTCTTGCCAGCTTTCCAATGTAAGCATTCCCTAGTGGATTTGGACTTAGCCGGCCCGTCTGAACTCCTGATGCCACATGGCAAACACTGTTCCAGTTCTGACCACTTGGACTCTAACTTCTACCCTAGCTAGAACAACCTCTGCCTCCCAGCAAGGAAAAGTTGAGCATTTTGTTATGAATCACTGGCTTCAGAGCACCTGCTTGGTTTCCCTGGCAACAAGGCAATGGCTTTGCTTTTCTTTAGTCCCTGAGCCTGGGGAATGCACTACAGAAAGAAAGTTCAGAGCCCCAAGGACAGGCTCATGCTGGGTCCACCCAGTCACTGGAGGTTGGCGTGCAGACACAGACCCTGCTTTCACAGTTACTGTGGCTAGCAGCTGCTGTGGGCAGTAAGCTTATCCCTGTTCAGCCATCCAGAGAAATTTAGAAGCAATTCAACAGAACTCTCTGAAATTAAGCAGTCATAATGATTCGTGAATATCCAGAGCTTTGTTTGGGAATTGGGGGGCGGAGGGAGTTGTGGTGATTGGTGCAAACTGATTGCACTTCTAACATACTGCATTTTAGGAGCTGTGGAGGGTGAAAGTTCCTGAAACCCAACACCCATTTCCAGAAGAGTAACAACAAAGGTCTACCTACAAGAACTGATGGGCATTGATCATCTGCCCGGAGGAATGACTGACACCTCTAGAGCTTCATGGACTATCCAGGGGAAATTGGGGGGGAGTGAGCCAAACTTCCACCACAGTTCAGCCACAGCCTCAAGAGAGGATTATGCAAAATGAGCTAGCTCACGTCACTAGACTTGAGTCTCCCAATATTAATAAGCCTCCGTGCAAGGCTAGAGATGGGACTAGCGCACACTATGCCTCCCCTTCTCTCTTGGATGGTAGCAGAGCCAATCCCCAAGTTGCGCACATGTTTGCTCATGTGCATGACTGTCCCGCTCTGTTTTCCGCTCCCCTAAGCAGGGAACCTATATCCCTACAAGACATTACACCTGTTTTTATGCAGATTGCATTATTCATATTGTACTTGTATATTCTATATTCTACTTTTAAGAGATACTTTCTTAAAGACTGTCTATTGCACAAAAAGCATAGATTAATTTAATTTTAAGGATGTGTTACTCTTAATACTATTCAAGAACACCTTCCTCTGGCAAGTGCCCTCTTTTCTACAGAGAAAAGCTTTGAGAGTGTTTTGCACATGATGTTTACATTATAAAGGTGCCCCTGGGCAATCCTTGATAGTAGTGGCTGATGTTTACTGGTGGCAGCAGGACTTCTGCCATTTGAGAGGCAGCAGAGTAGCTGAGAGCCTGGCTCTGAGTCAGATGCACCTGGATTCAAATGTTTGCTGCTTTCAAGCTTCAAAGACTTGGGCAAGTTCCTTAATCTCTCTGCCTTAATTTCTTCATCGGTGAAATGGGAGTGTAAATTTCTTCCTTAAAGGCTTTAGTGAGGATTACAAAAGACAACAGATGTATTATATGAAATTATATGAAAGTTGATAAAACATGGTTTAAAAATTGGAATTTAAACTTATATCTCTGAGTTTTGGTAAAGAAGTGCACTTTTATCAGAAACATTTTAGTAGCATTCATGGTCAAAATGCAAAAAAAGCTAAAATTAAACTTCCAACTTTGACTTGTTCTCTTCCATTTCTAAGCAAGTGAGACACAACACCCTTAGTCTGACTCTGCAGGATTCAATGGTTATGTTGGTCCATGGCCTCAGAATACTTTGAGACATAGCCAGAAGGAAGGGAATATATTTCTTGATCTCTAGAATGAACAAAAGGCAATGCAGGAAAGCTCTCAAGCAAAAAGGACACACAATCTTTCCTTGTCATCTGAACTGAACAGTCCCTAAAGACACCACTGTATCTTCCACTCTCATTTGAGAGTCTCACAGGCAGTTCCTATGTCAGAATGGCAGAATTCTAGTGGTTCATTTGTAGAAGTGAGTTATGTGGAACTCAGAGTGCATTCTCCAGAGGAACCATATTATGCATGGTGCTTAGCTATGTTTAGCCCATAATGCTCTGAAGTAGAGTCCCAACAGGACTATAGGACTTGGCCACTTAATGAACAGTATTTTTATACGGAGATGTGTTCAGGGGTCCAACTAAGGATGCCAGGAATGAGGGACTTGTCCCTCCCCCACTATCCCTGACTTCTAAGTCACATACAGCAGAAAATCTCCCCACTAGATGGTTGGAAGGAGGATAATGAGGTGTGGACGTGGAGGATTTCAGAGTTTGGGGACTGGGGAATGATGTGTTGTGAGAAGCTGAGAATTTGTCCTTGCTTAACTTCAGAACAGCTCCTGACACGCTGCCTTTCTTTTCATCCACTGACCCTGATAATTGATCTTCTTCCTTCTCCCTCCACAGCCACAAACAACCTCTTCCTTCAGAGAAGAATTTCTGTCTTCTCATTTTGAACCAGAACAAGGAATTCCCTTCACTTGCCTGGTCCTGAAGCAAATAAACAAACTTTGTCAGATATTCTATCTAGTTAACAAAAGCAATTTTCCTCTGATCCCCTTCTCAGTATTGTTAGTAGGTTCTACAGGTTAAGGTCAAAACTCTAGTTAACGGTCAGTGTTTTTTTCTACTTAAGGAACTGGTGTGAGGTTTATCCATATTTGAGGAGGAATCATAGATTTAGGCCTTAATGATAAACATTTCATCGAGAGATGTAGCTGATGGAGGTTTGGGGGTGAAGAGCATGACAATGGGGTGGTGTGGCACAAAATAGGGTAAAATGGGAGTGTGAGTAGCGCCCTCTAGTGTCAAGGAGGAGCTGTGAGTGGGGGGGAGGTGGCTGGCAGAAGGGGTGTATTACAGAACACCTCTCTATGCCTTTGCTCTAAGTCCACTCCCACAGGAGCAGGGACCCAGATGCTGGGTTCGGCTGCTCAGAGCCTTCTGAATAAAGTGCTTCAAGGACAGCATCTGGGAATAAATCTACAACTAAGATGCCATCAAAAGGGACCAGGGAGAGAGGTGAAATCCATGTGACAGGTAATGAAATAGGCAGTGGGGGAAGGTAGGCCAAAGCAAGAGATCCTGGTGGAGCCTGGAAAAACTCCCAGCCTCTACCTGAGGGAGCGCTATAAGCATTTCCTCTTCTAGGATTCTCAGGCTTGAAGAGGGAAGGAAACTTTTGAAGGCACTCATTAGATGTGCATATCATTCCTCAGATTACCACCAGTCTTGCCTGGGCTAAGGACAAGAGTGTCAAAATAGCAGTGAGGAGCACTTGGAGCATCTGGGCAGGTGAAGCAAGCAGAAATAAAAGCCACAAGGCTTAACAAGCAGGTATAGGGCAGAGTTAGTCATTGGCAGCCTACATGCCCTTAATTGTTTGTGACTTCAGATGCCTCCTTGGTTTGGCCCTCATTAGCCTTTCTGACTCTGGCTACTCTGATCTTTTGTTGAAGTTGACATTTGTCATCATGCTGACCCCATTCTAAGTACAGACCAGGTTTTACTCATTGGCTCAGCCCTGCCTCCGTCCTGTCCTATGGAGTGTGAAGAGCTATGAGGAGAACCACTCAGCTCCTGGACTTTCTTCCTTTCTGTCATTTATTTATTGACTACCTACTATGTGCCAGACACTGCATTAGATGCTGGGGACATAATAGTGAACAAAACTGACCAAAATCTCTGTTGTTATGGAGTTTACCATCTAGTGGAAGAGGCAGACAAAAAAATAATAAATAGCAAAAACACAATCTATGATATATTGTGTTAAAGCTGGAAACGGGTATATGGTGGTTAAAATTGGACATTGGGTGGCAAAAGGGGTGACTTTTGAATGAAAATTTGAAGGAGATTATATTAGTCTGTATTAGAGCTATCCTAGAAGGATACTACAGTCTAGGCACCTCAAACAGCAGACATTTATTTTCTCACAGTTCTGGAGGCTGGAAGTCCAAGATCAAGGTGTTGGCAGGGTTGGTTTCTGGTCAAGACCTCTGTTCCTGGGTTGCACATGGCTCTGCCACTTACTAGCTGTGTATAGTTGAGAAAGTTACTTTACCTCTTTGAGCCTTGGTTTGTTAATCTGTAAGATTGGGATAATAAAGAACCTGCACTGAAGAGGTAGAATGAGGATGAAATGAATTAAAGTACAAAATGTGTTAGAACAGTGTTTGGTCCACAGTAAGTGGCATACAAATATTAGCTTTCATTATTATAAATGTTTGCCTTCTTGGCAATTATATGTATTGCAAACTAGCCAATCTTTGGTGACTCCAAATGTGTGAGTTGCCATCTCCTCTCCTATGAGGTTCAGATGGGCTTACCAGGCTTTCACAGACAGCAAACAGAGTCAGAAGTCAAAGGGCAAACTAAATAAAAGAGTCCAATAGGAAAAGACAAGAGCCATTTGATGGGAACACTTGGTTGGAATACCAAATCCACAGGGCCAGAGGTAGGCTCAAAGTTTGAAGTGCAGAGAGCCAAGGTTTGGAGTCAGACAGAGGTGGGGCAGAGTTCCGAGGAAGAAGGAGAGTTCAGAGTGACAGCAGGCCAGGAATAATTGAGAGCGTGTCCAGGATGGCTGAGGCAAGGCTTCACCTCCCCACTCAGCTCCGTCAGGAGAGCTCCATTAAAGGCCTCGGACAGAGTCTAGGATATGTTTGCAGTGGGAGGCTGATGCTCACCACCATTCTTCTGCCTCCATAACCTCCCCACAGTGTTAAGTATAGAAAGAACCAAGGTACCAACCAGCAGGCCTCTAATACTTTTATGTGCTCTGGCTTCCCAGCCCAGGCTTCTGGGCTGAGAGATAATATTTGGAGGTGGGTAAAGGTCTAGAGGGACTAGGCTCAGCAAGGATCAATGGAAGCCAGGATGAATATGCAGGGATGAGAATAATTGAATCTGAGCTTCCATATAGTACATAAAGATGTTGAATATGCTAAGGAAGATATCTTCCAGTTTTATGCAGGGTTGAGTAGACCAGATGTTTCATCTCCAGTGCGGCCTCAATTCAACAGTCACTGGTGTGTTTAAAGGTATTTTATGCCTCTCTATTGGTGGTCTGTGGCTTTTCTAGGTGCCAACCACTAGCCTGTTACTAATAATCAGTTAATATGAGAATTTGGGGTAAATAATGGTCTGGAAGCTATAAGAGCTATGGAATGGTGTACATTGGGTGGTGGAACAATGCAGTGAATTATTATATGAGAGTTTTGTGGTGGTAAGGAACATTGACAACCAAATTGTCTGTAAGCAATGTTTACAGGCTGCCGTGGAGGCACAGTGCCCTTTGCTTGTGTTTGTGGAACTTGAGGGACCATTTTGTAGGGCAGCTGCCTATTGCCTGGTTTTGTTGTATGATAAAGAATTTGGCTGGTCTTTGTCCCTGATTCCTTGGAAGGACTCTCTAAATCATTGGGATTTCCTGAGCAATAGGAGCATCTTTATTATTCTTGGTGGGTTCTTGGATAGTTTCAGGGTGAGGGCTGGCCATATTGGAAAGACCCAACTGTGTGGTTAGAAGTTTGGGGATTTGAGCCACATTATCCCAGCCTAGACTCCCAAGCTGTGGAGAGGGAGATGGGGCTGAAGATTGGGTTCAGTCATGAGGCCAATGATTCAATCAATCATACCTACCTAATGAAACCACAATAACAACTATGGGCACCTGAGCCTCCTAGGTTGTTAATGATACATCAACGTGCTGGGAGGGTGATGCAACCTGAGCACATTAAAGCTTCAGATTTCCTCTCAGATCTCATTCTATGTGCCTCTTCACTTGGCCACTTCTTATTTGTATCCTTTACAGTAAAACTGTAATTGTAAGTATAGTGCTTTACTGAGTTCTGTGAGTCATTCCAGTGAATTAGGGAATCTGAAAGAGTAGTGAGAACCACTGAAAGTTTGTAGCCAGTTGGTCAGAAATGTGGGTGGCCTGGGTTACAACACAGGTTTCTTCGTCAATATTAGGATAGAGGAAGCCATACTACCAAGTTAAAATGTGACAAAATAAAAAGGAGGTCTAAGCATGATGTGAAGCCAAGCCAATTAGGAAGGAATCAGTTTCATCAGGACTTTTTGTAAAGTGTTCACAGTCCCTGGTAAATAGCTATGCTGGGCCTCAAGTTGTGCGGTGCCTGCATGGGTGTTTGCTATGTTATCGTTTATTTTTGCCCCATATGAATATAGGCTCCATGAAGGCAAGGATGTTTCTGTCTGTTTTGCTCACTGCTGAATCCTTAGCACATAAACTGTGCCTGGCACAGAGTAGGTGCTCTATATTTGTAGAGTAAGCAAGTAAACTCTTTCATAATTGAAGAAAACAGCAATATGTTAGGAGTAGAGTTTCCTCCTCTTCCCTGGTCATGGTGCCAGTGTTTCCCTACTTTGCCAAGTGTTTCCCAAGACTGCCCCCTGACCCATAACTTTCCTAGTGGGAATAAGTGATTTCTGTCACCTTACAAACCCAAGTGACTCTTCTGGCATGAGACTTAAGGGTTTCTGTGGTGGTGAAGTTTTGGCATCATGGCCCAGCTCACATTCACTTCTTTGGAATTGTGTCCTGCCCTCAGTTCTGGCTAGGGAGTGAGTCTAAGTGGTCACATGGCAACTCTCTGCATGTCTGCTCTGGTCTGCTTTCAGCGCATCATCTTCTGTGCTTGGATATGTTCCAAATACAACAAAAAACCCACATCTATATGACTGTACAGACCAGTTACCATCTGACTGAGTCTTTTTATCTCTTAGTTCTAATGTTCCAGAAAGAAAATTTAGCTGAGCCAAGTCTATGAATTGTTGCTTTCAGTTAGGTACAATTCTTCTTCCCCAATCAGTTGCAAGTTACTAGGAGGGGGAGAGAAAGAAGAGGAAAGTCTCCTTGGAGAGGTAGCACTATGTTGGATGCATCAGTTTTGATGCCGTGGGTCTGAGGCGAGGGAGGTAGCCAGGATTGCAGTACAGGTGACCAAAACCTTCAACTTCCAGAAGAACTTACTTCTCTTCTTGAGGCTTCAGCTATTTGGGTGGTAGTATAGATACACAGGGAAGGAACTTTTAAATTACTTGGTGAACTGTCAGGAATTGCCAGACATTTTTGACTATCTTAGGGACCTGCTTATTAATTTCTGAGAGATGGCCAAGTGGCATGATAATGTGTTTATACTAGCTGGCCAAGGTGCATCACCTGGAAAGCATTTTTCCCTTTGTCATTTGCCTAATGTGAATGAGGCTCTAGACACAGGAATTTGTGGCATCATTTAGCCTTCCACCAACAGATCTGGCCAGCAGAAGTGGAACGTGGTCTCAGATGGTGACTGCATTGATGTCCCAGTAGTTTTTATAGAGTGGCACTCATCTTTTTCCCTTACATTGGAGTTCATGGGAAAGAACTGAAATTCCATGGCCTAGATGCAACTGACCTCATCCCCTAGCTGAATCAACAAACGGCATCATTGTCCGCTTGATTGGTAGGGCCATCAAGAACACTGCCTAACGCTATCAGAAGACCTACACAGTTCTGGGTCAGTGGTCACGGCTCACCTCTCTGCAATCCACGCAAGCCATCAGAGTAGGTATGTGATATAGTTTCTCTCAAATCTGGAGCTTAGAAGTAAAATAGCCTCCAGAAGTTGCTGGTGCATTTCCCTGGGTGTGATGCTAGGGATGTGCTGGGATATGTATGATGGCAATTACAGGGGCTTTCCTCCCATCCTTGCCAGCTGCATGGGGAGTGTGAGAGCTGGAACTTTCAACCCTTGTCTTTAGTTTCCACCACATCCCCTTCACTCATATGGGCAACGGAAGACCAAGAAAACTGAGAGCCTCAGTTTTTGTTCCAATATATCCCCTAACTTGTGGTTCTCAGGGGATGAGCCAGACCCAGGGATGGGGTATCTTTGAGGGTTCACATATTTCAGTAACTATTGGAAATTGCATCCTGCAATGGCCAAGTTAAAGTTAAATAGGCTGAAGTTAGGCAAAAAAATCCAAATAGGGCTAGATGAGCAGAGCTGACCAAATTATGAAGACAGACCACAGAATGAGGGGAAGCAATGTAAGGGAAGGGTAGAAACAAGTGGAAGAAGGGAAATCTGGAGGAAACCTTTGATCCAGAGTTCACATTCTTGTGGAGGTATTTTATTGGTGTCCATGGCTATTGATGCAGGTGTGCTGGAATCCAACAAAAGAGCCAAAGCAAAATGAATGTGCAGGTCCAGCACAGTTAGTATCAAGTCTTTCCAATTCTACGTCCTTATCAACTCTCAAATCTTTCCATCCCTCTCTCCCATGCAGTTGTTTCCTAAGTCTTGGAGATTCCTCCTCTTAAACACTTCTCCATCTATTTCTATGGTGGCCAGAGTGACCTACCTAAAACACAGATTTGAGTTAAGTACCTTCAATGCTTCCTCATTTCCTACAGGATTAAATACTAATGTCTGAGATAGCATATAAGTTCTCCCTTACTTAAGTACCTTCAATGCCTCCCTATATCCTACAAGATAAAACAGTAATGTCTGAGATAGCATGTAAGACTGTTGATGATCTTGCCCCCGTTTATTTCTCCAACCTCATCTCTCACCACTTCCCCCCTCTCTCTAGCCACAATGACATTGGTATTTCCTGGAACATGCCCTTCTACTACATTCCTTCATGACTTAGTTCCTCTGGATATTGTCTGGAATGGTCTACTCTTATCTGTCTGGCAAATTCCTACCAGTCCTCTAAGACTTTCTGCCTGAATTCTTTTCTGACTTATCAAGGCAGAGTTGAACACCCTTCTTCACGGACTTCCTCGACTTTAGTACCTACTGCAGTGAATTGTAATGATTTGAAAATCTGTTTCTAGGGAGCACGGACCATGTCTAATTAACTTTTGTTCCTTCAGAGCCTGGCACAGTGCCTGACACATAGTAGGGTCTCAAACTGTCTTTGAATAGGGAAGTAAAATGCTGCGTTTAAAAGGAAGAGGAACTTGTAAACCCGTTCATGTTGTTGATAATCTCTTGGATCCAAGATTTGATGTCTGAAGTATGTGATATTGATTCCTTCATTGGTTCAACAAGTATTTATTGACCATCTACCCTAAGCCAGGCATGGGAATACAATGATGATCAAAAATAGATATGTTCTTTACTGCTCTCGGGGAGTTGAGGATTTATTGGAGGAAACTGTTACTGCATTTGTTTGAAGTATTAAATGAAATAGAACATATTCTGGGTTAGCCATGATGTCAGTCTGAGATCTTTCCTAACACAAGGCTTTCTGCGGTATGGGGTCAAAGCCTTTGCCTGTTGGACTACTTGGCCTTTATGCATGCTGCAAGTTTGTCTCTAGTTCTTCAGTATAGAAAAACATTGTGGTTGATAACAAATTAAAAAACAAACACATAAAATAGTTGAACATCTTGTTTTAGTCCAAGCAAAACTGTCTTGAGAAATCCGTAGAGGGTTGGAATACATCAGTGACTTTACAGTGTACCACGTACTTTTGCATTTATAGTGGTATTTGGTTTTGCTGATGGGAAAACTAAAGGAATACAGGGGGAGCATTCAAGAATCAACAAAACAGGGTCACTTTCTTAGGCTGGAGAGACTCCCTCTAGGCAATGAGACGTTATCAATAAACACCCAGGCAAATAAAGCTCCGAGACCCCCGCTAAAGCCAGTAAGACACAAACTTCTACCTCAGGCCGTGTGACTGGAGGAATGAAAGAGCTGCCAGGTCCAGGCATTTTCAAAATGGAAAAGGAAACAAAACGAAATAAAAAGTACCACAGCCCCTGTGAAAATCAGATACGAGAAAGTTTGAACCAACTCAAATCAGGTTCCTATTAACCTGACATCCCCTGAGGGTCAGGTTGTTTCTTTCTCAGTTGGGGTTAACTATAAACAAGGACAGACTTCTACTCAAGGAGCCCAGCGATGGGCAATTAGGTAGGTCCATTCAAAGGCATGACAGCCAGCATTACAGGACACAGGCATTCTGTCTTAAATGTTGCTTATGACAGAGGTTTACCTTTCTTGAACTTGGCTGTGCTGTTTTTCCCTCCAGCCCCTCAGCTGGAGGGGGTAACTAACTAGGAATTGCTGCAGAACAGAGAAGCAATATTCCTCCTTTTGTGGCATGCTGCTGTGGCAGAGACACGCTGCCACAAGGGTTACACTTCAAAACCCTCTTTTTGATATATACAAAGATTATAAACAAAGCACAAGGCAAAGCAGAGTTGCAATTTCAGCTTGAGTCCAAAGTAGCTAATCTCCTAAATCGAAGCTAAAGTTACTTTGTTTAATTAGGAACTTTAAAATAAAATCAAGTTTTTAAAAAGTTATAGGATTATGTAATAATTAGTCTACTAATATTTTCCCCCTTTTCTGAGGTCTCAAGAGAAAAACAAGTTTTCTTGATCATCTTTTTAAAATAAAAATCGTAGGCCAGGTGCAGCTTTCAAGGTTCCTTCTGAGATTTAGGGAAGGAAGGAAATGGGAAAGGATAGAATTACACATTATTTCATACCTTTTCCCAGTTCTAAACAGAAAGCTACTTCATTCTTCCGACAGATTAGTTTTCCAAAAAAGAGTTTGGGCTTTGCCTAAGATCCCTCTGGAGCCATTGTCCTGTCCATTTAAATGCAACCCCAGGAAGGTTAGGATAGTGATACATTTCATCTACAAATTTCAGTGTAAAATAACTGGATATAAAACGTTGGGTTCTCTATCTCAAGGGCAGCCAACATCTACGTACACATGGGCATTGCTTTTCTCAAAACTGGACTCTGTCCATATCCCGAATTAACTTTACAATTACGGTTTGGCTACTTGTTTTTGGTGGGCAGAATTGCAACTGTGATGAGGGGAGTTCTTGCACTGGTTAGGTGGCCAGGCAAGGTTACCAAGGGGCTCACTCCAGCTTCAGAAAGGGCAGCACGTCATCCGCACTCCCTGGAACAGGATCAGCTCCACTTCCAGGAAGCGGATCGTTCCCAGTCTCAGAAACTGGGAGCAGATCATCCCCACTTCCCGCTCAAGAAGGAAGGCAGTCACCGCCAAGCTCTCTGCCCCCTGGGCCTCTGGACTTGACTGTCCCCAACAGACCTTCAGAGGATCTGAATGTGGCCGACTTCTTCATGTCTGCAAGCTTCCCGCAAATGGCAGAGCCCATGGCGAACAGGGCAGCTGTCGTCTTTTGTTTCTCGTGGGCGTTGGAGACCTGAACTTCGCGCCAGCTCTTGGGCAGACGCTGCCTCAGCCCCACCAAGGCCGTGAGGTCCAGCTTCCTCTTGAGCTCCACGCAGCGTCTCTCTCTGGCTGCCAGCAGGTGGCGCAGGGGGACAATTTCCGCCTCCAATTCAGCTAGCTCAGATACGGGCTCCCTTTGCCCGGCCTCTGTGAGCCTCTGGCTGGGCAGTTGGGTGGGATTCCTAAGTGGGCTTAGAGGTCTCTGTCATGGCTCCGGGCATGGACTGAGAAAAAAGATGTTCCTTAAGGGTATAGGACCAATTCTTGGTGCGGAGAGTCAAACTGGTGGCCAGTGGAGAAATAATCTTGGCCAGCAAAGACGACATCTAGGCCCGGGGTCAGACTCTCGCCGGCGGGTGGGACTCTAGGCGGGAGGGATCCACGTCTTGGTCGGAGGAAAGGACACCCAGCCGGTGCGTGGACACCGCCGCCGGCGAGGCCCACTTCCGGTGTGTGTGCGGTGGGGGTGCGGGGTAGGCCCGGGATCGCGGAGGCGGGACTTCCGGCAGGAAGGCTACCGCCAGCGGAACCCGCTTGCCCGGACCTCTCTCGCTGGGAGCGGTGTTGGCTCTCACAGTGGCCTGTGAGGTAGGTGGTGCTGTGGTTATTATCAGAGAGAGAGGTTTGTTCCCTCCTGTCACAGCGGGTGACAGGCTCTGGCCTTCAAGCCCAGACCGACTCCCCTGAGGACCTGCTTCTGCCGCAAAGACCATTCCAACCCTTGAAAATCCTTTGAACCCTTTGTACTAAGAGAAGTTTAGGAACAAGCCCAATACATAAAAATAAAGGAGAACTGCGCCAAAGGGGGGCAGGTAGCCGAGGAGGTCCGGCCTCTACTGTCTCTGTTTTCCCTTCTCAGGTTACCTCAGCGGCCTCAGAAACTCCTGGCCCCGCTCGATAGTGGGCTTGAGGGCTGCTCAGAACTCCTGCGTCCAGCGGAGACTGATGCTCGGGGCCCGGAGCATCCACAGCGCCAGGGACTGGGGAGAGCAGAGCCCGGAAAGTGAGTCTGACCAGTCACAACTGGCATTTTTGGGGGGAGAGGGAGGGAGAATGAGTAAATCTATAATAGTTGTGTCAAATTTATGCTTAATAAAAGCAAAGACTATTATGAGAATTTAGGAGAGAAGGAATAAGATATGCAAATAGATGGTACTTGGGTTTTCAATGTTGTGGTTGGATTTTCTTTCTTTCTAAGCATCCACTCACGTTTCTGGAAACATGTCTACACACCTATGTGGTTATCAGTTGTGGGAGGTGGTCTGCACAGTAAAGTTGAAGCAGTTAGAGTCTGTCAGGATGTCAACCCACCATATCCCCTGTTTCTACTCAGAGCTTGTAATTGATACAGTGGAAGAATCAGGACTTCAATCCAGTGAGGGCCGGTGGTCAGGTATCACTTAGCTCCTTGTCTGCCTTCTCATTCCCAGGGAAGAGCCTTGAGCAAGTTCTAGATTCCAGTGATTTTGTTGGACATGCTGGTAGTTCTTGCAAGCGTGATCTTGTGGAACGTGATAGATCCTCAGCAAATTTCAGCAGTTTGCCATAGTCATGTCGCTGCAGCGAAGCATCTAGCTGGGCATCCAAACCAACTTCAGCCCTCCTTTGGGTTTATCTTCAGTGACCCTTTCACGTAACTCAGTAGTGTCTATTATTGCCTTGCCCTGAAGCTTGTGCCTCCCTAGATTGAAAAATGACAATTGTTCTTGTTGGAAACATGAAGGCTAATGAGGGATGTGGCTATGTATATAAAGGCCTGAAAAGGGCAGCAAGGACTGCCTAAAACCTGTGTTGTTCCAGAGAGTGGACTGTTCTCCATTGCCTGCAGAAACACTAGTGGTTTCAGGAATGCTCTGACTCTGAACCAGAAATCCTCTTTCAAAACTGAAGATGAAGGGTAAAGAAGCCCCTGAATCAATAAGCCAAACAACACAGAATGCATATTGTCCATTCGAAGTTCAGATTCCAAGTGACCAGATTTGAACTTGCGCTTGATTATCCTTCTCTGAATTGTTTCGGCCACCATCCTCACTATCTGTTTTCTTGTTTCTACGTTTCATAGTTAAGCTTTGATTCCCTTTGGTAGACTAATGACTTCCCTCATAGCAAAACTGACCTGACTTCTCTCAGCAACTTTGTTTCCAGATCCCAAATCAAAACATGGCCTCTGAAGGGGGCCTACAAGCTAGAAATGTTCTGACCTCCCGAGTAGACCTGCACACATCAGTAACACACTGGAACAATGCATTTTGTTAGGCTTTGCATAACCACATAAAAACAACGCATGTTTTGAAAACATAGATCTATCAAGTAAAATTTCACTGAAGTTACAGTGATTCTAACCAGCTGTTTGACTAAACTATCCTCTTAAGGTATAAAATACCAAACTGTTGTCCCATGGTTCTACGATTTCACGTCTTTAGATTACACACTGAAATAATCTGTTATTACATAGAAAGGCTCATAAAACTGTTCATCTGAAACTGAAAGCCTTTTGATGTTATTTGGGCACTAAAAGTAGCCACAATATTTGATTCAGTAACCTATGAAGAAAGAATTTGGGAATTATTTTTGATCCTACAATGGTTTGCTGTCTTTGTTTCCAAGGAAGACACTATTGACCCATTTTTAGTAAAGAATGAACTTTGAAGTATTTCTCTAGGAAAGGTGATGGATATATATGAATCCCCTGTAAACGTAAAGGTAGATGGTACAGCAAACTGATGTTTTTTTTTCTCCGTGTTCAGAAGCCTGTATGTTATGTTTTGTGAATAGATTATTGAAATTTCAATATAAAAGCAAAGCCGTACACTTCACCAGGTCCGGATTGTTTGGGGATGAAGACGCGAGATTGTAGTAATTGATACTGAGTCTAGAAATGTTTAGGGACTTGTAGCAGTGCGAGCAGGTTTAACCATTTGACTTCTTTTGTTATAAAAGATCAATATGGAGCCTCCTGATTGCATCGACTTGTAAAGTAGTCCACCTTGGTGGTTCAGATTGCTTCTAAAGACCTGACAACTCACCCTGCAGTCTGGTCATTTGCACTGCTAGATCTAACCACAGCGAGTTTTCTAGAGCTTTATTTCTATTACTACAGAACTGCTACCATGAACATTTTGTTCATTTTAGCTGAATGCCAGGAGAAGTGTTTAAATATTTAATTGAGCCTGAAAATAAGGCATATAGTTGAAACCCTAATCCAGTCAGAATGTTTCATGAGTATGAGGGGAAAATTGGTAGTTGGGCTTTTCTCGTGGAAGGCCAGAATATTGTGTCTGATTTCAGTTCACGAGTTATTTTCACGCTATCGCACATCGTAGCCCAGCTCCATCAATAATATATGCAGTGAGTCACCACCCCATAGATATTCTCCAGCATGAACTGGAGTATTTGCTGCAGTTTACAGCTGCAAACGGTATTCCTAGCAATCGCCATATTTCGGTAGTTGAGTTGATCTTCCTTTAGGACCAGGATGACATTTCCTTTCAGCAGCCCTCCTACATGGACTAATTAGCTTTTAAGAAAATAGTTCAGGGCCAGCCCATGGCCGAGTGGTTAAGTTCACGCACTCCGCTTAGGCGCCCCAGGATTTTGCTGGTTTGGATCCTGGGCGCAGACACGGCACTGCTAGTCAGGCCACACTGAAGCGGCGTCCCACATGCCACAACTAGAAGGACTGACAACTAAAATATACAGCTATATACTGGGGGGATTTGGGGAGAAAAAGAAAAAAAAAGAAATATTGGCAACAGTTGTTAGCTCAGGTGCCAATCTTTAAAAAAAAGAAAGAAAATAGGTATATTGCAGAATAGAATTTTCCTCTCTGAAGCCCAAACTTATTATCAGGATATTAAATTGGAGCTTATTACTCATTGTTATTCCTCCTCTTTGTTGGTATGTATAATTGTGGCAAGATTCCCTGGGAGGACCAAATTAAAATTCAGAATCTGGTTGACTCTGAAGAACCAGCATCCTCCTCCTGCCAAGTGTCCATCTGTGTGAGTTGATATGTATGGGATGAAGGGGCTTCTTAAGAGGAATTTTGTGCACAGATCCTCAGAGGCAGAATAGGAATGACAGGGAGATGGAGGGGTGGAGAGAAGGGAAGAAAGAAAAATGATCAAAAGATGAAGGAACATCCCTAGATTAAAAATGAAGATTCTTCTTGTTGGAAACTTGAATACTGTAGATATAAAGGCCTACAGAGGGTCGCAAGGGCTCCTTAAACACTATATCTTTTGCCAGAGAATGGACTTATACTTCAATGCTTAAAGAAACGCTAATGGCTCCAGAATTTCTCCTACACTCTGAACCAGAAACTGCCCTCTTAATGCTGAAGATGAAGGGCAGAGAAGCCCGTGAACTAAGCTAAATGAAGGGCAATAAGGGCAGACTTTGGGGGAATTTCACACTGGAAGTTGTCCTTACTCCCTTTTCTCATTTGGATGAGGAAAGTGGGGGGAACAGATTCTCCCTTCCCAGAAGTTTTGATCTTTGTTTTCTTTCTACATATTGGTAGATAGCTTGATGAAGATAAGTCCTAGGGGCAACAGTGGGGAGTCATCTAAGAGAAGAAAGTGGGCAAAGCTGGCGCATGAGCCAGAAAAGACTTGGTCAGTAACAGGCTGATGGATGTAGGTCGTCTGTGCTCTACCGAGGAACTGAGGGCTTGGTGTATTTCTCTAGTCCAGATCTAGAAATTTGGAGGATGCCTTAAAAGGGAGCAGGGGGTTGTAAAAAGACAAGATTGACACTTGCTTCACATTTATCACCTTTCTTCCCAACCAGCACATTTCCTGAATTACAGCAATTCCAACAAAGACATAGACTGCTGCTAAAATGTCTGCAGGGGACCCAGATTACTTGACCCTTAACTCAGCATGAAGATTTAGCAAGAAATTACATCTGGAGGATGCACAGATTTTTAGTACCAGGAGATACACTGGGAACAGAGAGGGCATCTGCAGAAAGGACAGAGCTGAAGCAAATGGAAGGGCTGGCCCTGAGCATAGAGGATTCCCAGAAGTCACTGGGGAGACCTGGGGTCGGGGGCTGAAGTCTTGAAGCTTCGGCACTGAGGGTTTAGAACCAGCAAAATGTGGGGCCCAAGCAGTTTGACTTACTTGTATCCACAGGCTTCAGAGGCTTGGGGGCAATGAAGCTATTAATAGAAAACTCATGATCTTTTAAGGTTATGACCATCATGGTGGCTTTGCTAAGGCCTGGCCTCTACTCCCTAGTTGCTTACCTATTCTTGTCTTAAAACTGTCATGTCTGCTATGGCAGCAGCATAATTACTTTATTTCCTCGATTCTGGGACACAATCAAGTTTAA
Organism: Equus caballus; assembly: GCF_041296265.1. Lineage (NCBI taxonomy): Eukaryota > Metazoa > Chordata > Mammalia > Perissodactyla > Equidae > Equus > Equus caballus. The sequence continues at coordinate 20,995,993 of NC_091706.1, read as the reverse complement.
GACATATCTTTGTTTTAATAAGATGTTTCTAGGAGGTAAAACCTCCTATATTAAATTGTACATTGATTAGAAGATGCAATCCCAATTTTAGAAACATTACAATGCCACAAAATGTGCATCTTAGAATTGAAGAAATACAATAGTAATGCAGCTATGAACACTAAAGCCTCTGCCCGATTCTTCTGCTGGAATTCAGAATGGACCTTGATTGTACTGGTTCCTCTTCCCTTTCTGAAAGAAAGGACAGAAGGGAAATTTGCACTTATTAAATATCTGCTATAATAATAAAAATAAGGGAGACCTCTAATATCTATTAACTGCTTATTATGTGCCAGGAATTGTTCTACGTGCTTTCACATATGTTATTTCATTTAATGCTCATAATAATCTTGAGAGGTAGGTGTTAGGAATACAGTTAATCTCTGTGAGACTCAGTTTCTCCATCTTTGCAGATCAGGGAACCAAGGTGCACAGAGAATAACTTGTCTGAGGTAACATAGTTTATTTTGGGATATTAATCTATAAACTTAGGGCTGCTTAGATTTTTTTTTTAACTTTTTCTTCTCTTTCTTAAAAATTCTGAAATATATCATGCATATAAAAGTATGTATACTATATATACCTTTAAAAAATTATAAATAGTGCTGGCCTGGTGGCGCAGTAGTTAAATGCACACGTTCTGCTTCGGAGGCCCGGGGTTCGCTGGTTCGGATCCCGGGTGTGGACATGGCACTGCTTGGCATGCCATCCTGTGGTAGGCGTCCCACGTATAAAGTAGAGGGAGATGGGCACGGATGTTAGCTCAGGACCAGGCTTCCTCAGAGAAATGAGGAGGATTAGCAGCAGTTAGCTCAGGGCTAATCTTCCTCAAAAAAAAAATTATCAATATAAGTAACTATGTACTCACCACTCAACTAAGAAATAGTTTTATGTTCCCAGTATTTTTGAAGCTCACTGCATGTCCTTGTCATTCTCTTTCCTTACCGTCAGTTGGCCTGTACTCCAAACTTTGGGGTGATCATTCCTTTTTTTCCTGATAAGTTTTTACCACCTATGTATGTATCTATAAATAATGTATTATTTAGTTTTGCGTGTTTTTTACCTTTATTTATTTATTTTTACTCAGGTATAATTGACGTATAACATTATATTAATTTCAGGTGTACAACATAATGATTTGATGATCACCATAAGTCTAGTTAACATGGCATCATTTTGGAACTTTATATAAATGGAATCATACCTTATGTATTCTTCTGTAGCTTGCTCATTGATTTTAGATTCTTCCATGTTGATGGTGTTGCTATAGTTTATTCATTTTCACTGCTGTATAGTAGTCCATGGTATGCATATAGCACAACATATGAATACATTTCATCTATGTAAATTGTTTACTGAGACATTGAGTGACTTGAAGGTCACTTTCTTTGGCGTATCACCCCTGGCTTCAGGCCTGTCTGAAGTCTATTCCTCCATATACAGTTAATGTTTTTTGTGCGTGTGACTTCATATTTGTCCATAATAGACTTTTTCTTCCTGAAATATATCCTGAAACATATTTGAAGGGTTATCTCTCCAGCTGCCTTTCTTCTACCTCCCATCATACACTTTATAGTCAGCATATTTATTACTGCAGTTCTGAAAACTGCAAGTTCACCGTGCTCTCTTGCCTCTAGGCCTTTGTCCATGTTGCTCTTTCTGACTAGAATGCTTATTTCCTGGCTAACTCTTGCCCACCGATCAGGTTTGTCTGGTTACAAAAGCCTTCCTCCCCTACATTCTAGTGTGGGCCTTCTCCTTGAGCTAACACCAGGGCTTCCTGCCATCTCCTCAGGGTTTAGTCAGAGTTGGTTTTCCAAAGGATCCGACATATTATGGAATAAAACCTCATAGTTATACTTGGTGCCTGGAAAGACTGTATAAAAGGTCTGTTTGTATAGTAGTAACTGTGAGAGGAAACATGGAAATACCACTTAGAATTGTCAGTACTTAATTTTAAAATACACTTAGGTTGAGTGTAGGGCACAAATCACATCCTTGTTGGTAAAAAAGAGATGGATAAATACATATTATTTTATTTTGCCTTCAGGACTTTTGGCTAGATTCCCTAGGACTTTCTCTAAGAACAAGATAAGTCAGACAGAGAAAGCCAAATACCGTATGATTTTCACTCATATGTGGAAGATAAAATAACACCAATAACCACAAACAGACACACAGACGTAGAGAATAGATTGGTGGTTACCAGAGGGGAAAGTGGGAGCGGGGAGAGCAAAGGGGTAAAAGGCCCCATTTATTGGGTGATGGAGGGCAATTAGACTTCGGGTGCTGCACACAATGTAGTCTACACATAAATCTAAACATAATGATGTACACCTGAAATTTATATAGTGTAATAAGCCAATGTTACCTCAATCAAAAAATTTAATTGTAAAAGAAGACCTGACCCTCTTTGCCTGGAGTTAGCTCCCTGGCATGGGAAAGAAAACTCTCATTTGGTTCCTTCTTTGTGTTTTTCTGACACCAGCTGCTTATCTATTCAACATCTCACAAAGAAATACCTCAAGGGATGGTTGGAGATGGGAAGTAAACACCAAATTAGTTGCTTATATACTTAAAAAAATAAGCTTTTGATGTTTAAGTAGTTTTAGATTTATGTACAAGTTGCAAAGATTATACAAAGAGTTCCTATATCCCCTCACCCAGTTTCCTGTTTTATTGGCATCTTACATTACGGTGCTAGATTTGTCACATCTAAGGAACCAACGTTGGTATATTACTATTACCTAAATCCCAGGATTTAGATTTTCTAGTTATTCCCTAATGTCCTTTTTCTATTCCAGGATTCCATCCACAATGCCACATTGCATTTAATCCTACTGTCTTCTTAGCCTACTCTGGTCTGTGACAGCGTTTTGGACTTAGCTTGCTTTTGATGAGCTTGACAGTTTTGAGTAGGGTTGGTCAAGTATTCTGTAGAATGCCTATCAATTTGAGGTGGTCTCATGTTTTTCTTACGGTTAGACAGGGGTTATGGATTTGGGGGAGGATGACCACAGAGAAGACTGCCATTCTCATCACATTATATCAAGAATACATGCTATCAACATGACTTATCACTGAGCTTACATACTTTTTAATACCTTTAGTTAAATGGTTGGATGGTGAGAGAGTAGATGTTGAAGTTGGAAGACTGAATTCAGATCATAGCTGTGTCATTCATTAGTGTGTGACTTGGGAAAGTTAGTTAATCTCTCTATTCCTTAGTTTCCTCATCTGTAAAGTAAGGATAATAACAGTATCTACCTCATTAAATTAGTAAATATATGAAAAGTACATAGAGCCGAGCCTGGCACGGGGGAAGTAGGATATAAGTTTTGACTATTATTAATATTATTGAGTAACACAAGAGTTGTTTGTTTCTATTATATATGTCTTCTGGACTCTCTTTGCCTCAGAAAATTAAACTAATGGTTTTTAGTGATAAAAAAAACCCCATCGACCTGGGTTTTAAATTTTGAACATGGGAAGATGTTTGTCTTATTGTCTCTTGGAGTTTTAAATTATCCCTAAAATATCACACTTTCCCTTAAAATTTGCATTGTCTGCTGATGAGAATCTTTTTCAGGAGACTCCTTTGAGTATTTTCATTATCATTCAAATCTTACAATTAGAATATTCTCTTCAGAGTGCTGGCTCTTTTAGCCATTGATCCACTGATATATTTCTGGTTCCCCAGGCCCAGATGTACAATTCAAATTAATAATCTATGAAAAAGAGTTATTACTGTTTTCTTCCCTTTGGACCAAGCAAAAGATTCCCAAGGTGTGTTTCAGCTTTTATTAATATTACAAATGAACGTCTAATATTCTTCACTGCCTACTTAATGGTTGATCTTAACACCTCCAAATAGGGAAGACAATTGCGTTTATAAATCTGTATGTCAGTTTTCTGATGTGTTTTCCAGTTTTCTATTTGTAATCTAAGCGATAATTTTGAATACTCTTTCTGAATATTAAAATACATTCTTTTGCTGTTAGGATTTCTGAAAATTTCATTTGAAACTTCGCAGAATGTTTTATACAAATCCAAATATGCATATTTTGATATATTTTTGTCTAATGCCTTATTCTTTTCCTGAAATGTTATCACCCTGGCTCGTTCGTTTTGCTTTGTTTCATGGCAGTTTTGGGCAGTAGGATAGAAACATTTGTAGAGAATCTGTGTGTATGTGTCTGTGTGTGTGCGTGCGTGTGCAAGTGGGAGCCATGCACAGGCATGTCATGTGTTGGATCAACAAAGAGAACTTCTACATTTACCTTTAGCAGCAGAAGAAATTTTTCCTGAATAATTACTGTGACACACATACTCTTTTAAGCACTTCACATACAGTATCTCATTTGATTCTTACAATAATCCTGTGAGGTTGGTACTTTCATTGTTCCCATTTTTACGGATGAGGAAATTGAAACAGGGAGAGGCTAATTAAGTACTTGCCTGAATTCACAGGGCTAATAAGTGGTAGAACTGGAATTCAAACCTAGGTCTATCTGACTCCAAAGTCCATCCTCTTTCTCTACCATTCATTGCATGTTCCCTGGAACATCCCTATTCCGCTATTTTTCTCTTGAGATATGGCATATATAACTCATAATATCTTTGTGTGTATGTGTTCAGGAATATATCCTTCTAGACTTAATTTTTAAAGTGAGATATAACATACATAAAGGGGCCAAATCTTGAGTGTATAACTCATGGTACTTGCACATATGTGCACGCCGGTGTAACCACCCCGCAGATCAAGACATGGGGTATTTCTTATGCTCCAGAAGACTATCGCATACCCCCTCCAGTCATAGCCATTCTCCCCACACAGGTAGTTGCTAATCTGGCCTTGATCAACATAAATTTTGCCTGTTCTTGAAAACCTATAAATAGAATAATATAATAAGCACTCTTTTTTTGTGTGTGGCTTCTTTTATTTAAAATTATGTCTGAGATTTATTTACGTCGTATGAGTTTATGTCTTTATTATTGCTGCATATAATATCCTTTTAAAGCTAACATTTCCTTCTAGCTGCAAAAGTCATACATTTTCAAAGCAGAGAATTTGGGTAAATAGGAAAGAACACAGAAAGGAAAATAAAAATGACTAGTAACTCCACTATCCAGAGATAATTATTGTTAAAGCGTTTGACTATATCCTTCCAGGCTTTTTTTTCTGTGCATATATGATTACTAGATTTGGATTGTATATACATTTCTGTTTTATAATTTGTTACTTTTTCTTAACACTTACCATGAAAATTTTTCATGTCATTAAAAAGATCTTTTTACAATGATTGAAAAATATTTTTAAAACATTTATATTCAAAAAACTTTTTTTGGTGGTGGTAGGGGAATATGTAAAGAATTCACAAGACACAAATTTCAAAAGGTACAAAAACATATGAAAAGACTCTCTCCTATCCTTGCCCTAGCCACCCCTCCAACTCCTCCCCCACCCCAGGATCCAACGTTACCAGTTTCCAGTGTATTCTTCTAGAGCTATTGTGGGCACATATGAACAAATATGTATATATATTATTTTTCCCCTTCTTATGCACAAATGTTAGCGTACTATGCTATTTTGCCCCTTGCTTTCTTTACTTAATAAGGCTTCTTGGAGATATTTCCACATCAGTATCAAGAGCTTCCTGGTTTTTAACACACAATGGAATGCTTATTTCATGCATATTAAGTGAAATACAAATTACAGCTATACTGAGAAACCATTTTTCATCTGAGTGGCAAAAATATAATGGCATTTGATGTTGTCAAGGGTATAAGGAAATAATAATAGTCAAGCACCATTCTAAACAGTTAACTTATTTTTTTGCTGAGGAGGATTCACCCTGAGCTAACGTCTGTTGCCAATCCTCCTCTTTTTGCTTGAGGAATATTTGCCCTCAGCTAACATCTGTGCCATTCTATTTTGTATGTAGGTCACTGCCACAGCACGGCCACTGATGATTGGTGTAGGTCTGCACCTGGGAACTGAATCCAGGCTGCCAAAGCAGAGTGTGCCCAACTTAACCACTAGGCCATGGGGTTGGCCTCCCCTTTCTTAAATTGAGGTAGCATTGGTTTATAACATTATATAAATTTCAGGTGTACATCATTATATTTTAGTTTCTGTGTAGATTACATCATGATCACCACCCAAAGACTAATTACCATCCATCACCATACATATGTTCCCAGTCACCCCTGTTGCCCTCCTCCAACCCCCGCTTTCCCATCTGGTGACCAGCAATCCAATCTCTGTCTCTATGTGTTTGTTTGTTGTTGTTTTTATCTTCTGTTTATGAGTTAGATCATACGCTATTTGACTTTTCCCCTCTGACTTATTTTGCTTAGCATAATACCCTCAAGGTCCATTCATGTTGTCAAAGATGGTGAGAATTCATATTTTTTATGGCTGAGTAGTATTCCATTGTGTATATATACCAAATCTTCTTTATTCTTCCCTTGATGGGCACCTAGGTTGCTTCCAAGTCTTGGCTGTTGTGCATAATGCTGCAGTGAACATAGGGGTGCATATATCTTTATATGTTTGTGTTTTCATAGTCTTTGGCTAAATACCTGGCAGTGGAATAGCTGAACTGTATGGTAGTTCTATTCTTAATTTTCTGAGGCATCTCCATACTGTTTTCCACAGTGGCTGTACCAGTTTTAATTCCCACCAGCAGTGTATGAGAGTTCTCTTTTCTCCACATCCTCTCTAACACTTATTATTTCTTGTCTTGTTAATTATAGCCATTCTGATGGGCATGAGGTGATATCTCATTGTAGTTTTGATTTCCATTTCCCTAATAATGAGTGATGTTGAACATCTTTTCATGTGCCTGTTGGCCATCTGTATATCTTCTCTGGAAAAATGTCCATTCAGATCTTTTGCCCATTTTTTAATTGGGTGGTTAGTTTTTTTATTGTTGAGATGTATTAGTTCTTTATATATTTTGGATATGAACCCCTTATCAGATATATGGTGTGCAAATATCTTCTCCCACTTGTTGTGTTGCTTTCTTGTCCTATTGATGGTTTCCTTTGCCTTGCAGAAGCTTTTTACTTCAATGTAGTCCCATTTGTTTAATTTTTCTATTGTTTCCCTTGCCTCGTCAGACATGGTACTTGAAAATATGCTGCTAAGACTGATGTCCAAGAGTGTACTGCCTATATTTTCTTCCAGAATTTTTATGGTTTCAGGTCTTACATTCAAGTCTTTAATCCATCTTTGAGTTAATTTTTGTGTATGGTATAAGATAATGGTCTACTTTCATTCTTTTGCATGTGGCTATCCTGTTTTCCTAATGCCAGTCATTGAAGAGACTTTCCTTTCTTCATTGTATGTTCCTGGCTCTGTTGTCAAAAATTAGCTTTCCGTAGATTTGTGCGTTTATTTCTGGGCTCTCAATAGTGTTCCACTGACCTGTGTGATCTGTTTTTGTGCCAGTACCATGTTGTTTTAATTACTATAGCTTTGTAGTACATGTTGAAATCAGGGAGTGTGATGCCTCCAGCTTTGTTCTTCTTTTCTGAGGACTCCTTTGGCTATTTGGGACGTTTCATTCCATATAAATTTTAAAATTATTTGTTCTATCTCTGTGAAAAACGTCATTGGAACTTTGATAGGGATTGCATTGAATCTGTAGATTGCTTTACGAAGTATGGACCTTTTAACTATGTTAATTCTTCCAATCCAAGAGCACAGAATACCATTCCATTTCTTTGTGTCTTTTTCAATTTCTTTCAACAATGTTTTATAGTTTTCAGTGTACAGGTATTTCACTTCTTTGGTTAAATTTATTCCTAGGTATTTTCTTCTTTTTTGCTACAATTGTAAATGAGATTTTATTCTTAATTTCTCTTTCTTCTACTTCATTGTTAATGTATAGAAATGTAACTGATTTTTGCACGTTGATTTTGTATCCTACGACTTTACCATATTCATTTATTATTACTAAAAGCTTTTTGGTGGGTTTGTTAGCATTTTCTACATATAAAATCATGTCATCTTAAATGGTAACAGTTTCACTTCTTCCATTCCGATTTGGATCCCGTCTATTTCTTTTTCTTGCCTGATTGCTGTGACTAGGTCTTCAAATACTATGTTAAATAAGAGTGGTCAAAGTGGGTAAACAGTTAACTTGTAATAACTAATTCAATCCTCACAGCAACCATATTAAGTAGGTTCTATTTTTATGCCCATTTTACGGAGGAGGAAACTATTTCACAGACAGTGTAAATAAGTTACCCAGGGCACTCTTATACAATGCTGGGGGAGAGTAAACTGATACAATTTCTATGAAGACAAATTAGTCAGTAGGTATCAAAATCATGCATTTACTCTTTGACCAGAATTGCACTTCTCGGAATTTATTTTATCATATACTCCCACATGACACATTATACACACATAAGGTTATTTTCTGTAGCGGTCTTTATAGTAGGAAAGTGTCAAGAGCTGAGCTGTAGAGAGCTGAGCTGTCAAAATGAAATTAACAGTCAAGCCTTTCATTATTTACCTCTCTAGTATAAGCAAGAGGCTGACCAAGAGAAAGCGTGGGCTCCCCATGAGTTCCATTCTTCCCCATGGAACAGCACCCAGCAAGGGTCAGTGCAGATGTGAGGATGTGAGGGCGTGAGGATCTTCTCACTGCCAAGGGAGGCCCTAAGGAAAAGGCTTCTGCCATTTTATGGTCCCAGGAGTTGGGGGTAGGGAGAAGGGAAGGGAGTGAGATGGAAAGATAGTACTCATTGAGTACTGAGCCAGAGTGAGGAAAACGTCTTCAAGATTCCTCTCCCCCCCCCCCCACATAAGAAGGTCTCAGCAGAGGTGTCTGTGAAAGGCTCCTGATAAAGAGGCCTCCAAATAGAGGTGCCTGGGCTAGGAATGCAGATATATGTAAGAGCATGGTTGGTTAGGGGCCTGAATCCTTGACTATACCTCCCTTCCGAGACTGCAGGGCACTGGCTGTACACCAAGTCTGGTGTGGGAGGGCAGCCCTTCCCAAGAGACTTGCCAGGTAAAGCCTTTATAATTGCCTGCGGTTAGGCCTGAGAGATCAAACATAGAGTTCTGGCCAGGAGTCAGACTCCTCACTAAGATTAGAAACAGTTTAAAGATTCTTCAGTAGGGTGTTGGTTGAACAAATTGTGGTAAGCCCATACAATGTCTTACCATCTAGAAGTGAAACATTATATTCAGTGGCAGCAAAGTCAGGATCCCATCTGGAAATAGATGCTTTACTTAAAATGGATAATTTAAGAGAGTTTAGGAAGGGTTGAAGTATACTGCAACAGCCAGGGCTAGCAACAGGGAAGCCATTATTCTCCCTAGGCCTGAATGGTTGCAGGAGGGAATGGTTACAGCAGCCCCTTGAGAACCTGTGGTCCTCAGTAGAGGCACATCACCACTGCCAAAATATGGCCCAGCAGGGAGGGAGAAGGAGGAATAAGTACCCTGACCTCTCTCCTTCCATTTTTGATCAGAACATCCATCTTTGGCTGATGCTTTCCATCTGCCAAACCTAACCTGAAACCAGATGGTAAGGGACCTGTTAGATGCAGTCTATAAAGATTAACCTTAGAAGACACTGAGGAAGAGGAAAAGAGTGGAGAAAGTGGAGAAGGGTGGAGATTGAAGCTGTACCCAGCAAGTGTTGGGTGGATCAGTGCAGATGTGAGGCAAACAAAATATCTAGCTCAGTGATTTCATTGTATAAATATATAATTATTTAGTCTACTGTGTGTTGTTGAGCATTTAGATTGCTTCCAGATTTTCTTTTTGCTTATTATAAACATTCTTTTATTTAAATATTTTCATGCCTATTCTTACTTCTGCAAGATACATACTTAGTTGAGTGGCTGGGTCCCACTTTTAAGATTTTTGATATATATAACCTTCAGAAAAATTTTACAATTTACCCTCTTCCAGCAAACTGTGAGAGAGTTTGTTTGCCTACATTCTCATTAACACCAGGTATTATCATTAGTCTTTGCTGATTTACTAGGGGAAAAATTACATCTTGCTGTTTTAATTTATATTTCTTTGGTTACTAGTTGAACTTAAAAATTAAAAAAATCTTCACTGGACATCTTTGTTTTGTTAAATTATCTTCTTGTTTTACTATAAAATCCTCACTTTAATTTGTGGCTAGTGCCCTTCAAACCATAGATCCTCTGTTTTACCCTCTCTAGAGAATAAACCTTCAATATTTTGTGATGGTCTTTGCCATGGTTACTTGACTAGAGTTGGGGCAGAGTTGTAGGATTGTCTAACTCCTGAACTGGATTTTCAACCAAGCTTCATGTTCTTAGTCCCATTTTCATGCCACCACCCTCTTCTTCCTACTTCTAGAGACGCCTCATGCTGCCAATTCCCAAGCCTTTTGGTGGCAATGCAATGTAGTTTGCTTTGATTGTTGACTTTCTCCTCTGCCAGCTCAAATTCAAACTTCTCAGGTCTTCCAAGTAAGTTACCACTCTTCTCTTTGCTTTCCGTCTTCCTCATTTTTGTGGTGGTGATCTCTTCTCCTGATCTCTTTGTCCTTATATGTTATACCTTACAAGTATATAATTCCCTTTCCTGTCATTTTAATGAGTTCATTGGAGGGTGCAGTGTTTTCACAGAAAGTCCCAACCTGAATTTGTATCTTAAATTTGAAAGTGTTTTACTGGACCTTGTTAGGTTGGAAAATCCTAGAGATGTCTCATAGACTCAGAAAGGATAGCTGTTAAGACCAGAGAGCTTTCAAGTTGCCTTGGATCAGTGTGAGGAAGGCTCCTCTATTGATGAAAATTGTTTCCATGACCTCTTAGAATATCTTTGCACTGACATTCATAAAGGTTTTAAACAGTTGGGTTGTTCATGCAACAGTTTGTGAACTTGTTCATTGGCATGCAATCCAATGAATCAGACAGGTACACATTTATTATATTCACAATTTAGGTTAAGCCACCCAGGAACATAGCAAAATGGTTCATAACTGATGTTGCATGAGCACTGACTATCAGAAAAGATGGTGGCTAGAGCAGGGTTCAGGGGACCTGCTGCTGGGTCATTTATATGCTGGATCATGAGGTGGTCTGGGCCACTGAGGAGGTCTAGGAGGGGCTGGGGTGAGGGGAAGGGGACACTTTGAGGGCTCAGTGCAGCTGCTGTTTGCCAACTAGTGTGGAAGCATTTTCGTATTTTATAGTAGGTATGGTCATAATGGTACATATAACTAATTATCAGTCCTGAGTCTTTGTCTTTTGCTCCAACCATGTTGTTTTTTTTTTTTTTAAAGATTTTATTTTTTCCTTTTTCTCCCCAAAGCCCCCCGGTACATAGTTGCGTATTCTTCATTGTGGGCTCCTCTAGTTGTGGCATGTGGGACGCTGCCTCAGCATGGTTTGATGAGCAGTGCCATGTCCGCGCCCAGGATTCGAACCGACGAAACACTGGGCCGCCTGCAGCGGAGCGCGTGAACGTAACCACTCGGCCACGGGGCCAGCCCCCCATGTTGTTTTTATGTGAATTATTTACCCTCTCTAGGATGCTCTAGATGTTACTTTAATCTATGTTTTACCTATGTTGTCTGTCACTGCCTTAGTTCCTCTTCTCAATATCTTTCCTAGCTTTCTACAGATAAGGGATCCCCTGTATTAGATTCAGGCCTTCACCAGTTCCTGAGCCAGTCCTGAAGGTGGTGGCCATCTAATCAATAACATCAGCAACCTAGTGCTTGCTTTCCAACAAGCGTCCTGACTGTGTAGGTAGTCCCTGAGTTGTAGCTTTCCCTTAAATCCCCAAACTTGGCTTTCTTTGTAGGGTGGACTTGTGTCTCAGTTTCCCTCCCCACTGTGCTTGGTACCTGATACCTTTTGGTACATCCTACATCTTTCGATTCGCCCTCTCCCTGGTCACTTTCTGTAGTCTTGCTGCAAATGGACAGATATAGCCTGGAATCATGATATAGCTACCTATGTGGCCTTGAGCCCATCTGCCATCTCTGCTCTGCTCTGTAACCCTGGATTGTACTCCTTTGGTATTGATGCTTGCCCAACCCACGACCAAGTATTGCTGTGCCCTTTGGATGCTATATTATAGACTGTGCAGGTTCTCCCACAAGACCATGTTTCATACCTTAGATTGGGCAAATTTACCACCCTAAAAAAAAAAAAAAAATCAATGTTCTGTTAGCAAGGATGGAGAGAAGAATGGCTGACAGGTCAGATACCAAACAGCTTTTGGCACACCATATCACATACTGGCGTTGGAAGTTCCCAACTAAACAGGCCCTGCAAAATATCTAATGATGAAGCTTATGGTGGGCAAGTGCCATGCAGGTACTCAGAGCTTGCAGTTAGCTTTTTAATCTCCCTCTCTTAACTGTGAGAAGACAACCAAATATTATCAGACATTTGAGGAAATATGTATACACAAGAAAGATCAACTTAAAAAATAACTTGGAGAAAACAGAGGCAAAGCAAAAAAGGAGGTAGGAGCAAAAAAGTTTTAATATTATCATTAATATTCTCAGGTAGGAGAAGGTCGTGTAATAATGAAACAAGAAGAGAACAGTATAAAAGGAATATTTAAGGAATAAAAGAGAATTCTTGGAAACTAAAAATGTCACAAAAATGATAAACTCAATAGAAAGGTTGGGCCGTGAAATTGAACACACCTTTGAATATAGAACAAAAAATAAAGAAAATGAAAAATGAGAGAAAAGAACGTTAGAATGTCATTCTAATAGTTCTAACAGCTGAAGGTTAGAGTTTCCAAAAAAGAGAACTAAGAAAATGGAGGGGAGAAATTTGTAAATTAAGTCAAGAAAATTCCCCAGAGCTAAAGAAATCAGTTTCAATCCTATTTAATTAGGTATGTCATTGTGAATTTTCAGAACTCAAGAGACAAAGAGAAGATCCTATAAACAGAGAGAGACAGAGAGAGAGAAAGAGAGAGAATAGGAATCAGAATGGCTTCAGATTTTTCAAAAGCAATACTGGAATCTAGAAGGCAATGAAGCAATGCTTTCAAGGTTTAACCTCAAATTCTGTACCCAGACAAATTATCAGTCAATTCTGAAGGTAGAATAAAGACATTTATTACTTGCAAATTTAATACTTACAAGGCGTCATGTTTTATCTACCATGAACCCTTTCCCAGAATGTTACTGGAAGATATGCTCCACCAAAACAAGGAAGAGGAAGAGATAGGTGATGCAGATGAGACCAAGGGCACCCTCAGGATTGATGATGAAGAAAGGTCCCAGGATGAGAGTTAGGCACCAAGGCATTGAGGGCAACTAGTCCAGATTGGAGCATTTCAGAAAGCTCTGGAAGAGGCTTCTTTCTTTAAGAAGATGTAATTGATAGATTGCCTGATACATGTGAATGTCTCAAGTCAGATTCACACTCCTGGCAAACAGTTGAAGGTTAATTCAAACTAGGGGAACAAAATCAAGCGAAGGAGAGAGCCAAAAGTGGATTCAGACCTGGCAGGTAGTTTGAGCAGGGCAGGAGCTATCAGCATAGGAGAGATACCACCTAATAATAGGAAGGGGATTGTCTTGCTCCCAGAGCCGGATGGAATATATGGTCTGACTGGGCATTTGTTGACATTTGATTCCTATATGGCTCATTTCATCCACACTTCTTAACAAATAAGTGGCCTCTGATATCAAAGATATTCCAATTATGACTTTATTATCACTTTCCATTTGGACCAAAAATATCAAGCCCTTAGTTCTTAAGCCTTAAAATTGTGTCCTTCTGTCTAGGTAGTTCTCCCAAACAGATACAGCTTTTCTAAAATATTGTGACAGCAGCTATCGGGTTTATATAACGTGTGAACATCCAGACAACAATAATACCTGCTTTGATGACTCTAGATAATGGACTCTCTCCTCCAATGGTCATTAGAGAAATGCTGCTATAGTCTTGTTCTAGCATCTTACTGGTTTATGTTGGCCTTGAGCTTTTTCTGTGTCTGATTCTCCTGGAGTTGATTTGCTCGATTCCTTGTACTGGGGACTTCACACTGATAGCAGCCATTTCTCAGTCTCTCCACCTGCAGCTACTTCATTTAGTGCAGAACCTTCAATAATTGCATGATGATTTGTGTTCCTCTCTAAAAATTCTCTCTTACTCTCTGTCCCTCTGCCTCTCCCCTGTGTGTTGCTCTGAGATTTCCTACACAGGCAGGATGAGTCTTAGGCCCTCCACTTTTTGAAAAGAAGAAGAGCTCTCAGGTTAAAAAAGAGTGTTTAGTGCTCGTCTTAGTTAGCTTGAGCTGCCATCACAAAATACCATAGACTAGGTGGCTTCAACGACAGCCATTTATTTCTCACAGTTCTAGAGGCTGCTGGGAAGTCCAAGATCATGGTGCCAGCAGATTCGATTCTTGGCATGAGCTCTCTCCCTGGCTTGCAGATGGCTGCCTTCTCACTGTATCCTCACATGATGGGGAGTGAAAGCTCTGGTGTCTCTTCTTATAAGGCCACTAATCCCATCACGGGGGCCCCACCCTCATGACCTCATCTAAACCTCATTACCTCTCAAAGGCCCCACCTCCAAATACCATCACATTAGGGATCGAGGCTTCCACATACGAGTTTGGAGGGGACACACATTCAGTCCATAGAATGCACAGAAGCTATTCCTTTGTTTTTTCCTGTGAGCTTCATCAGAAATCCTGGCCATAGCCATTTGTGCATTTACTGATTGACTGTTTTCCATCCACTGTTCATTGAACAGTGCTTCTTAAACTGTAGTGTACATACTGGTCACCTGGGGGATTTTTGTTAAAATGCAGATGATTCAGATTCTGATGTAGAGTTTGAGAGTTTATTTCTAACAATCTCCCAGGCAATGCTGATGTTGCTCGTATAATGACCACACTTTGAGTAGTAAGGATAGATACAACCACAAATACTCAGAAGTATTTATTTTGAAATTTGGGAGAGAAAGGATTTGGGTTTTGTTTAAAAGTGTGAAGCATGATCCTATGCAAATGAACCACTGCTGTCTAATATCTGTTCAGTATAGCTTAATATATTGAAAACCCTATTTGGTCTCAGGTTGTATGTTAGATATTACAGATTTTATACCTGGAAATTACTGCTGCTTCCATTATCCTAATTCTCTGTAGATAGTAGAGATCTGTCCTCCAGAGATGGGAATGAGCAGGATCCTTTCCTTTTGGGAGGTGTACATGGAAGAAAGGACAGAGAGAGCACAGATAGAGGATGTTGGGATGGACAGGGATCAACAAAATTACTTGCTAAGAGCTCTCTTCTCAAAAATGTCACTGCAGATTAAACTACGATTTCTCAAACCTGAGGGCGCATAAGAATCACCTGGGGTACTTGAGGACGGTGCAGATTACTCTATGCCCTGAGGTTCTGATTCAGTAGGTCTGGCAGTGAGACAGGGGAGGCAAAAATTTCCATTTTATACACACAGCTCAGGTGAATCAGGCAGTTGGGCCTTGGACCATTAGTGTGAGAAACACCGCATTAGCAAGATTGGTAGTAGTCTCTGGAAAAAGAAAACAAAACACAAACAAAACTGGGCAAATGTTTCTATCTGTTTTGATTGGCGTCTTTTGGAGTTACTGTAAGAGAGAAAGGAAGACGTCCCGCTGCTCAGCAGACAGGGCTTTCAGACATCTGACTATACATTAAGCAGGCTCAAACCGTGTCAGTTCTCTGAAGCAGGACGGATGGCCATAATTCACAGGAATGTGTAGTTTATAGCTGATAGGAATTTTTGAGGCTTTCCAACTTTTTTGGCTGTGACCTATAGCAACAGATACATTTTATATTGTGTTCCAGGAAACACACACATGCACAGACACACTCACACAACACATATGTGTACATTTATTGACTTCATCAAGCAATACTCTTACAACCTGTGATGCTCTGATATACTTTTTGTTATGTTTAAATTTTAAAAAATTCTCGTCATGACCCATGAGGTTGATTGTATGGCTATTGTGTTATAACTTGCCACTTGAGAAACACCAATCTAGTGCAGTCATGTTATTTTAGAAATGAGAAACAAGCTTGGAGAGGTAACGCTTGTCCAAAATCACACAGCTATAAATAGAAGAACTCAGAGCTAGAGCTTTCAAGCCGGTCATCCATCCACCATGGCCTACAGTATACCTAAGTGTTTGTTTTATTGCTCTCAGCCTATTTTCTCTCAGAACAAAATAGTCCATTTATATTTACTAGATTGCCTATCTAGTTGAAACACTTTGAAGGGTATAAATGTTTTTTCTCTAAATGAACCACTAGATGGTAGTGTCAACTCTTCTGATGGTGAACTATTCGGCTGAGCCAAGGTGGATTCAGATTTGTATGTTTGCACCCTTATCTTACAATGCTTTATAGACTGGTATTTCTCTGTAGGTAAGCTGAGCTTTATGCCCATCCTGAAGAAACTGTTTTACATGATTTTACAAGCAGGATCCATTTTTTTATTTGGCATTTGGGTTTTTGAAATCTGTTTGGAAGAGATATTTAGAAAAACAAACACACATGTGCTGCCAATATCCCCAAAAGGGCCCTCTTGTTTTGTATTCACTATATTTTTATTTTCCATATTCTTATTTTAAAGGACTTTAAATAATCATTTTCTGTTATTTCTATTATTCCAGATTGAAAACTAAATTTCTTTTAGTGTGGAAAGTCCTATGTGGGCCCTTTTGGGTTTGTAATAAGGGAACAAAACTCCCAAACAACTTTATATTTATCATCTCTTAAGAAGGAAAAGTCATATTCTGCTGTAGAAGACTTTTCTTTCTTAGTTGCAGCAAGGTTGGCAGAGTGATCTGTGCATGTAAGAGGAGCTTCTGAGGAAGGTGAGTGTGAAGACTATGCTGTTTGTTGGGGTTTCAGCGTTAAACAGGCTGAACAGTTGAGTCCTTCCTCAACCATACCGTCCTCACAGTTTGAGCTGGAGGAAAAAGAGAGAATCAGATGGCTATCCTTGACCTTTATTCTTTCTAGCCCTCTTTCCAGCCTCCTACACAAGTTCTCCTCTTTAAAAAAAAAAAGTGAATTCAAGGATGTAGGAAAGATAGGAAGGATAAGAAGTGTGATGGTTAATTTGATTTGTTAACTTGGCTGAGCCCTTGTGCCCAGATATTTGGTCAAACATTGTTCTGGATGTTTTTGTGAGAGTACTTTTTAGATGAGATTAACATTTAAATTGGTGGACTTTGAGTAAAGCAGATTGGCTTCCATAATGTGGGTGGTGGGCCTTGTCTGATCAGTTGAAAGCCTTAGTGGAGCAAAGACTGACCTTTCTCCCCCACCCTCCCCCAAGTAAGAAGGAATTCTTACAGCAGACTGACTGCCTTTGGACTCAAACTGTGATGCTTCCCTGAGTCTCCAACATGCTGGCCTAGTCATCGTATTTTGGACTTGCCGAGCCTCCACAGTCACATGGGCCTGTTCCTTAAAATAAATATCTCTCTCTCTGTATACATCTGTATGTATACATGCATGTATACAAGTATACACTTATATCTATTCGTCCTCCTATTGGTTCTGTTTCTCTGGAGAACTCTGACTAATACAAGAAGTAAAGGGATAGGGAAGATAGGGGACTTCAGGATGATTAACCCAGCTTACCAATTAAAAGCTCAATTAAAGCGTATGGAAAGACAATTAGAACACTGCTGTTCTCTCCTCTATTTCTCTCCTGCAGCTTCCTCTTCTCTGAAGCCTTGAAAAATGCAGGGACTTACTCTGTTTTCTGTATCATGGTATCCTCAGTGCTTACCACAACTTTTGCCACATTCTAGACTCTTGCTAAGTATTTGTTGGTTGAGTGAATGAATGGTTAGGAGTCTTAATTGTACAACATAGGGAAGGACTGAATGCTCAGTGTCACAGGAGCATGAAAATGTACAACAAGTTTGGGGAATGATGAATAGTGCAGAGGTGAAGGTGTTCTGGGACAGAGTGGCTATTTATAAATCTGGAAGTGTATCCTGCTGAGAATTGGGACTTTATCCTTGTGAGCAGCAGAGAGCCATCAGGCAATTTTAAGGAAGGATTATATCTATATTTGCCCCTCAGAAGCTGATTACCAGGATTTTCTGAAGGATTAGCAAAGCTCAAAGGCTTTTATTTTTATTTACTGCACTTTAGAGTGTCTTAAATCCAAATGTATTCCCTTGCCTCTGCCTGTTTCAAGTCTCCCTGGTTAACCTTTTTGTGCACTGACACAATTGAGAAAAGAACATGGGTCTTGGATTGATGTTGAAGCCTGGGTTTATCCCTTAGAGGCCTCATGATCTTGAGCAGCTGCTTTACTTCTCAGCAGCATGGTTTCTTCACTTTAAATATTGGTATAACCCAATGTTGAAAAGTTGAAGGCATTTTCTTAAGATCCGGAACAAAAGGAGAGTCTATTATCTGCTTTCTTTCAACATTGGACTGAAGTTTCTAGCAAGTGTCATATGGCAAGAGAAAAAAGAGTAAAATGTATAACGATTGGAAAATTAGTTAATGGATAAATTATTAGAATTAATAATAAAGTTTTGTAAGCCTATTGGGTGAAATATACTAAAAAGTCACTATATTTCTATACGATAGCAACAGAAAGTGTAATTCAATAAAATTTACAATGGCATTAGGAAATATTAAGTTCTAGGGTGAAATGTAATAAGTGTCCAAGTACTTTACGACAGAAATTACAAAACTTTATCGAAAGATATTACAGAAGACCTACATAGAGAAATATACCATGTTCATGGGTTAGAAGGCTTATTTTGTGAAGATTTTACTTATCTGAAGTGATCTACAGATTTGATGCAATTCCAGTCAAAATCCCAATTTATATTTAAACCCAGTGAGCCAATTCTAAAATCCATGTGGAAATGCAAAGGACTAAGAATAGATAAGCCATTTCTAAAGAAGTATCAGATTGGAGGACTTGCTTTACCAGAATACTAGATATCAATATTTATAAACGTGTTAGTTGAAAGATTGACAAATAGACCAATGGAACAGAATAGAGAGCTAAGAAATAGATCCATGTATATACGGAAACTTAAAGCAAATCAGTCGGGAAAAGAATGAACGTTTGAATAAATCATGCTGGGAAAATTGATTATCCATGTGATAAAAATAAACTCTAGATGCATTAAGATTTAAACATGAAAATCAAAATTATGAAATTATTAGAAGCAATATAGAAAAATATCTTAAGTACTTGGAATAGGGAAAGATTTCTTAAATAAGACACAAAAAGCATAAACCATAAAGGAAAGGATTTATAACTCCCACTATACTAAAATTAAGAATTTCTCTGGGGCCGGCCCAGTGGCGCAGTGGTTAAGTTTGCATGCTCTGCTTCTCGGCGGCCTGGAGTTCGCCAGTTCCGATCCCGGGTGCAGACAGGGCACCCTTTGGCAAGCCATGCTGTGGTAGGCGTCCCACGTATAAAGTAGAGGAAGATGGGCACGATGCTAGCTCAGGGCCAGGCTTCCTCAGCAAAAAAGAGGAGGACTGGCAGTAGTTAGCTCAGGGCTAATCTTCCTCAAAAAAAACCCAAAAGAATTTCTCTTTACCAAAAGACAGCACAAAGAGTGAAAATACAAGGCACAAACCAGGAGAAGACATTTGCAATTGATAAAACTGACAAAAGGTCAGTATCCAGGATATGTGCATAACTTCTACACATCAGTGAGAACAGAAAATCCATAGAAAAATGGGTGAAAACTTGGAACAGACATTTCACAGTAAAAGAAAGCAAAATAGCCAATTTACCTATTAAAAGATGTTCTACCTCATTCGTAGTTAAGGAAATGTAAATGAAAACCATAACATACTACCATGTCCTCCACCCATGAGACTGGCAAAAATGAAAAACTCTAACATATTGTTGGTGAGAAAATGAAGCAAGAGGAACACATACACTGTGGGTGGGAATGTAAATTGGTATAACCACTTCAGAATAAAAAACGCCTATAAAAATACCCCATGATTGATCAGTCCCACTTCAGAGAAATTTTTGCACATTTGCACTGGGAGACGTGGGAAGGCAGTAGAGGAATGTTCATAGCAGTGCAGTTTGTGACAGCAAAACACAGAAAACCACTCAGGTGTCCCTTGAGAGCTGTCAGCCTCACTGCTCATGATCAAGGAGGAAGGACGCTATGACTATCCTCGTGCCGTATAGTTCATGAACAGTGTCTGCCATACCATCTAACAGGAAGGCTCAAAGGAACTCAAATTATTTCTTAAACCGGAGAAATGATAACATAGTCCATTTTGTTCTTTCCTTTAACCTGTCACTTTAAAAATAATTCACAGGCCTTTAGGGATAAAGAGTACGATGTCAACAATTGACTATAAGAGAGGAATAGGTTGCTGAATTGAACCTCTGAATTCTGGAAAGTTTAGAGAGGGTGTGGTATATCAGAAAAAGACTTTAAAAAACAATTTAAAGTCCAACCTTGAAATCAATGTGTCGGTGTCTAACTTGTACACCTACTTTGTATTAATTTTGAAGCTGACTTACACCCTAACAAAATCAGACCACGAAGCCCGTGCAGAGGGTGTGGTCAGTTGTTTTTGCAATGGTAACAGGCTGACTACCTGAGCAGACTCCTTTTTCCTCATAGCTAAGCCTACTTGAGCAGTTAATGATGCAGCAGCTGCCGTAGGAGTTGTTCATTCCCCATCCATCAAATCACAATGCTTTTCTAGTGAAGGCAGTAGTGCCAGGGCGAATGTTTCCTTTCTGTAGCTCACAGTTATGCACGTATTTAACAGTGCCTTAAGAAAGCCTAATTTTGTCAGCATCATTGGAATATTTGAGTCTTGCTCATCTTTCCTCATCCATGATTTATGGAGGAGCTACTTTTTTTTTTCTAAGAGAAATAAAGAAAGGAAACCCTGTGGAGCAAAGGGATACGTGGGGTGTGGGAGGGGAGTTGTATTTCCTATTCTAGGAAAGAAAATACTCCTGACATTTTAGGTCATCATGTTAGGCAAAACAATAATCCCAAGAAAGCAGTGAAATTTGAAGGGGTCAGACACACTTGGCTTCCCGTGTGTCACTTCTAACACTTACTTCCGGGCTGTCACTTTACTAACTGAGCTGTGATGCTACATAGCACTGAGAAAGCTGGTTAATCTTGCTAAGCCTTGGTTTCTTCATTTGTAAACTAGATGGAGTAGTAAAGCCACCTTGCAGGATTGCTATGAGAATATGACGATGCATGTAAAGCATGTAGCCCAGCATGTGGTAGGTGCCCAATAAACCTCAGGTTGGGAGCCCAGGGTCCTGAGCTCAGTGATCCATTTCATTTATCAAAGGTTGCTCTGAAAGTGTTTTCATAATGGAGTCTTTAAAAAGAGTCTCCCTACTTCCAAGTTTATGCTAGAATTTAAGCTGCAACTTTGGTTACTGGCTCTGGAAGGTACAGTGATGAAATTGGTCTCTCGCTGAAAATGGGATTAGGTAAGAGCAAACAATTATGGTGCAGATTTTATCTCTGTGAATAATGCCTCTGAGCTCCTGAGCCCTATATGTAGGAAATTGTTTAATATCTGCTTGTAAATGTGTCAGGCATCTCAAACTCAACTTATCCAAAATGGAGCACTTGCTCATCCATCCATGAATCTCTTCCTCTTCAGGCTTCCTCATCTCAGTAAACAGTGCTTTTGTGCATCCAGCTGCTCAAGCCAGAAACCTGAGTCATTCTCAAATCCCTTCATCGCTCACTTCTCAGTCTGATTCATCTCCAAGTGCTGTTTAAAGCTCCTCTAAGTATGTCTTCAATTGGTCTACTCACTCTCATCTCTACTGCCATCACCCTAAATCCAAACAAGCATTTTTAAAACCTGGATTACTGGAATAGCTCTCCAGGTAGTCTCTCTACTTCTACTCTTATTCCCCCTCAATCCACTGGATCTTGTCTTCTTCCTGCTCCAAAGCTTTGGTGGATTCCCTTTGCACATAATATAAATCCAAAACCATTAACATGACTTATAAAGCCCTGAATGATATGTCCCATGTCCAGCTTTTCTGCCTTATCCATCACTATTCCCTCCATTACTCCGGTAGATTAGTAGGAAACTCAGTTCTCCAGTGTGAGAATTTAGCATCAGTAATGTGCTATGCTTGAAAAGACTTCACCAGGATTTTCTATAGGAGAGCTGAGGTGAGTCTGGGAGTGCCCCTCCTCTGTCCAGATTAGGTCCCATGATTATAGTGGACATTTGTTTTTGCCCCCTCTCATGGCGAGAGGGAAGGAGCTCCCCGAAGTCTCCCTGTGTGCTTCCAGAATGCTGACTTGCCCCCAGGCTTCACAGCGGAGCATGGACATTAGACCACAGTTCCTCAAACTGTCTGTGGTGAAGGCCCAGTTTGCTTTCTCTCCCACATCCCCATCCACTGTGAACTGATACTTGTGAAAAATACAATGCAAATGAAGTACTGGAAAAATGACACACAAAATAAAGATACAATATAAGCCTCAATTTTTTTATAATTAGATTTAATTACTCTTGTCAAATTGCAGTACAAATTTCTAACCATCCTTAATTTTTATACTTAACATGTGGCAGGTGATAACAAAAATGTGGGAACAGGTACTGGTCCATGGACCACACTTTGAGTAGGACTGACTTAGACTAGGCCGATAGTATTCTCTGTCTCCCAGTAATTATTTCAGAGGTGCTCTTATGACCTGAGCTGATCCCATTCACTTGAATGTTGGCACTTTAATTGGGAACACTGAGACAACAATTCTTTGTTTTTCCTGGCTCGATGCCATCATGGGAACCCAACAGAAGTTGTTTGAGAACTAGTTAATGCTAAGAGATCAGAACCAAGGGATGGTGAGACAGAAGCTGAATCTACTCCTGTATTATGGAGAAATATAAGCCAATAAATTAAAAATTTTGAATAAGCCAGAATTCATCTGGTTTTCTGTCATCTGCAAGAGAAAGAGTCCTATGAGATACAGTGACTAATGTGCACATTTCCCTTGAGCTCTCAGCCAGCTTCTCTTTTGCCAGTCATCTTTCCAAAACACAGATCTGAGTATGCCATGCTTCTGGTTATGAAAACCTTAGCTTCCCACTGCCCTCAGCACAAGTTCAAGCTGCTTAAACTGTCATTCAAAGTCTTTCACAATTGAGTCTTCTAGTTTTTCAGTCTAAGTGTTTTCTACTCTCATTCTCAGGCACGTACCCTGTGCTTTAGCGTGACCAGACATGTACTTTCATATATGTTACAAGTTTGCTCCCGTTCCCTCTGGCTGGATTGCACTTCCTCTTCCCACACTCTTTTCTGACTTTCTAGAACTCAAGAATAGAACCTTGAGATCATAAGGTGTTCATTATTTTCAAATGTTAAGCATTAGGCATCACCATCATTCCTGCTGATTCAAGGGCTAATTTTGAGAGGGTTGGTAGGAGGGCAAATTGATGCCCCCAGAAATTTGAATAAAAACTGCATTTAGACCCCAAAGATCTCATTTCATAGGGAATCTCACATGGTTATACTACCAACATCTCAGAAAGCAAGAAGCTTAGATGAAGGACACAGAGGAACCTTAAATGCATATCACTAAGTGAAAGGAGCAAATCTGAAAAAGCTACACACTGTCTGATTCCAACTATGTGAGTAACATTCTGGAAAAGGCAAAACTCTGGAGATGGTAAAATAGATCAGTGGTTGCCAGGCGTTAGTGGGGAGGATGGGATGAAGAGGTGGAGCACGGAGTATTTTTAGGGCAGTGAAACTACTCTGTATAATGCTACAATGATGGATACATGGCATTGTACATTTGCCCAAAGCCATAGAATGTATGACACCAAGAGTAAACTCTCATGTAAACTATAGATTTTGAGCAATAATGATGTATCAGTGTAGGTTTATCAATTGTAACAAATGTCCCACTCTGGTGCTGGATGTTGATAATGGGAGATTTTGTGTGTTTGTGTGTGGGGAGCCATAGAGGAACACCGTATCTTCTTCTCAATTTTGCTGTGAACCTTAAACTGCTCTAAAAAATAAAGTCTAAAGAAAGGAAGAGGGGAAGGAAGAGGAAGAAAGGGAAGAGGAGAAGGGGACGAGTGACCTCAAGGCCTATTTCACTTGGCACGAACTCTAAAGTTTTCCTTGACTCCTCTCCTCTCTCCCTCTGGCCAGGAGAATTAATTGCTCCTTTATCAGTGTTTTCACTGTGTTCTTATTCCTACTTCTTTTACAGTTTCTATCACTTTATCATAGTTGTTACAGGTCTCACTTGCTGAACTGTGACCTGCCCGAGGGCAGAGGCACTGCCTTATTTTGTTGATATTTCTACTAGAAATACTACATAGTAGAGTTCAGTAAAAGTTTATTCTGTGAATGAATGAAGGACATGGTACAGCTGTCGTTTTAAATGTAGTTTTAAAGGATATTTCCCCAGAATCTGTTCTTCTTCATGCTTTTCGGTATCCTGAAAACAGCTGCCCCCATGTGGCTCATGCCCGGGACAGTGGTCAGGATGTGAGAGGACTGTCCCTAGAAAATTGAGAATGTATGAGAATCCCAAACTAATGACTTAGCCCTATTGAGTCTCCTCCAATGGCAGCACGTTATTCTACTAGAGCTTGTGGCAAACACAATCCTGGGAGACAGAAGCACGTGCCATCTGAAATCCAGGACCAGACTTCTGTGGTCACGTCGGTCCACTGGGAAGATGTCATGGGGCTGTGGGGAGAAGATCTCACGCTGCCAAAAGCCATCTCTGCCACCTCTGCATGTCTGCCTGAAATGGTCTGGTGAGAGCTTTGTTACAGGGCTTAGGGTGAGAGAGATGTAAAATGTGTGAGGTGTATTCCTGGAGGGGTGACGTTTCAAATGTTATTATTCATTTACGCCTTACTGAGAGTCAGGTGTAATACAGTTCTTGGAGGCAGGTTTTAAGAGGGGAGTAGAGAAAAGCTATAAAGACATTGCTGCTGAGAGGGCAAAGGAAAATGTACCTAAGAGGGGACAGAATAACAACAATAGCTTTATTTGTTTTTGATGAAGAAGACTGGCCCTGAGCTAACGTCTGTGGTGATCTTCATCTATTTTTTGTATGTGGGACACTGCCACAGCGTGGCTTGATGAGTGGTGTGTAGGTCTGCGCCTGGGATCTGAACCTGTGAACCCTGGGCCGCCAAATCAGAGTATGGGAACCCAACCGCTATGCTGCTTGGAATGGTCCCAAATTTCTCAGCATTTAATGGAGACAATGAACATTCTTAGCCACACAACTGCTTTAATTTTAGGACTCTGGCATTCTTTGTATTTCAAGAAGTCTCCTACTAATATTGTTGAAAATAGACACATTGAGGATGTAGGGGATTTAGTAGTCAGGGTTCTGCTACTCACTTGCTGAATGATCTGGGGAAGTCACTCACCCTCTCTGAACTTCAGTTTTACTCATTGATAAAAGGGGCACAATAATACCTGTCCTGCTTGCGTCCCAGGGTGGTTGTGAAAATCCACTGAGATCGCAGAAAGTAAAGTGCTTTAGAAATTAGACACGTAAGTTTCTTATTACTGTTGATGTTAGTGTGGGAGGGGCAAGTGCTATGGACTTCTCCCATTAAGCATTGATGGGGTTTCTTTCTGGTGGTACAAAAAGAACAAACAAAAAACATTGTACCTTTAGAATCTTGTTCCTTGTTTAGAAAAGGAATCGTACCAGCATTTGGGGAAAAGCCTTTTTATTGAAACTTCTGGTAGGTGTTAACTGAAGGCACTCGGTGTATGTTAAGGATATCTAGCCAACATGTGCCCTTGTAAAGGAGGCAAGCTGCTCTTTGACCATCTTTGTTGATTTGTATCAGAAACTGGAGAGGGGAGAGCTGCAGGGACACCCTCCTGAGGAGCCCGGTGTGTTTGAGCAGTTGTCACCCACAGTGTCTGTCCCTTCTCTGATGTCTTCCTGAGATCGCTTGGCTGTTCCCAGATGTGCCGGGGCCTCTCCTGTGCAGTCACTCTTGACCTGTGCAGGGCTTTTCCCTAAACCCGCAGCTCATGGTTCAAGGACAGAGACATGACTTACAGGTACTTGTGTCTCCTGGTTTCCAGCAGTAAATATTTATTACATGAAACTTGGCTCAGGCTGCCTATCAAGGCAAGGAGGAAATGGCGCCTCCTGGCAGGTTTTGTCCTCCAGGAAGGGTACCTGTTCCTGTGTAATTGAAAGGAGACCCCACCAGAGTGAAGGCTGTCTCACCCTTTCACAGAGATCAGGTGACAGTGCTGGGCTGTGGGCGTCAGAGCAAGGGCATCACAGCTTAAGAAAGACGTGAGAAATTAGGAGACCCGTCAGAGGACAGCTGTCATGAAGATAAGGAGTTTGGAAAAGAATATGTAGGAGGAGGGGAGGGAAGTACTGGGATTATTTAAACCTGACAAAAGGAGCCTGAAAAAATGTGACAGGTAGTTGATTTTTGAACATACATGGGGTGATCATACAGAGCAGAGCTTTTCAGCCTTTTTCGTGGCAGGCGCTCTTAGGAAGAGATCATATTTACAGGGCCCACAAGGACACTCGGATGAGGCTGCACAAGACGAGATTTTGTCCTGGGCTTTGACACTCCTGGGTCCCACCTGCCACCTGAGGGCTGAGGGGATCAACAGCTTAGCACAGTACAACCTATCCCAGCCTTTGGGGAGTATATGGACTGAATGTTTGTGTCCCCCCAGTTGACATGTTGGAACCTAATCCCAATGTGATGGCATTAGGAGATGGGGCCTTGGGGAGGTGGTTCGGTGATGAGGGTGGAGCCCTCATGAAGAGGATTAGTGTCCTCATACAAGAGACCTCACAGAGCTCCCTCACCCTCTTTTTCCACCACGTGAGGTTGCAGGGAGAAGGCAAGTGTCTGTGAACCTGGAAGTGAGGCTGGCCAGACACTGAATCTGCTGGTGCCTTGATCTTGGACTTCCAAGCCTCCAGAACTGTGAGAAATCAATGTTTGTGGTTTAAGCCTCCCAGTCTGTGGTGTTTTGTCACAGCAGCCTGCACTGACTAAGGGATGTGTCCACCTGTAGAGGGCGGGGACTGTCTGTATTTTAGGTAGAGTAAGAAAAAGTGGGCTCAAAATAAAAAAGAAAAGATTGAAATAAAGGGAGAAAATGCTTTATTGTTGGATTTGAAAATACTGGATTATGTCGATGCAAAATAACCAATAACTGTTTTATAAATAAGAGAAATAAGGTAAGTTTAACTTGAGCCAGACTGAGGATTATAACCCAGGAAGGCCTTTCCCAGAAAGGAAGAAAG